>NC_037336.1:42705656-43008687 GCF_002263795.3 Bos taurus
GACTGGGTTGCCATGCCCTCCTCCAGGGAATCTTCTCAACCCAGGGATCGAACCCATATCTCTTCTGTCTCCCGCACTGGCAAGCAGATTCTTTACTACTAGCACCACCTGGGAAGCCCCCTGTTCAGTGTAGCAAATGGAGATGACGGAGAGATGAGTAAGGTTGGGACTAGTAATAGGTCTGTTTGGGTAAGATGGTAAGATGGTGTCTGCTGCTCTGCTTCTTGGAAGTCATTTGCTCTCTCATCTTACATTTTTTGAGACTTATTCTGTATCAGTTACTCTGCTGGGTGCAGAGCATCCAAAGATGACTAAGCCTGAGGGCCCTTAAGATTCTCACAGCCTTGTGAGGAGTACCTTAGAACAGATACAATCATTAAATAGCAAGACTGAAAATTATATCTAAATCCTGGCACTTAAATTACTAATTGACTAGTAATTGTTTAGCTTTTCTAAGCCTGCTTGCTAGTTTTCCTCATCTGTAAAATGATATTACTAGTTCTTTTACATGGTTTTTGTGAGAATAAGAATGTACATATATAAATTAGCACGTGCCTGGCATTATAGCATGTTTATAGTATGCTGTAGCTGTGTCATTCGATGCCGTTTTTATTCAGCGTATTAAGTGCCAGGCTAGACGTTTATAATAAAAAGCCCATGGAAGAGGCAGCTGCCTCACCCCAGGTTCTGCACGCCGCACAGCCACTGTTTGCTGCTTCCGCTGTGCATTTATGTTCACTTTTCTTTCCGGGTGTCGGTGGAGACCCTTTTATCTGTGGACATGCTGTGTTCCTTCCTGTGGGTCACACTCATCCTTACTGAGTTCCCTACATATATAGGAATCCTCTAAAACTCCTTTTCTCTTCTCATGCCCTCCTTTCCCCTTTTCCCTTCCCTTTTTTTCTTCTTTCTCCACCCCCCACCCAAAACTCATCCATCAATTCCTACTGCTTTAGCTATCACCCCTATGAAGATGCTTCCCAAATCTATATCCACAGCATTTCCAGATGCCTGCTGGGCATCTCCATCTGGAAGTCCTTCTTGCATTCAAAGTTAACATGTCCAAAACTGAACTCATTAATTCCCCATTAACACTCCTTTTCTTTCCAGTCCTTGCTAATGCTAGCGTCATCACCTCCAGCAGACAAGTTTGAATCTTAAATTCAGCCCTTGTATTTGCTTCCTGGTGCCTTCCTGATGTCTTGCTCATGCAGTCAGTTGGCCAGACTAACCTGACCCACCTCCATGCTGCTGCCATCATTCAGGTTTTCTTTCCCATCCCTGCTGCTACTACCCTAATTTAGGCCCTCATTATCTCCCACCTGGAATATTGGAAGAAGCTACTCCTAACTAATCTTCCCTCTCCTTTCCCCTGTACCCAACAACACACTATTGCCAGAGTGACAATATTAGGCCCCAAGTAGCAGTTTTAGTCTTTAGCCCTAAACACATTAGTCCCTTGCTGACAAACCATCCATGCCTTCAAATTGCCTGCAGAATAAAGTCCTGATTCTAAACCTCTCAAGGCCCCTCACTCTTTAGGCTGTCTCCTGGGCTTATTCACCTTCACACTTTGCCCAAATGATTAGCCCCACAGGTCCTGAACCTGCTTCCCATTCTTTTACCTGCTATCACTCAAACCTATTCCTTTCTCCCAAAGTACCATTCTTTCCATTCCAATAACTCCATCCCTCTCCTCCCTCCATTCTCTGCTCAGGAAAATTTGACCATCTTTAAGGCTCAGTCTGAAGTCTGTCTCCACTGGGAGGGGCACCTCTAACAAGAAGCCGTTTTCTTTCTTCCTTTGTTTATGGAAAACTTATTGATACTCTACTGTCTTTGTTATCTGTTTTTATATTATTCAATTTAACCACTGTTTTTTCAATTTAACCATTTTTGAAACATGTCATTAATAGCTCCTTTAATAGACCTCATTTCTTTGTATTCCTCATAGTATATATACGTGTTGAAACAGTGGAATTTGAGAGAGTATGGAAAGGTTCCATAGCTGTCATTTGAGGATTTAAAATAGTTAATAGTTATGGAAAGATAAGATGATGTAGTAGGAACTGCAGTTAACCACAGAAACAACGATGTGAGAAGGCCATACAATTGTGTTGCACGAAGTTCACTTGTAAAATCCTTATTTCCATGAAATTGTAAAGCTATTAGGATATTAGTGTTAATTGTTGATCTGTTGTAGTTCTAGAGCAGAATTTTGAAGAAGGCCAAATTCCTTCGCCCAAAATTCAACTTATAGACTTTTCAGAATGATGTTATTTAAAATTAGTGATGTGTCTGCTGCTGCTGCTGCTAAGTCGCTTCAGTCGTGTCCAATTCTGTGCGACCCCATAGACAGCAGCCCACCAGGCTCCCCCGTCCCTGGGATTCTCCAGGCAAGAACACTGGAGTGGGTTGCCATTTCCTTCTCCAAAGCATGAAAGTGAAAAGCAAAAGTGAAGTCACTCAGTTGTGTCCGACTCTTAGCGACCCCAGTGATGTGTCTATAGTAGCTAATTTTCCAGGACTACATAGTATCTGACTTATCTTTAACTTGATTGAAATACTGTTTTAGATTTGGTACATCTCTAGTTTGTCCACCAAGCTACTACCTCCATATTTCTCATTGACTACCGCAAAAGCATCCCAACTGATCTCCTCATATCCACTTTGTTCCCCCACCGCCAACACACCCATCAGTCACTTTTCCACACTGATGAGGGAAGACATTTTTTGTATATTTTTTAAAATATCTGATTACATGACCAGATGCTGAAGTTACTGCAGTGGTTTCACATTACTCTTTGGATAAAGAGCCAATGTCTAATCACAGGCTGTTTGACCTGTGTGGTCGAGTCCCTGTTTACTTCTAGCCTCGTTTGTACAGTGTTCTCAGCTTTGCATGTGCTCATTCTTCCTTTGAATGTCAACTCAGTCATCATTTCCTCAGGAAGCCTTTGCTGGCTAGGCTAGTTCCCAGTTGTAAGCTCTCAGAGTATCATCTCTTTTTACTCTGTGGCATTATTAGCATTGTAATTTTACATTATTTGTGATTCTTTCATTATTACTGGTCTCTAGCATCAGCTTGTAAGCCTCGTAAGCTCTTTGCCTGGTTTTGCTCACTGTGGCATCTGTGCCAAGCGCAGTGCTTAAAGTATGGAAGGTATTTGGTTTATATTAGTTTAATGAATGATGAAGGGTCTAAATATATGTGTATGTGTATATATATATATATATATTAGCAAAAGGGAAACAATTCTGTAGAATTTTAGTGATACAGATTACAAGGGACTAAATATTGCTTTCATTTATGACACTTCGATGATGTTAACGATTTCTCCCAATTTTTATACTTATTATATATATTGTAGTTAAAAAAAAGTAAACTGCTTAGTTACCCAGTCGTGTCTGTCTCTTTGTGACACCATGGACTGTAGCCCGCCAGATTCCTCTGTCCATGGGAATTCTCCAGGCAAGAATAGTGGAGTGGGTTACCATGCCCTCCTCCAGGGGATCTTCCCAACCCAGGGATCCAACCCAGGTCTCCCGCATTACAGGCAGATTCTTTACTATCTGAGCCCCAGGGAAGAGTATTAGATAATTACATGTAGTAAAGTGAAATCATAAAGAATCACAGAGTTAGGGGAAAAAAGCCCAGATGTCAAATAATCCAGGCTTCCCTTTGATATGTTGTTTCAGAGGCTGTGCAGCTTCTTGAACATCTTTATTCACAAGGGACTCAGCATCAATAGAGGCTCCTCTGTTCTTTAATTTCTTCATGTGAAGCCAAAATTCACCACCTATATTTTCTATCTATTAGTGCCCTCTAAAGTAATACTTACCAAGTCTGTCTTCTATCCACATGGTACCCTTTCGGATGAGCAGACAGTCATCATGTACTCCTCTAGCTTTAATTCTCCCAGCCCTCCCCTGCACACACACTGCATTCCTGTCCTGTTGGTTCTGGAGACAGTTGTGTCCTTCTCTCTGTCCTCAAACCTGCACACGTGTTGTCTCTAAAACACTCTTTTTTCACTTCCCCTCCTTGCTTCAGATCCTGTGACTCCTTCCCTCTCATCCTTTAGGTCTCAGGGAGGTCTCTTTCACCACTCCTTCACCCCGCTTATGTTGGTTGCCCTTGTTCATATCCCTAAGTAGCTCATGCCACATTTTATTATTATTTTAAATCCAGATTATATAATCCACACGAAGGGAGATCACAACACACCAGTGTATGTCATTATGTCCTCCACTGTCTGTCTCGCACTGTGCCTGACTTACAGTAAGCATTTACTACATTTTTGGCTGCGTAAATTTGAGAACACCGTTTTTACTATTCTCCAAGCTAGCATTCATTTTTTTTTGTCAGCCAAGTGTGTGGCAGTAAATAATTTCACGATCTTCTGGATATGCTCCAGTTTGTTCGTATTTCTCCTAGAGAGGCACTCAGAATAAATTGTAATGTTCCAGGTGAAAATATGACCTGGATTATATGAAACATTATCTCTGCAAATTTAGAATCTGAGGGACTTTTTTATGCTCAGGAGCTGAATTTCTTATTTTTCTTGTGAGCTAAGTTTTAAGTAGTAGACATTATCAAATGATCTTATTCCTTTTTTTTTTTAAGGCTGTTAATGAAGTGAATTTAAAGAAGTGGTGTTTTGGAAACATTTAATTTACTCACACTATTAATCTGTTCTTTGGATTGTCAACTATTGTCTTGTGTGAAAATTGATGCTTAGAAGGCATGCTTTTCTGACTGCTCTCTTGATTTCTATCAACTGGTGGGTACACTAGAGTTTCTTCTCCTGACCTTTTTCAGTAGTGCTTTCTGAAAGTGGAATGTGTTTCAGCCATATATGATGTTTCAGGCTCGTAGAAGGAAGGATTCCTTAACTTTTGTTATTTTGGGGGAGTAGAAGAAGAAACAATATAGGAAATAATTGGTGGCTCAAACGGTGAAGAATCTGCCTGCAGTGCAGGAGACTCGGGTTCAATCCCTGGGTCAGGAAGATCCCCTGGAGAAGGGAATGGCTACCCACTCTAGTATTCTTCCCTGGAGAATTCCATAGACAGAGGGGCCTGGCAGGCTGTAGTCCGTGGGGTTGTAAGATATAAGAATTAAGAAAAATACATGGCAAAAAAGTAGAGGGAATGTAGTTTTCTGACTACCTTATCGCCTTGCTTGTGCTTCCACAGTGGTGTGTGCTTTACTCACGTCGTCTCTTCCACACGGTGACTACAGGAAACACATGTCGTTTAACGTCGTTTTACAGAAAAAGTGATAGTCTGAGTCATACAACTAATAAATGGCAGAAGGATTTTTCAGACCTGGTTCTAAAGCAGTCACTATTCTACTGACTCAATAAATAGTTGGTATATGAATGAAATGAAGCCGATGGAGAGTCAGTCTAGCATAATGGATAAACATGTATATAGACTTTAGAGCCAGGTGGCCTGGATTCAAATCCTCGCCCTATCAGGGTTCTAAGGCTTACTGTCTATGGTATCTTGGGAAAGTTGCTTGATCTCTCTGTGTGCCTCATTCTCTTCATCTCTAAAATCAAAATAATTGTGGTACCTTCCTCCTAGAGTTGTTGTGAATCAATTTGATTATTATATAGTAAAATACTCAGAACAGTTCCTGGCATTGTGAGGTTCTATTTAAGGATTTATTGCTGCTGCTGCTATTGTATTTTGATGATGATGATGATGTATGTGTCCTCTGTGAAAGGTCTCCTCTCTCAGAAGTTTATGGAAGGTGTTATCAGAACTGTTGCCAGGACTGTTTTTCAGTCTGACTTGGCCCTATGTCTCAAAACTCACAACTTAAGTTTTAAGTTTCAAGTTGTTAAGTGTTACCCTCATATCTTTCATTCCTCAGTTCAGTTGCTCAGTCATGTCCTACTCTTTGTGACCCCATGGACTGCAGCACACCAGGCCTCCCTGTCCATCACCAACTCTAGGAGCTTGCTCAAATTCATGTCCATCGAGTCGTTGATGCTGTCCAACCATCTCATCCTCTGTTGTCCCTTTCTCCTCCTGCCTTCAATCTTTTCCAGCATCAGGGTCTTTTCAAATGAATCAGTTCTTTGCATCAAGTTGGCCAAAGTATTGGAACTTCAGCTTCAGCATCAGTCCTTCCAATGAATATTCAGGACTGATTTCCTTTAGGATTGACTGGTTTGATCTCATTGAAGTCCAAGGGACTCTCAAGAGTCTTCTCCAACACCACAGTTCAAAAGCATCAATTCTTCGGCACTCAGCTTTATTTATGGTCCAACTCTCACATCCATACATGACTACTGGAAAAACCATAGCTTTGACTAGACCATAGCTTTTCATTCCTAAACAGGCTCAACCCCTCAAACACACAGACACACACACAGCCTCACCTTTCTCTTTTCCCTTTCTGTAATTAGGAGCCAATTCACAGCTTCTCTTTAATATTGTTATTATATACCTCAGGTAAAACATTGTATAAGGATCTAGTAGCGTAAGTTGGGCTTCCCAGGTGGCTCAGTGGTAAAGAATCCACCTGCCAATGCAGGAGACATAAGTTCAATCCCTGTTCGGAAAGATGCTCTGGAGGAGGAATTGGCAACCCACTCCAGTATTATTGCCTGGAAAATACCATTGACAGAAACCTGGCGGACCACAGTCCATAGGGTTGCAAAGAGTCAGACACGACTGAGCACCCACACACAGTAGCATAAGTTAAAATCTGTAATTCAAAGCCAAAAACTTGGAAAGCACTCCATTTTACATTTTCTTCCAAAATACTATGCTTCCCAGCCTCCCTACAGTTCAGGTCTGTAGGATTTAAGTAGATTGTTACATTATAATAAAGAGCTTTGGATATTTCTGTTGATTATTTGTTTCTACTATAGTATAGCTTAATTACCTTAAATTAACTTCCTTTTTCTAGGAAATTAGAACTTCTTTGTAAAAATCATTAACCACTCTAACCTACTGAAGATCACTTACTAGATTAAGGAGAAAATATAAGTAAAGAAAGAACTGTAACTGTTATTTTGCAGGAAGCCTGAAGATGTCTTATTTAGAAACTAATGAAAGAGTAAGGGGCCCTTTTAAAAATTTACTTGGAAGCATGAGGGGTGAAAATTTTCTTAAGTAATGGGCTAACTCATTAATTTTGACTATATAAACTTAATTTAAATTAATTCTTTGTTCAGAAGTCACCCAAGGAAGTCTTAATAAGTCAGTGAAGTATCAGAATACAAATTTTCCTGTTTTTAGAAATAAAGTCACAGATGTAGAAGACAAACTTATGGTTACCAAAGGGGGAAGGGGAGGAGGGATAAACTGGGAGATTGAGATTGACACATATACACGACATATATAAAGTAGAAAACTAATAAGAACCTACTGGATAGCACAGGGAATTCTTCTCAATATTCTGTAATGCCCTATATGGGATTAGAATCTAAAAAAGAATGTGTGTGTGTGCGTGTGTGTGTGTGTATAGCAGATTCACTTTGATGTACAGCTTAATTAATACAGCTGTATTTAAATTGTGAATCAACTAAACTCAATAAAAATTAATAAAAGTTTTTTGCTATTTTTACCACATTCAAGAATTTTGTTTGTATGTTATTTATGTATACTTTTTAGTATAACTTATTTGACTAGTGCTCATGAAGATTGTTGTAAGTGTTAATTTATTATAATATGTTGTTCTTAGTCTTTCAGTCATGTCCTTTGCAACTCCATGGACTATAGCCTGCCAGGCTTCTCTGTCCATGGGGATTTTCCAGGCAAGAATACTAGAGTGGGTTGCCATGTCCTCCTCCAGGGGATCTTCCCAACCCAGGAATAGAATCCAGGTCTCGCACATTGCAGGTGGATTCTTTACTGTCTGAGCCCATTATAATATGTTACCCATAATTTTCTGTCTTTTTTTCTTTTTCTAATATTGCCCTTTAGTTCTTATATGATAACCTTTTGTGATACTTAAATAAAAATGTAATCTAGGAAAGTATTCTGACCTTAGTTATAGTAGAAATTATAAATATTGAATATTCATAGCAAAAAAATTATATTCTATGTTAAAGCTTAATGTGCCTAGAATGATTATTCTTTTGCATAAAAAATAAGAAATGGTAAAATATTTGCCCATGGCATTCATTTCCATTTTAATTCTCAAATTTTCGACCTGTAAAGACAGAAATCATTTTGTACCCTTCCCCTTACCAGCACCATCACCACATAATACAACTTCATCAAAGCCATACAATTTATATTTCACCTGCAGTCAACTACCACAAAACAGTTTAACACTATGGGTTCCTCTCATTATCAGACCACATGGTTAAGATTGCATGGGAAAACCCAGAAAGAGGAGGAAGCCAAGTCAGTAGGCCTTACAGTTTTGAGACTATCACTTTCAAAACTAGCTGAGGGTTTCTCTAGATGTTTCCTGCAGTCACTGCTTCCTCCTGTTAACTCTTTCTTCCACAATCCTATTTCTTTTCAGCGGGTCCCATTGTCTGATTTTGGAAGCGTGGGCATATTTGCAGCAGTTCTCTTACTTGATCCAACTTATTTTGTGATTTTCTTTCTTTCCTTGTTGGCAGGGGTCTTATACACGACAGACAGAATAACCTCCAGTTGAGGGGCTTGGTGGTGTTACTTATTTCTAAGGCAGCTGGGCCCAACAGTGTGAATGCTTCGTGTCAAAACTATGACATGGTCAGTGGGATCTATTCATGGTAAGAAGAAATTTTGAAATTGCTCTCTAAATTGTATTTTCATACAGTGGTCAGTAGAAATCACTGTTTAGTTCTTCGTCATTCTCTGATTCAGAGATAGATTAAAATATTTTGTAAGGTTAAAAGATGGATTTTTATTGTTCTTAATAAATCTAATAGTCTTAGCTACTTTGTATGGAACTCTGGTAAATTTTCCCTTGTGTTTTTGTTTAATACTTTCTACCTTGAGGATTTAAATTTTTTTATTGAATACTACCCTTCTGCCCCATCATGATATCATTTTATTTCTGTAGAGAACTCTGTATCATTTAGTCCAGGATTCATGGTTTTTAAACCTCAATAGGATAACTTAGCTGTATAGATAATGATGCAACTACCATTTTAGGAGATGTCTACTTCAATGCTATATCATTAACTTTATTTTGTTTATTTTTATGGTGAAGAGGTTTTTATTTAACTGGAATAAGAAACTTTTACATCTCACATTTAGATTAAAAAATAAATTGATGAGTACATATTATTTTGCTGCATATAAAACAAACTTTAAAATTTCAGTTGTGATTTTTTAAATGTGATTTTAAAAATGTTTTTTAGTAATAATATATCAGCAATAACTTTACTTAATCTTAGAAGTGTACTTGGCACTGTGTTGAAAACCTGTATAGAAGTAACAGTCTGCAGGTGGACTTTGGCACATGAAACTAAAGCACCCAAAAACATGGTGACAAGGGAATTTTCCTCACAAAAAGAACTATTTCTCGAAGCTTAGACTTCTGGTTAATACATCTTATTGATTTACTTTAAAAATCAGTCCTCATCACTATCACACAATTGTGCTCATTTCACATGCTAGCAAGGTAGTGCTTAAAATCCTTCAAGCGAGGCTTCAACAGTACATGAACCGAGAACTTCCAGGTGTACAAACTGGATTTAGAAAAGGCAGAGGAACCAGAGATCAAATTGCCAACATCCATGGACCATAGAGAAAGCAAGGGAATTCCAGAAAAACATGTACTTCTGCTTCATTGTCTATGCTAAAGCCTTTGACTGTGTAGATCACAACAAGCTGGAAAAATTTTAAAGAGATGGGAATACCAGACCACCTTCCCTGCCCCCTGTGAAGCCTGTATGCAGGTCAAGAAGCAACAGTTAGAACTGGTCATGGAACAATGGACTGGTTCAAAATTGGGAAAGGAGGACATCAAGGCTGTGTATCATCACCCTGCTTATTTAACTTCTATGCAGAGTACATGATGAGAAATGCTGGCCTGGATTCCCAAACTGGAATCACAATTGCAGGGAAAAATATCAATAACCTGAGATGTGCAGATGATACTACCCTTATGGCAGAAAGCGAAGAGGAACTAAAGAGCCTCTTGATTAAAGTGAAAGAGCAGAGTGAAAAAGCTGGCTTAAAACTCTGCATTAAAAAAAGAAGATCATGACATCGGGTCCTATCACTTCCTGGCAAATAGAAGAGGAAAAAGTGGAAGCAGTGACAGACTTTATTTTCTTGGTCTCCAGAATCACTGCGGATGGTGACTGCAGCCTTGATTGCTTCTTGGCAGGAAAGCTATGACAAACCTAGACAGTGCGATGAAAAGCAAAGGCAATACTTTGCCGACAAAGGTCTGTATAGTCAAGGCTGTCGTCTTTTCAGTAGTCACGTACAGTTGTGAGCTGAATATGTAAAGAAGGCAAAGCGCCAAAGAATTGATGCTTTTGAACTGTGGTGTTGAAGACTTTTGAGAGTCACTTGGACAGCAATCCACCTGTAATGCAGGAGACCCCAGTTCGATTCCTGGAATGGGAAGATCCACTGGAGAAGGGATAGGCTACCCAATCCAGTATCCTTGAGCTTCCCTTGTGCCTCAGCTGGTAAAGAATCTGCCTGCAATGCAAGAGACCTGGGTTCGATCTCTTGGTTGGGAAGATCCCCTAGAGAAGGGAAAGGCTACCCACTTCCAGTATTCTGGCCTGGAGAATTCCATGGACTGTATAGTCCATGCGGTCGCAAAGAGTCAGACATGACTGAGCAACTTTCACTTTTGGACAGCAAGTAGATCAAACCAGTCAATCCTAAAGGAAATCAACCCTGAATATTCATTGGAAGGACTGATGCTTCATTCGAAGCTGAAGCTACAATACTTTGGTCACCTGATGCGTGCAGCCTACTCATTGGGAAAGACCCTGATCCTGGGAAAGATTGAAGACAGAAGGAGAAGAGGGCGACAGAGGATGACATGGCTGGATGGCATCATCAATGCAATGGACATGAACTTGGGCAAACTCTGGGAGATGGTGAGGGACAGGGAGGCCTGGCATGTGCAGTCCATGGGGTCATGACGAGTTGGACTCGACTGGGCGACTGAACAACAACAACATATCTCTAATGAATATCAGCTGGTTTACTATCACTAATCTTAAAATAACACTTGGAAGTCTTTGAGACTTAGTAAGTGTTAATCAAATATTTACTGCATAAATGAATCATTCCCATTTTATAGAAAAAGAAACAAACACTGATATTAAAACTTGTCTAAAATTCTCTCGGTATAAAATGATAGAGTTAGAATTTAAATCTAAAGTGTATTTCTCTCCACTGTGCAGATGCTGTTACCTGTATGTGCAGTGCACTGTGTTGTGATGCTGTGTTTCCAGTCTCTTATCTAGCCTCTAAGAAACAGCTGCATTGCCTTCCGATTCTTCATAGGAACATAATATATTTGGTTGATGGTTGTGGTAATATGAATATTATAAAAGAACTTTGCAAAAGAATAGGTAGTACATTACAAATGTAAAAATTCCCCAAATGGTATAAATGGGTTTCACATCCAAGTGTAGAGAATCCACAGTTACCTTTAGGAAATGATATATGGTTCCAGGCTGTTTTTCTGTAATCAGACTTTATCTAGTAAGTCACTGGTGATGCTTGGGTGTTCTACACACTTGTTAATGTGAAAATGTAATTTGGCATAGTACTACGAGAAACCATTCGTTTGTTTCTGTATCCCTAAAGTCATTTGTTTGGCTCCTACTTCCTTAATTGTTCAAGTGTAACTTTTGCTGGAGGCTTGTATCTATAATGTCACAGTGAATTATTTAACATTTGAGGAAAGTGCTGATTTGGGAGCTTTTTAATTCACTGCCAAACTACTGGGATTTACATTGTTGGTGATTTTCTCTCATAAACTTGACTTTGATGTCAGTTAATGGGACCTGAGTAAATTACCTAAGGGAACAAAAGGAGTTAGGTGATCTCTTTTTTTTTGGCCTAAGGCTATAACTGCTGGATATATCTTGTGGATGTGTCTCATGAACTTATCACATAATGGCCAGAAGAGGCAAAATTTTGGCTAAAATGTAATAACATTTTGAAAAATAGGTAAGTGAGTCACATTTATAAAAATGCACTATAAACACCTACCATGACCTTTTGCTAGCAAGACCATGGGCTTTAGGTTGATTCCTCCAACCCTGACTTTAAAAATTGGTTACAAAGGTGATCAGGCAAAAAGTGTATTTTTAAATTTGCAAGCATCCCTAACTACAACTGAGAAAATAAGTTTACAGCTTATTCTATTAGTGATAGGATATTTTTGTGTATAGAAGATAGATAACTATAATACACAGTATTACAAAGTATAGACTTCCCTAATGTGACATGATTATTACATTTAAAGAAATGCACATGAATTTTGTGAATAATGATTCAGTTTTCTCAGTTGCTTTAGGAAGAACCAACTCAAATATTTCTCATCCAACTAGTGATTGTAAACAGACCACAAAATTTCACTCTACCTTCATTCCCTGAAATTTCCTACCACCTCTTGTTATCTATGTTAGAAGAGACTGAAACAAGTTTGCCAAACATTTTCTTTTCTTCCTGAGTATTCAGCTAGACTACATTTCTCAGCCTTCCTTTGCAGTTGGCTGGGCTATATAAATGAGATCTAGCCAATAGGATATAAGTGAAATTTACTGTTTCCTGACCGTAAAAATCGCACATTTGCAGTACACCTTAAGCAGATGATCTTGGTAGATACCTATTCAAGATGAAAGGTGCCTACACCCCTCCAAGGAGAGCCACCTGTCCATCAGGAATATCCATATAGTCTTGATGTATGAGAGGAAAACCTATTTGTTCAACCACTTAACTTTAGGGTTTATCTGTTAATAATAGGGCCATGTGTCTATCAGTCGCTGAGTCATGTTAGACCCTTTGCCATCCCATGGACTGTAGCCTGCCATGGTCGTCTGTCAACAGGATTCTCAAGGCAAGAATACTGAAGTGGGTTGCCAGATCCTTCTCCAGGGGATCTTTCTGACCCAAGGATCAATCCCAGTTCTCCCGCATTGCAGGCAGAGTCTATCATCTGAGCCACCAATAGTGCCATAGTAATTAATATTTTTCTGCTTTCTGTCACCTGGTTATCCCTGTGAATTTGGTGGTTCTTGATTACTCTGTCTTTCAGCTTTTGTGCCCAGTAAACCACTGACTCACAGGTTTCTCCAGGTTGTTTTTTCTTTCAGTCCACTTTCCTCTCTCCTGTTCCAGGCCTCTATTACTTCATGTTTAGATTTTAGCAGTAGCTGTCTATCAGGTTTTCCTGTCTCTATATAGTTCTCCTTCAATTTTTTTTCTGGGTCTTGTTAAATTGAACACCTGCTTTGATCACTCATTAAATGGATTCTTATTAAGCAGTCACTATGTCAGACTTTATTTTTTTGGGCTCCAGAATCACTGCAGATGGTGACTGCAGCCATGAAATTAAAAGACACTTACTCCTTGGAAGGAAAGTTATGACCAACCTAGATAGCATATTGAAAAACAGAGACATTACTTTGCCAACAAAGGTCCGTCTAGTCAAGGCTATAGTTTTTCCAGTGGTCATGTATGGATGTGAGAGTTAGACTGTGAAGAAAGTTGAGCACCGAAGAATTGATGCTTTTGAACTATGGTGTTGGAGAAGACTCTTGAGAGTCCCTTGGACTGCAAGGAGACCCAACCAGTCCATTCTGAAGGAGATCAGCCCTGGGATTTCTTTGGAAGAAATGATGCTAAAGCTGAAACTCCAGTACTTTGGCCACCTCACTCGAAGAGTTGACTCATTGGAAAAGACTCTGATGCTGGGAGGGATTGGGGGCAGGAGGAGAAGGGGACGACAGAGGATGAGATGGCTGGATGGCATCACTGACTCAATGGACGTGAGTCTGAGTGAACTCCAGGAGTTGGTGATGGACAGGGAGGCCTGGCGTGCTGCGATTCATGAGGTCGCAAAGAGTCGGACACGACTGAGTGACTGAACTGAACTGATGTGATGTTCCAGGCAGGTGCAGGAAGACAGAATCGAATAGTGAGTATATTTACCCTCAGTGACATTATTAGCGTCAAACTAGGGCACATACAAGTTTACAGCCAACTATAATACAATGCTGTAGATGCTGTAAGTAAAGTATAAGTAGAATTCTGTGGAGGAATCGAATGGGAGGAGGAAAGAAAATTTCATTAAAAGAGATCATATGAACTTTTACAAAGAGGGAACTTATAAATGGATTCTGAAGGTAACTAGGAGGTTATCAGAGGAAAGCAGGTAGGCAAGGGGTTTGGTAAAAGGTGGCTGTGTTCAAGGTAAAGAAAGTGAGGAACACACTCACCAAACATGTGGTCTGGAAGTACATAGCAGGTCCTGCACCGTGCTGACACAATAATGGGCACTTGGTACATAACTTGTTATGTGAATGCATGAATTTGCATAATAGAGACTGGGGCATCATGCGTGTAGGTGTTATGGGTTGAATTCTGTCCCTGCTCCCAAATTCATACATTGAAGCCTAACCCCTCATTCCTGACAATGTGCCCGTGTTTGGAGATGGGGTCTTTATTGAGATAATCCAGTTAAAATGAGGTCATTAGAATGAGCCATAATTTAAATGACCTTATGTAAAAAGGGGGGAAATTTGGGCACAAATGTGCATATACAGGCAGAACACCCTATGAACATGAAGGTGGTCATTTTCAAGTCAAGGAGAGGGGCATAGAACAGGGTTGTCCCTCATAGCCCCAGCAAACTAACATATTGCAGACCACTGATGAGGAAATGGCCTAGAAGAGAAAGGTTGAAGTTGGATTGTGAAGGTTCTAAGGGATCAGAGCTCTATCCTGGAGAAACAGTGGGGAGCCATCCAAGAGGCATAGACTAGCCTTGGAATCTGGAAACAGGCTACCTCACTTACTAGCTGTGCCTCAGATTTCAGCTCTCACCTTTCAGAGAATGGTTTTAAGAATTAAATGAGTGAATAGAGTAATGCATAGCATAGTAAGCATTCTGTACATGTTTATTTTTGTTTATAGACATTATAAAGGTCTTTAAGTGAGGGGATCATATTAATATATCTGTGCTCTAGAATGTAATCAGTTGAGAAGATAACCCAGAGAGTTGAGGTTCAAGAGGTAAAGAGGACCAGCCAAGGAGTTATTGAAATAGTCTAAGTGGTTGCTGAGAGCGAAAACTGAGACTTGGAGAGATTACGGAGTCTTTACCCAAAGCAGCAGGTTAGCAGTTGGCTGAGTTGGGTTTAGACCCATTAGATCCTTTGATCTCATGCCATTTTCTACCAGCATTTCCCAATTTGTGCTTCATTTAGGATGAAGGTTTTATTAAGTAGTCAGTGAGACAAAAGGTCCTGTGGTCAAATAAATTTGGTTTTTCCAGGTTAAACAGAGTTTAAAAGATTTCTTCATTTCAGAAATCTCAAGAATTGTTAGGTATATATGCCATCCATCAAGAATCTTTAAGAAGAGATATTATTTCCTGGTTATTTGACTATAAAACCCTTAAACCCCTGTCAGCAGTACATCTTATGGAATACTGTGAAACAGTTTGGTCCACCTTATGTTATGTTGCAACTCTGCGTGACCCCATAGACGGCAGCCCACCAGGCTCCCCTGTCCCTGGGATTCTCCAGGCAAGAACACTGGAGTGGGTTGCCATGTCCTTCTCCAATGCATGAAAGTGAAAAGTGAAAGTGAAGTCACTCAGTCGTGTCCGACTCAGTGACTCCCATGGACTGCAGCCCACCAGGCTCCTCCGTCCATGGGATTTTCCAGGCAAGAGTACTAGAGTGGGTCACCGTTGCCTTCTCCGTATGTTATGTTAGGGTACCTAATTTTGAGTGCTAATGGAAACTCTGTGATGCAGAAATAACAGAATCACCAATAAGAAAACAGAGTCAAAAAGGTGAAGTAACTTTCTGAGATCCTGCATTTAGTGATCAGGTAGGGGAAGAAATATATCCTGCTGGTGGCCTCAATTTAATTCCTTATTCTGTCACTTATTTGCTGTGTGACCCCAGATAAGTTAGGTTACCTCTCTGTGCCTCATAGGTTTGTTGAGTGGATCAAAGAAGGTAATTGGAATAAAACACTTAGACAGTGTGTGTAGACTGAATTTAACAAGTGTGATTTCTTATTGTTATTTCAGAGCCCTGTCATGCTGCTTTGTGTCCTTTACCAGATTTCTCACTCCTTCAGGACAGGCCCTTGGCTTTGTGCATATTTTCATCTCACCAGTGTGTTGGACATAGTATTCATTTAAATCTTTGTCTGGATGATTGAATCTTCAATATACATAACTGTTCTACACCAAAACAAACATTTGAATCACACATTTTACAGAATGTGCTTTTTAGAGTAGTTTTACATGGACTCTACCTAACTTTGGCCACCTGATATCAAGAACCAACTCATTGGAAAGACCCAGATGCTGGGAAAGATTGAAGGTGGGAAGAGAAGGGGACGACAGAGGATGAGATGGTTGGATGGCATCACTGATGTGATGAACATGAGTTTGAGTAGGCTCTGGGAAGTGGTGATGGACAGGGAAGCCTGGCGTGCTGCAGTCCATGGGGGGCGCAAAAAGTCGGACACTACTGAGCGACCGAACTGAACTGAACCTACAATCACTATATCTTATTATGTCCTTTACAACTTGTAATTTAGGACGTGAGCTGTAATCAGACACTAAAGTACTCTTCATGGAATAGTCTTAATTTTTACCTTAGTTATCATGTAAAGCAATATATAGTTTTATTTAAAGAATGAAAAGTGTTAATGAAGTATCAACAAAAACACACACAAAAAAGCCAAAAATTTTTTAAAGTATTGCCCAATATCTACTGGGCAATCTTAAAAGTCCCATCAAAAGTTCATTTTGTTTCCTCAATATTTCCACCTATTCCTTTCCTTTTTTAAAAATTATATTTTGATTACTCATCTCTGTTATCTGCAACTTCCATTCTGGTATCTATACGGCTTGAATTTTACTAATAGGTTGTAGACTCTTCTGAACTTAATTCCCTCTGGGCAGCAGAGGGAGGAGAAAGAGCTGCTGCTGAGGGACCATTGCGGTGAGAGTGTTCCTGCAGCCATTAGAATCATAGCAGAGCAGCCTGTCTGTCTGGAACTGTAATGCATACCTGTCATTTTGAGGCATAGCCACTGAATTTAATTAAAGATCTGCAGTGTCCTGACATGTTATAAACATGGTGCCACCTTCTTGCCCACCTTTCTCTGTCTCTAATCTATTTGCTAGAGATAAATTCAGTGATAAGTAGAACCTACAAGAAAAAGTATTGAATGAATCAGGAGTAAAGTGATTGTTGGGCTTCCCAACAAACTGCTGATTGTTGAGGTGTTGAGGTGGCTCAGCAGTAACTAAGAATCTGCCTGCCATGAACAAGATGCAGGTTTGATCCCTGAGTGGGGAAGATCCCCTGAAGGAGGAATGGCTACTCACTCCAGTATTCTTGCTTGGGAAATCCCATGGACAAAGGAGCCTGATGAGCCACAATCCATGGGGCTGCAAAGAGTCAGACATGACTTAGCAACTAAACAATAGCAACAAAGTAATTGTTGTTATTTTTGTCCTTTAGATTGTCTTTTGGCCAGGATACATGTGGGTCAATACATTTTTCAATTATTCCAATCATGATACATTTGTCAATCATTCCAATTCTATTTGTAAAAGAAGTACTTTTATCATATTACTTATTTGGCTTCTGAGTGGCAGGTGAGCTGATAAATGGGAATAAAATTATGGATTGATCTTTTTATGTATTTATTTGTAGTGCTGATAAAAGGCAATTGTGCTGTGTGTGCCATTAAACATAGTTCAAATGATCTGTTTTCTTCATAGGAGCCCAGTATTCAGCATGTTCCTAGTACTTAGATGCCAGTCAGTTGACTATTGCTTAGAGTGGAATAATCCTGGTAACTGTTGTTATCTTTGTGATTATTATTATTTAATCTTGAAGCAAGGAAGACCTTCCTAAAGTGTTTCAACATTCTGGACCCATAATCAAAAAGATTTGACTTCATTAAAAAAGAATTCTTCAATGGAAAGAAATGTCCCATAAAGTCAAAAGCTAAGTGCCAAAGTTACAAAAATATTTGCAACATACATGACAGAGGGCTAAGTTTTAATAAACAGATCAGTTGAGGATCCTGTAAATCAGGAAGAAGATAGTAGTATGCAATCATGGACGAAAAACATGAACAGGATGTTCAGGGAAGAAAACTCATAGATGGTTAGTAAACAAAAGAGAAGAAAGGCTGGACCTCATCATAAAGGACAAATTAAAATCATAGTTTCCCTCCGTCAGGTTGGCAAAGGTTAAAAAGTTTGATAGCCAACATTTCTCTGTGAGGAAAAAGGCACCTGAATGCTTTGTTCGTAGGGATGTTAATTGGTATGCTTGCTTAGAGACCAATTTGGTAATAGCTGTAAATTTTATTTTAATTCAGCTATGCATTGATTTAGCAAAATTTTGTACTAATGTATTAACATAAGTGCCCAAACATATATGTAGAAGAATGTTCTTTGTAGTATACTTTGCAGGAACAGCAACAAAAAAGGAAACAACCAAAGTGTCCATCAGGAGGGGACATGTTATGTTATTGATGCAAAGGAATATCAAACGATCATTTAAAAGAATTAAGGAAATCTGTATGTGCCGATCTGGGAAGAGCTCAAAGAACATGTAAGGAAAGCAAGACTCCGAAACGTACTCTATAATAGTTTGGTCCCACTGGGGCTTGAGTGAGTGAGTGGATTTTTATTTGCATGTAAAATATCTCAGAAGGAAAGAGACAGAAACAACTGTTAATAGTGATCACCTCTGGGGAGTGGCAGCTATAGGGGAAACGGGATGAGAGACTTTGTTTATTCTATGTCCTGTTCAGTGGTCTGAATTATTTTTCATTTATACAGGTTTTACTTATGTACTTGTTAAAAAGCAGTGAAAATTTTTGTTGATTGCAGGTAGTTAGCTTAGAAATTCTATCCTACTATTAAAATGAAGGACTTTGAACTGATTTAAGCTTTTATCTTTTCCCCTTTGACAGGATAAAATATCCTATGAAAATGCATGGACTCTAGATGTTTTTTAAATAAAGAAAGCAGGAGTGACACAAAATGACATCTTTTAATTAACTTTCTTAGGTTTGCCATCCATGTTAAAATGGACACTATCAACTTTTTGGTAACTGGGCTAATTCTTTTTCAACTCAGTATATTATTCAATTGATTAAAGTTAAATTAATGATTAAGGTTAAACATCAAAGATAATTGTTGGGCTTAAAGAACTAATCAGATAAAAGGCCTTATAAATATAAGTTAAATCTAGAAAATAGCTTATAATCAAATTATTAATCTAAACATTACT
This sequence comes from Bos taurus, assembly GCF_002263795.3. Classification (NCBI taxonomy): domain Eukaryota; kingdom Metazoa; phylum Chordata; class Mammalia; order Artiodactyla; family Bovidae; genus Bos; species Bos taurus. Next base: position 42,725,114 of record NC_037336.1, read on the forward strand.
TTCTCCTCCAAGTGAAAATTGGTCAGACTTGGTGTACTGTTAGGAGAACTGGTAGTAAAATATTTGGAGGCCTATTTGAAATCTTAATTTATGAAGGTAAGTGGAGAACATGAAATGCTGTGAAGAAACAAGATGATTTTTTTTCTTTTAAAATAAATCTTTAAATTTAGGGACTTGATTTCAGCTGCAAATATTATGGTGCATAATTTATCATTTTAATGTAGTCCTAATTAGCTTCTGATGACTTCTGATTATACTCACAATAGGCTGTGACTATCAATTCTTACCTTCACACTGCATATTAGTATTTGGCATTTAAAAATGCCAAACAAAATTAGACAGAGTGCCTAAAGAATTCTGGACAGAGGTTCATAACATTTTACAGGAGGCAATGATCAAAACCATCCCCAAGAAAAAGAAATGCAAAAAAGCAAAATGGTTTGTTTTTTTTTTTCTCTCAGATAGCTGAGAAAAATAGAGAACCGAAAAGCAAAGGAGAAAAGAAAAGATATATCCAGTTGAATGCAGAGTTCCAGAGAACAGCAAGGAGAGATAAGAAAGCCTTTTTAAGTGAACAATGCAAAGTTCAGTTCACTTCAGTCATGTCCGACTCTTTGCGGACCCCATGGACTGGAGCACACCAGGCTTCCCTGTCCATCACCAACTCCCGGAGCTTACTCAAACTCAGGTCCATCGAGTCGGTGATGCCATCCAACCATCTCATCCTCTCTCGTCCCCTTCTCCCACCTTCAATCTTTACCAACATCAGGGTCTTTTCAAATGAGTCAGTTCTTTGCGTCAGGTGGCCAGACTATTGGAGTTTCAGCTTCAGCATCAGTCCTTCCAGTGAATATTCAGGACTGATTTCCTGTAGGATGGACTGGTTTGATCTCCTTGTAGTCCAAAGGACTCTAAAGAGTCTTCTCCAACACCACAGTTCAAAAGCATCCATTCTTTAGCGCTCAGCATTCTTTATAGTCCAACTCTCACATCCATACATGACTGCTGGAAAAACCATAGCTTTGACTTGATGGATCTTTGTTGGCAAAGTAATGTCTCTGCTTTTTAATATGCTGTCTAGGTTGGCCATAACTTTTCTTCCAAGGAGCAAGCATCTTTTAATTTTATGGCTGCATCACCATCTGCAGTGCTTTTGGAGCCCAAAAAAGTAAAGTCTGTCACTGTTTCAATTGTTTCCCCATCTATTTGCCAGGAAGTGATGGGACCAGATGTCATGATCTTAATTTTCTGAATGTTGAGTTTTAAGTCAACTTTTTCACTCTCCTCTTCCACTTTCGTCAAGAGGCTCCTTAGTTCTTCTTTACTTTCTGCCATAAGGGTGGTGTCATCTGCGTATCTGAGATTATTGATATTTCACCCAGCAATCTTGATTCTACCTTGTACTTCATACAACCTGGCATTTCGCATGGTGTAGCCTGCATGTAAGTTAAATAAGCAGGGTGAAATATACAGCCTTGACGTACTCCCTTCCCGATTTGGAACCAGTCTGTTGTTCCATGTCCAGTTCTAACTGTTGCTTCTTGACCTGCATACAGATTTCTCAGGAGCTAGGTCAGGTGGTCTGCTGTTCCCATTCCTTTAAGAATTTTCCAGATTTTATTGTGATCCACACAATCAAAGGCTTTGGCATAGTCAATAAAGCAGAAGTAGATGTTTTTCTGGAACTCTCTTGCTTTTTTGATGACCCAACGGATGTTGGCAATTGGATATCTGGTTCTAATGCAAACAAATAGAGGAAACGTTGCAAAGAAATAGAGGAAAACAATAGAATGGGAAAAACTAGAGATCTCTTCAAGAAAATTAGAGATACCAAGGCAACATTTCATGCAAATACAGGCACTCAAAAAAGACAGAAACGGTATGCATCTAGCAGAAGATATTAAGAAGAAGTGACAAAAATACACGGAAGAAATATACAAAAAGATCTTAATGACCCGGATAACCATGTTGATGTGATCACTCACCTAGAGCCACACATCCTGGAGTGAGAAGTCAAGTGGGCCTTAGGAAAATCACTACCAACAAAGCTAGTGGAGGTGATGGAATTCCAGCTGAGCTATTTCAAATCCTAAAAGATGATGCTGTTCAAGTGCTGCATTTAATATGCCAGCAAATTTGAAAAAGTCAGCAGTGGCCTCAGGACTGGAAAAGGTCAGTTTTCATTCCAATCCCAAAGAAGGGCAATGCCAAAGAATGCTCAAACTCTTGCACAGTTTTACAATCTAGGAAAATAATGCTCAAAATCTTTCAAGCTAGGCTTCAACAGTATGTTAACTGATAACTTCCAGATGTACAGCTGGTTTTAGAAAAGACAGAGGTCAGATCAGATCAGATCAGTCGCTCAGTCGTGTCCGACTCTTTGTGACCCCATGAATCGCAACACACCAGGCCTCTCTGTCTATCACCAACTCCTGGAGTTCACTCAGACTCACATCCATTGAGTCAGTGATGCCATCCAGCCATCTCATCCTCTGTCGTCCCCTTCTCCTCTTGCCCCCAATCCCCCCCAGCATCAGAGTCTTTTCCAATGAGTCAACTCTTCTCATGAGGTGGCCAAAGTACTGGAGTTTCAGCTTTAGCATCAGTCCTTCCAAAGAAATCCCAGGGCTGATCTCCTTCAGAATGGACTGGTTGGATCTCCTTGCAGTCCAAGGGACTCTCAGGAGTCTTCTCCAACACCACAGTTCAAAAGCATCAATTCTTCGGCGCTCAGCCTTCTTCACAGTCCAACTCTCACATCCGTACATGACCACAGGAAAAACCATAACCTTGACTAGACTAACCTTTGTAAGCAAAGGAACGTCTCTGCTTTTGAATATGTTATCTAGGTTGGTCATAACTTTCCTTCCAAGGAGTAAGCGTCTTTTAATTTCATGGCTGCAGTCACCATCTGTAGTGATTTTGGAGCCCAGAAAAATAAAGTCTGACACTGTTTCCACTGTTTCCCCATCTATTTCCCATGAAGACAGAGGTACCAGAGATCAAATTGCCAACATCCATTGGATAATAGAAAAAGCTAGAGAATTCCAGAAAAACATCTATTTCTGCTTCATTGACTGCACTAAAGCCTTTAACTGTGTAGATCATGATGAACTATGGAAAATTCTTCAAGAGATGGGAATACCAGACCACCTTACCTGCTTCCTGTGAAACCTGTATGCAGGTCAAGAAGCAACAGTTAGAACTGGACATGGAACAACGGACTGGTTTATAATTGGGAAAGGAGTACATCAAGGCTGTATATTGTCACCCTGCTTATTTAACTTACCTTATTTAGCTTATATGCAGAGTACATCATGCAAAATGCCAGGCTGGATGAAGCACAAGCTGGAATCAAGATTGCCAGGAGAAATATCAGTAACTTCAGATGTGCAGATGACACCACCCTTATGGCAGAAAGTGAAGAGAAACTAAAGAGTCTCTTAATGAAGGTAAAGGAGAGTGAAAAGGCCAGCTTAAAATTCAACATTCAAAAAAAACTAAGATCATGGCATCTGGTCCCATCACTTCATGGCAAATAGATGGGGAAACAATGGAAACAGTGACAGACTTTATTTTCCTGGGCTCCAAAATCACTGTGGGCGGTGACTACAGCCATGAAATTAAAAGATGCTTGCTTCTTGGAAGAAAAACATTGACCAACCTAGACAGCATATTAAAAAACAGAGACATTGGTTTGTGGACAGAGGTCCATATAATCAAACCTATGATTTTTCCAGTAGTCATGTACAGATATGAGAGCTGGACAATGAGGAATTGATGCCTTTGAACTGTGATGCTGGAGAAGACTTCTGAGAGTCCCTTGGACTGCAAGAAGATCAAAGCTGTCAGTCCTAAAGGAAATCAACCCTGAATATTCATTGGAAGGACTGATACTGAAACTGAAGCTCCAGTACTTTGGCCACTGGATGTGAAGAGCTGACTCATTGGAAAAGACCGTGATACTGCAAAAGATTGAAGGCAGAAGGAGTAAGGGACAATAGAGGATGAGATGGTTGTATGGCATCACTGACTCACTGGACATGAGTTTGAGCAAACTCCGGGAGATGGTGAAGAATAGGGGATCTGGCATGCTGCAGTCCATGGGGTTGCGAAGAGTCAGACAGGATTAAACAACTGAACAACAAAAACAAAATTAACAAACTATATTTCCCTTGGGATTGACCACATCAAAAAACACCTTAAGAAATGAGGCTTAAGTAGAAACTTATTATTATATTTACTTAGTGCTTAATTATATTAAAGTGCAATAATTAATATTGTATAGCATTTTTTAAAACTATTGTTATTATTATTTTTTCAAATGACATGTGTAAATGTATAGAAAAAAGTCTTTGAGGAAACCTTACTCACTTGATGGTAACTGTTTGGAGGAAGTGGGGATGGGGAAAAGTTTAAGAACGGGAATAATCAAAGGGAACTCATTTCTTTTTTTATATAAAGAAAATCTAAATTAACTTGAAAATTAAAAGGAAATTATATTTCATTCTTATAAAACATTAACAACCTATTTAAGAAATGTACCTTTTTGTACTACAAGAAATTAGAAAATGAGGAATACTTATTGACAGTGATTTAAAATGACTATGCTGAATAACTGAATTTAGAGTAGGCTTTTGAAGATAATTTCTTAAAGATATCTCAGCTCCTTTTCAGAGATTTCTCAAGAGATGAAAGCATGTGCAGTTTGATTACATATTACTATTGATTGTATTCCATTTATAGCAATAAAAATAAACTCCAGATACAAATCCAGTAATATTACTAATTCATTACAACCCGTACTTATTTTCTTCATTAACTTTTTATTGTTATTTTCAACTTACACAGCATGCACAAATGCAGCAATTATATGTTGAGTAAGAAAGGGGAAGGCTCTTTATGTTCCATGTACAGTACATCAGAAGTCTTTACTTCACCAGAGCTGTTGGAAAAGCACAAAATAGGAACAGCCTCTTACAAAACAAGTATAATTAACCACCAAAAGTAGGTGGGCTCAGCTACTAATCTACTCTGCTGAGAGTTAATTGTATATAAATATCTTGATATAGATTAGCCTGCTTGACTACATAACAACAGAAAACAAGCTGCATAAATTGTTTTGTCAATAGTAAAAAAATTAAACTCTGTTTTAAAGAAGGGCTCTACATTAACTAGTAAGAAGCCATAGGCAAAGGCATTATCCAGTGTCTAATCTAAATTTAAACGGTGCTCAATTCTTGACATTTACTGTAGTAAAATGTTAGTTCTATCAGAAGAATTGCAGCCATTTAAAATGTTTAATGACAGAGTTTGCTTAATAGCTTCATGACTTAATGCTTATCCTTTGAACCCAAACTCAAAGCACCCTGCATTGGTAAACAGTGTGATGTAAAAGAGACATGGATAAAGGTTCTTGTCTCAAATCTGTAACTGATTAGTTATTTGATCTTAGGCAAGTCACTAATCATGCTGTGTGATTACTCATCTATAATATAGATAAAGATAAAATGAACTTAAATCAGAGAGCTTCACAGGCACATATCCAGCTAAGTTCAAGTAGACTCTGGTCTATCTTGACCACCTCCTCCCTGCAAGTCAGAGGGCTGAGCACTGAGGGAAATGTGAATATTAATCAGAAGTAGTCTTTGACCTCCAATGACAAGGTAAAGAAACAATTTATGCATCTATTAGCCTTCTGACTCCATTGATGCAACTTCATTTCTAGAACTCTGTTTCTTGAACTTAACTTCCAGAGCTGTAACCGTATTCACTATTGGGTCCACAATCCACCCATGTCCACTTGCAACCCTTTGTTTAATTAAAGACAATCATGAATATCCTTCATCTGAGATCCTTGGGGGGCTTCCCTGGTGGCTCAGTTGGTAAAGAGTCTGCCTGCAATGTAGAGATGCAGGTGTGACCCCTGGGTCAAGAAGATCCCTTGGAGAAGGAAATGGTAGCCCACTCCAGTATTCTTGCCTGGAGAATTCCGTGGACAGAGGAGCCTGATGGCTACAGTCCATGGGGTAACAAAGAGTTGGACATGACTGAGTGACTAATAATAAGATCCTTGGAGAAACTGGCGTCCATTGGTAGCTTAGTGCCCAAGGAACTCCTCCTTCACTATTCTCTTCTTCTTGCTCTTGGACAGGTAGCTGGGTGGTGATGGTGGTGGTTGTTCAGTTGCTAAGTCGTGTCTGACTCTTTGCGACCCCATGAACTACAGTACACCAGGCTTACCTAGCCTTCACTATCTCCTGGAGTTTGCTCAAATTCATGTGATACCACCCAACCATCTCATCCTCTGTTGCCCCCTTCTCTTCTTGTCCTCAGTCTTTCTCAGCATCAGGGTCTTTGCTGGTCATAGAGGCAAAAATTCTCAGGTTGGTTATCTCAAACTCTAATCCTTCTCTAAAGTTACTGGCATACTGAGTGTGCATTTTCTGTTACTAAGATTGCCCCATTCCCTTCTATTTTGTTCAAGTTTTTAAGTGGAATAAAATCCTTAATTTTTCAGTGGTATCCTATTACCTACAGAATTAAATCTGAATTCCTTAACAGCAACAGGTAATCTCTAGCTGCCCTAAAGTAGAAATAATAGAGATAAAAGCATGATTATGATTTTTTATTTGCCCACCTAGTAGAACTATTTAGGCTCAGGAAGGAAGGAAGGCTGAGGGAGTCCAAAATTAGGTTAAATCAGATCAGATCAGATCAGATCAGTCACTCAGTCGTGTCCGACTCTTTGTGACCCCATGAATTGCAGCACGCCAGGCCTCCCTGTCCATCACCAACTCCCAGAGTTCACTGAGACTCACGTCCATCGAGTCAGCGATGCCATCCAGCCATCTCATCCTCTGTCGTCCCCTTCTCCTCCTGTCCCCAATCCCTCCCAGCATCAGAGTCTTTTCCAATGAGTCAACTCTTCACATGAGGTGGCCAAAGTACTGGAGTTTCAGCTTTAGCAGTGATCAAATATTGGAGGTCATGAAAATTCATATTTTAGAGGGAAAAGCAATAGTGAATGAGAGAACTAAGAGGTTTGGAGATTGTAGGTAGACGGTAGGAGATATGAATTGATTTCAGAAATAGAATAGTTGTAAATGGTAAGTTCTAGTTTTTCCTCAGAGTGGGGTTGACAGCATTTGAATTGAACAGATTGAGAAACTACAGTGTGGACAGTTCACGTGACTGATGTCAATCAAGAGAACCAAACTAAGCAAAATGGTGAGGACTCCAGTCATGTCACAGAGTGACGGCCAGAAGTAGTGGTAAAAAGTCCACCAGTGGCTTCTCAAGATGGTCCCGAAACAGAGCACCAGTCCCACCTCTCAACTCCTCAGTCTGTGGCTTGTAGGAGGTTAACTGAATCTACTCACAAAGATATGGGGATTTCAGTACCCCAGGACAAGCTATGGCTCAGTTAGAGCCAGAACTTAGAGGGATATTCTGTGAATTTTTAGTACGCTTAACACATGGTTGTGTTTTTTTTTTAATTATTTATTTTTTGGCTGCGCCATGCAGCATATGGAATCTTAGCCCCCTAACCAGGGATCTAATCTGCACCCCCTGAATTCGAAGCATGAGTCTTAACCACTGGACCGCCAAGGAAGCCCCGACATATTTTTTGTAATGACAGATTTAGGTATATTTCCCTAAATTCCCAGTTCTTGAAGTCAGCGCCTTGTGTTTTAGCCATCTTCCAAGTCAGCACCTCTCCCATCACTGAGCCTTTTATTATATTTTGTACCTCTGAGGCCCTTTTTTTTGTTGTTGTTAATACTGTAGTAATTTGTATATCTGGGTTTCCCTGGTGGCTCAGATGGTAAAGTGTCGTTTGTCTGCAATGCAGGAGACACAGGTTCAATCCCTGGGCTGGGAAGATCCTCTGGAGAAGGAAATGGCAGCCCACTCCAGTATTCTTGCCTGGAAAATCCCATGGATGGCGGAGCCTGGTAGGCTACTGTCCATGGGGTCGCAAAGAATCGGACACGGCTGAGCGACTTCACTTCACTTTGTATACCTATCTGGGCTTCCCAGGTCGTGCTAGTGGTAAGGAACCCACTTGCCAATGCAAAGACATAAAGGACATGGGTGTGATCCCTGGGTCAGGAAGATCCCCTGGAGAAGGGAATGGACAACCCACTCCAGGGTTCTTGCCTGGGAAATCCCATGGACAGGGGAGCCTGGTTGGCTACAGTCATAGTGTTGCTATGAGTTAGACACGACTGAAGCAGCTTAGCACACATGTACTTATCCTTCTACTACGTTTGTTCAGTCACTCAAACTCAACATTTATTGAGTGCCTGCTATGTGCAAAGCTGACTGTGATAAATATAGAGAAATAATCACTAAATAGTTAACACATACTGAATTTTCTGTATGTCTGCTAATCCTCCCTGTGCTTTATAAATGTTAACTCATTTAATCCTTACAGTACTGGTTAACAAAAAATCACTTTTGGGAGGAAACAGGCTTAGAGAAATTTAATAACCTAACAAAATTGATAGTGTAAATAGATGAAGGAATTGGGATTCAAACCGCATTTAACCATGGAATTCATGCTCTTTCCATTATTGTAGGCAGCCTCTGGATTAGAGTGCCCCAAATATACTGTTGCCCCTTGTTATCCACAGGGGGTTGATTCCAGGAGCTCCCATGGATACCAAAATCCACAGATGCTCAAGTCCTTTATATAAAATGATACAGTACAATGAGTACATTCAGCTCTCTGCATCCATGGGTTTCTCATTTGCCGATATAGCCAGCTCCACAGTTGGTAGAATCCAGGGATGCGAAACCCAAAGATACAGGGGGCCAACTGTACTTTGTTTTTCATCTTGACATCCTCACCTCTGAGCACAAATCTTTATATTTAGTGGTATTGAATTACATAGTGCTTAGAAACCAGATTATAGACTTTTTTCTTTAGCCTCTAAAATCTAAGCACCATAGTGGGCACTCAAGTGCTCCATCAATTATTGTTGATTTATTCAGACAAAATTCTTTTGTTTAGAGGTTGAATGTGGATCATAGTAATGTTCTATACAATTTAAAAATAAAAACATTTCCGTTTGCAGACTATACCTCTTTCATTGCACATCTCCTTTATTCTTTCATCTGCTGGGAATATAGATTCCTGCATATTTTCTTTGATACAGAAACCATTTTTAAAATTAGACCTGCCCCAAATAGATGTTCTGTCTAATGGGCTTCCCTTATAGACAAAGAGGAAAGTCTGTTTCATTTGTCTTTAGTCCTGAAATGCTCAATGCTATAAATTTTGGTATTAAAACCCATTACATTCATACTCATTGGAGACACTGTTTCAAGGAAGTACTTGGATAATTATGCACCTACAAAATTTGCTGCTGTCCATGGATAATTTACATCTTGCAGTAATACGGAGCTTCTAGTTCTCTACTATAATTACAATGAATAACTTACATATTCATTGCAAATAATGATGTAACAGATTTTTAGAGGCTATGCATAAGAGAACCAACAAACTGAGACGCAAAACAAGTTTCCACCCCTTCTTTCCAAAGCTGTAGTTAATCACTTGAACCCTATCCAATATAGTAGCTGGCAGACTTTTCTTTGCAGCAGGCTATGTAAAAATGTTTATAATTTACAGCTTATTATGCCATGCAAACGACTGTGTTCTCAGTGAAGGAGAGTGAGAAAATACGGCTGTGAAATTACTTAACTCCCCTTTGTTAGTAGTTTTCTGGCAACAGTGGAAGGATACTTTGCACTTAAAATACATCTCTGTATTTAATTTTATACCATTCAATTCAGAACTTTAGAAATAGGAATTTATTTTTTATTTCTTTGTACAGGCCAGAGTAGCTCAACAAAAACAATAAGCTGAAAAATCAGTTGTCAGAGAATTTAAATGGAATGGTACTAAATTATTAGAATTTAATTCAATTTATGATTTTGATTTTATAAAAGCTAGCTTTTTAAAATATGTATCTACAGTGTTTAATAGACAACTTGTTATTTTTCAAAGATACTTCGTGCAGATGTTGCTTTATATTGTCTATACCACTTTGACTGCAAGTTAATCTTCCTCAGGAATAGTTAGAAGGGTAGGCAAGATAACTTGGACCTTTCTATAATCCACCTATTTTAGGTCTTTCCTGGAGAAGGCAATGGCACCCCACTCCAGTACTCTTGCCTGGAAAATCCCATGGACGGAGGAGCCTGGTGGGCTGCAGTCCATGAGGTCGCTGAGAGTCAGACACGACCTAGCGACTTCCCTTTCACTTTTCACTCTCATGCACTGGAGAAGGAAATGGCAACCCACTCCAGTGTTCTTGCCTGGAGAATCCCAGGCATGGGGGAGCCTGGTGGGCTGCCGTCTATGGGGTCACACAGAGTCGGACACGACTGAAGCGACTTAGCAGCAGCAGTAGCAGTTAGCATTTTCTAATTTTATTGTTTCACTCTTACATTCATAAAGCCCTTAAAGTCAGGGTACCACGTAGTCTTACGTGGTTGCGGTTCTCTCTGTGCCTGGTACACTACTGCAAGTTTATATTGGATACATATGCCCAGACCATGACTTCCATTTTGCTGGGAAAGTAGCTCCTCTGTGAAGGACTGGAGCTCACTTTTGGGTTCTGTACATTTTAGGTGGGCCTTCAGTGAAGGAGCTTCCTAAGAGAGAGAAGTAAAGACACAGGAACTGGTGTTTAAAAGTCTATATCCTTTTTTCTTGTAATTCTTCAGCTCTTGATGAAGGAAGAGCTTTTTATTTAGTTTATACTTCCCTGGAGGTAAAAGAGAGGAAAATTTTATATTTAAATACTTAAAACATTCAAAACAACATGTTTAATTTTTTCACTCTTTGTTTAAAATTAATTTAAAAGCTGGAGCATTGTCATAGGAAAATGTTTTCTATTTCAAATCTCTTTTTTCTAAGTTACACATTACAGTAGCCTTAAAGTCATCTCTGATTGTGACAGAATAAAAAATTGAGCATAATGATTTATTCTGGGTTTTCAGTGTGTGTGTGTGTGTGTGTGTGTGTGTGTGTGTGGCTTCTTCCTGTTGAGTAAACAGAGGCCTGAAAAGTGCCAGAGTCCAGACGTCTGGGTGCGAGAATGGGTTGCCTAGCACTGCTCTCCACTGACCTCTTCTGGCCTCCTGTTAGATGTGTCGTTGAAGTGGACAGCCGCTGTCTTTTAGGTGAAAGCAGATGGCCAAGGAAAAGTAGAGGGAAGTTAGCCAGCCGTAGGCTTGGTGATGATAACCTCTCAGCCTCTTCAGCACTCAAGACTCCTTTTGCTGTTCCCCTGACCTTCTGTAAAGGAGTCTGTTTACCAAGCACACTTTATATGTAATATGATGATTAGTGGATTTTCTATTTTATCAGATGCACTTGTAACTAACAGTCTTGGTGCCTAGTGACCAAAATGTAACTGTTACTGTCACATCTTTTTAATGAATACAGCACTAAAGGAAATTGGTGTTTTTATTAACAGATATACCTTTGTCTAGGGGTGAATGAATGAGTTTCCTTAGACATTTTGGAAAGGGGAAAAAAGCTCATTTCTCTGAAGAATTTTTCACCTCCTGTGAAGAATCCTTAAAGATCTAGGAAATCCAGACAGGGAGCTACTCTCTTAGAGTGTATTATCGAGCAATTAAGGGCTCAGATATTTTTGCTATACAGATGGTGATCATTTCTAATTTAGTGCCACTTTCGAATAGTAAAATGTGAGCCCCTCTGTTATTGTTATAAATGGTGACTCAGAAGCTTTTATTTGTACTCATAGAATAGGACTTGGAGCTATAACCCAAAGCCATGAGGGTTTCTAAAACAGAATTTCTTTCTTTCCTAAAACTGGGAGATCAGGCAAGATTTTAATCAAGGTACTGTCTTTGGTTTGGTGATGCAGCTCAGCCGTTAACATTTTGAGATAAAATGGCACATTTGTTACACGCAGGAAAAGGCTCTGTTTCTGGGTGCTCCGTTAAAGTCAGTAATTCAGACTATTAGCTTATTGCTGTGGGTTCCTGCCTCCCTTCCATTTTGTGCTTTTCTTTCTCAATGTATCATACGTTATCTCATTACACTTTTGTCTCATGTTTTCCCCACATCTACTGGTTGTGCTTTTTATCTGCTATCGAACATACCTAAAACATTTAAAATTCTGTAGAATAAGACAGAGATGAGATCAAATGAATAAATTATAGTCCTTAGAATGGTGGGAAGAAAAGACATTGACAAAACAGCTGTTCCTGCAGGGCTTCTGGATGCTCTCATGAAGTGGGCCACCCATGCTCTTCTCTCCATACACCTTCAACAGTCTCATTTTTTTTTCCTTGCAATTCATAATTACACATAGTAATGATGTGAACTTAGAGCAATAAGTAACCAGTGTGGGACCTCATTGCTTTTTCTTTTTCTGTAGTTTAACAATATGAATTCTTGTTGTATTACAGTTACCATCTCATACTGCTTAACTGTAACTTCTGATGTTCATTAGCTAGGGCTTTTCTTGATAGAAAAAAAATTGAGCCAAGCAAAATTCAAAGTCAGGAACGATGCTGCAACCATTTACACAAAGCTATATGTACATAATATGTACACAGTTACAGATGTTTTGCATATAGTTTTTTTTTTAATCTTTGGAATCTTTACTTTGTTCAAGAGATGAATGTCTTAAAAGGTCAAATACTACTTCATTAAAACAGCATAGATATATAGGACCTCATTTAGAAACATCACAATACTCAAAAAAAAAGGATACCTGTTATACTCTGGAAGAAATGAAATATTCTCTCATGATGCTACAATCTCTTAAGGAATTCACTGTATCGTTGACCATAGCTATGTATAGAGGCTGTATTAGGACATAATGGCATTTCTGTTAAAAAAAGAAAGCAAACATTTGTGAGTATCTATACCTGTACTGGGTGCCATAACAAAAGAATTAAATAGTTCTATTCTCTGTTCTCTAAAAGTGTGCTATGTTTTACACGTATTTTGAGAGCAGGCACACACAGACTACAGTATATTATAGTTCATATTTTTATCAGTTTAAGGGAAAAGAGACAAGGATACTTCTCTCATTTTTAGGGGTAAAGAACAATTAGAATAACCAGTGAAATTCAAAATTTGGTCATGGCAAGATAGAAGTTATTCAGTTGGTCTCACAGTTAGCATTAAATGGGTAAAACATATATTCACTCTGAAATTAGATTAATCATACATAGACCTAACCAAAAACTGTTTTCCTTAAGATACTTAAAAAAAAAAGGTCATTTGAACTTCCTAGACCTTTCTTGCTGACTTTATTTCATAAAGTCCATGATTCCAGTGTCGGGATACTTCCTCTAATTTGGATCAGCTTTTAAGAGGTTCCTTAAAACTGTGTTTTCTGATTCTCTGAGGTGAATGATCCCACTTCAGCCCCCTCGCTCTCCACTTCTCCACGTTCTCAGTGTATTTCTCCCTCCCCTTCTCTGCAGGGTAGAATTCTCCTTTCTGCCCCACTTTAGGTGTTACTTTCTTTGAAAGCCCTTGCCTTTCTCCATTAAGATTTGGGCTCCCCTGGCCCCTGTGTGTTTACTTCTTTGATCGAAGTTGTCGCCTATGATTGAAATCATTTAGTTCATGTCTGAATCCTTCACTGCTCTGGCCATGAGCTTCTTAATGACACAGCTCTAAGTTTTCTGCCCCTTCCTCCCCATTTTTGGATGAATTCTCAAAGCTTATCACATGGTTTGACATGTGGCAGACACTAAATAAATGTCCACCAAATGAAAGTAAGAGATCTTTGAATATCCACTACAATTACAGTCTGTTAATAATAAAATATGGGCAAGGTATACAACCAAGCAGGACTTTAGAAATCTCTTCAAAAGATCTCTTTGGTACAACTGTTTACTGTCCCTAATTCAGGTGCTGTTAATCAGCTATCTGATGATTTGACAAAATCCAGTATTTATTATTTGGTAGTACCTATTTTAGTGCTTCCATAGTAGCTCAGCTGGTAAAGAACCTGCCTATAATGCAGGAGACCCCGGTTCAATTCCTGGTTCAGGAAGATCCCTTGGAGAAGGGATAGGCTACCCACTCCAGTATTCATGGGCTTCCCTGGAGGCTTAGACAGTAAAGAATTCGCTTGCAGTGTGGAAACCTGGGTTCAATCCCTGGGTTGGGAAACTCCCCTGGAGGAGAGCATGGCACCCCACTCCAGTATTCTTGCCTGGAGAATTCCCACAGACAGAGAAGCCTGGCGAGTAACAGTCCATGGGGTAGCAAAGAGTCAGACGCAACTAAGCACAGTTTAGTTTTTATTCAGTTCAGTTCAGTTCAGTCGCTCAGTCGTATCCGACTCTTTGTGACCCCATGAATCGCAGCACTCCAGGCCTCCCTGTCCATCACCAACTCCCGGAGTTCACTCAGACTCACATCCATCGAGTCAGTGATGCCATCCAGCCATCTCATCCTCTGTCGTCCCCTTCTCCTCCTGCCCCCAATCCCTCCCAGTATCAGAGTCTTTTCCAATGAGTCAACTCTTCGCATGAGGTGGCCAAAGTACTGGAGTTTCAGCTTTAGCATCATTCCTTCCAAAGAAATCCCAGGGCTAATCTCCTTCAGAATGGACTGGTTGGATCTCTTTGCAGTCCAAGGGACTCTCAAGAGTCTTCTCCAACACCACAGTTCAAAAGCATCAATTCTTCGGTGCTCAGCCTTCTTCACAGTCCAACTCTCACATCCATACATGACCACAGGAAAAACCATAGCCTTGACTAGACAGACCTTTGTTGGCAAAGTAATGTCTCTGCTTCTGAATATGCTATCTAGGTTGGTCATAACTTTCCTTCCAAGGAGTAAGCGTCTTATTAACTACTCCAAAATTTGCTTTCTCGACCAGATCTTTCTGATTATAATAGTTTATCCAAATTTCCAATTTAATAGATATCTATAAATGTGCATTTGCCCCAAAGATGAGAACCTAGGTTATCTTAAGAAAGTAAATACTGTATAGCAATAAGTAGATTTATAATCAAATTGTGCACAAAGGCAATTTTAAAAATGTTTAAAAATAAGTTGATGTGAACAAAGCATTTCAAAGTATAGGTTGGTGCTTCATCATTAACTTTAGTCTTGTGACTTTTGTCAGTTGATGTCACAACCTTAGTATTATTTTTAAAATAGTTTTTTTTTTTTAAGGATATTTAATTAAGTAATGTGGTGTTTACTTATTTCAAACAGTCTGTCTTTGTTCCTGTCAAAGCCATGCTGGCAGGGCATTGCTTTTCTTTTCCCTTTCGTTAATATTCTATGTTAGATAATGGTTTTGCAAATAATAGATTCTGAGGACCTTTGATCCACCATTACTGTAAAATAAAATGCAACTTAATTTTTTTCTGGGCATAATGGTTTTAACCTTGTGTACTAATTTGACTGTGCTTGTGGGGGCAGATCTTTAAATGAGACGCAAATGAAGGAAAAATTGCTAATGCTGCCACTGTATATCTAATGAGCACTGTGTAATAAACCATAACCTCTTTGACATTTCTCTGGAAAGCGACATGATTATTTTGGATGGCTAGCCCTTTGTGGATGGCTCATTACCGTCTGGCATAATATGTATTGATAGAGACTGTAATTGTCAACTCCTATTTGACATGCTGCTTCTAATAAATATGGCTTGCATTGCTGGAACCCACCAGTGGTTATATAGGAAACTGTAATTAAAGAAAAAATTATATATTTTAGGTTAAAAAATTGTATGTATGTATATAAAATATCTCTATACAGGATTGTCTGCTCTTCTCTGCCCCTCAACCCCCCTTTGCAGCTTCTTGTCTTTGAGTATTTGAAGTTTCCCCTGAGGATTGGTGCTCTTTTATCACTATAGGACCAACATGTGACAAATCCCGTGTGTGTGTGTGTGTGTGTGTGTGTGTGTATGTGTGAGAGAGAGAGATTGATTTTCCTCCCCACTTAAAAAAGTATCTTCATTGACAAAGAAGTGACAATATGAAAAGCTCCTAGATTTGTGTAAGATCCATAAGACCGTCGTGTATACTTCTGAGTTCAACTCATGAAGTTAATGCTTTGTAGCCAGACAGTCTTATATTATTCACTTTTCCCATGGTTTTCTTTAACTTTATTTTTTCCTGGCTTTATTCTCATTTTGTTATAAGAAATTTATATTCTTTGGCAGGAAAAAAAAAAAGGTACCTGAGAAGCCAGATTACTATGAAATATCAATCTCAAGTATATTAAAATCCCACCAAACACCTTATACAATACTTAAGTTTGTGGGGATGGGGAAGGAAATTAAAGACTAGAATTGGGCCTACCTCTTGTTATAAAACAAATGTAGGTCTAGTCAGGTTATGTCTGAAAATGTAAAATTGGGATTCTAAAGAATTGTATTTTTGTTACCCATTGTGTAATTGTAATATGCTCTGAACTTCAGACAAGCAAATGTACGCTTGATTTATATCCTGTAGTTCATGATATTTATGAAATGGAATCCTCAGCATAGCACATGAAATCATACCATGAAATATGTTTATATTTCCTGGAGTAAGCCCAAAAAATCATGTAAAAACTTAGGCAGCTCTCAGGTTTCTTCTTAGCAATGTGAAGTTTGATATCATAATTTTCAAGCTAAGAAAATGGAGGCCCATTTTCACCATTTTGGTGAAGAGAAGCAGGTGTTTGGAAGAGCATAGCTCTATATTCATCTACCCATGGTTTTGAATCGTGGTTTTGCCCATTTGTCTCGGCACATTTCTTGATCTTTCTGAGCCCCAGTGTACCCATGTATAGAAACAGGGACAATCAGACCTAGTAGGTATTCAATAAACATCGTACTTCTTTTTATTCTCCCTTCTTCCTCTGCCCATCACAGATAACATTTCTAATCTAGTGCATTCTCTACTTTCTCAAGGATGTCCTGTCCATGAAACATGGAATCGTAATTTTGTTAGGTGATATTAGCTAATCCTTAGTAGCCGGACCCTGTTCAAATTTTCTTACATGTGTTAGCTCACTGAATCCTCCCAGTAATTCTGAGATTATTCTTATCCCCTTTTAACAGATAAAAATGACTGAAGCACACAGAGGTGAAGCAACTTGCCCAAAGTGACACTGATGGGACCAGTATTTGAACCCAGGCAGTCTAACTCCAGAGCCCACACTCAACTCAGCTGTATTACTTCAGCAGTTTACCCTTTCTCATGTCATAAAAGAAAGAGAAGATTCTCATAACGTTCTAGAGAGGCCTGGTCTGCCTTTCATTGTGAGGCTGAATTATTCTTAAAGGACAACACCAACATAGCTGTCAGGGATAGGTTGGGTATTTCTAGGGAAGATAAATGGTAAACTATAGGAAGAATAAAGCAGCTATGCTATGGGATACGGAGGAAAGGGGGAACTGAGAGATGACTGTTCTTGTGCGAGACCTGCCAGCAAATACCAATTATTTGCAGCGCCCTTCATACCCTGTGGTGTTACCTCAGTATGGAATGCCATTCCTACTTTTCTTCATCTGACTTAACTCTGGGTGGTAGTGGTTTAGTCGCTAAGTCATGTCCGATTCTTGCAATCCCATGGACTATAGCCTTCCACGCTCCTCTATCCATGGGATTCTGCAGGCTAGGGGAGTGGATTGCCATTTCCTTCTCCAGAGGATCTTCCCGACCTGGGAATTGAACCCAGGTCTCCTGCATTGCAGGCAGATTCTTTACCGACTGAGCTATAAAGAAAGTGTTCCTTAGTATACAGCTTAGCTCTCATCTTCTCCTGGAAACCTTCCCTGACCACCAGGCTAAGCTAAATACCTTTTTTCTGGACTCTTATAGCACACTGGGCATAAGCCTATACAGATATTAGTGGGAATAGCATTAATAAGTGAGAGTAATAACTATCATATACTGGGTACAGACCATGTGCCAGGCATTGTGTTGAAAACACTTTACACATGTCTCACAACGGTCTTAAAGGGCCAATAGTGAGATTGGGCTTCCCTGGTGGCTCAGTAGAGATTGGGCTTCCCTGGTAAAGAATCTGCCTGTAAAGGCAGGAGATGTAGGTTCAATCCCTGGAGAAAGATTAGAAAGATCCCCTGGAGAAAGAAATGGTAACTCACTCCAGTATTCTTGCCTGGGAAATCCCATGGACAGAGGAGCCTGTCAGGCTATAGTCCATGGAGTCACAAAAGAGTTGGGCATGACTTAGCAACCTAACAGCAACAGTGGTAGATGAGGACAGTAAAGGTTGGGGACATTGAGTAGTGTAGCCAAGATCATACAGCCATAAGTGGCAGATGTGAGATTTAAACCAGGTCTTTCTTACTCCAAACTCCTATTCGTAATAACTGCAGTGTATGTGCCATGCTTTGTTGACATTGTCTGCTTTTGTCTTTAAGAGTCAGATTGCAAACACTTCAAGGCATGTACTGTGTCTTAGTCATTTTTTACCCTTAGATCCTATCAAAATTGTGCTTTAGAGAAGAAAGAAATGAAATGTTAAACCATGCTTATTTTTTTTAATGAACTTAAATTTTAAATGTTTTGTAATGAGCAAAATTTAATTTTCTTTTGACTTTAGTATGTTATCAAACAATAAAAACTATATACAGATATTGCTGAGTAGGTTATTCTATGTCTTGATTTAGAATTTAAATCAGATATTATATAAAGAAATGTTCATAATTGATAACATAAATATCCAACGAAAGGTAGTACCACAAAATTACTCAAGATATGGCATTAATAACATGAGTGGAATAATTATAAGGTTTTTTTAGAAATACAGAGAAGTCAAACTCTGTGTATTAGCAGAGATTCAGAATGACAGCCACTCACCTTTAGCCCCCTGAGGAGCAACCCAGCTTCATACCCTTTTCTCTCTGTGGGCACCAAGGCTTCACCAGCAACCCTCTCTCAATACCCTCTCTTGGGTCTCCTGGCTTATTAGTCCTTTCCTATGGAGAAGGGCAAGACCTTTATGTCTGAAGGCAGTTCAATTAGGAATTATCTAAATTAATGCCTAAACCTAAGACCCAGGGAGGCTGAACTATGGGTACATTTTTATCTTTCAGGAGGGCTTGCTAAAAGGGCAAGCCAGGGTGTTTTCTGTATCACCTTCTCTGATAAAGTCTTCACTGCATTCTTCTCTTTAGAATGAAGTTGAAGACAAAGGGCTAAGTTAGCTTATTCATTTATTTGCTTTCAGTCTGAGTTAATTGTGTTCTCCTTACTTTGTCCAAGTCATTTGGGCTGTGGCCAGAGGATGGAGGATGTTCCTGAACTTTTTCCCTCCTTTCTTGTATTGTTCTCATTTCTTTTCCTCTCAAGCCCTGAGAAAAGATACCCAAGCCTTTGTCCTAAACCTATGCTTCACCCATATTCCTCTTTCTGACTGCAGCCATTCTCGAACTATTCCATGGCAGCAGTTGACTTTGCTTATTGTCCGGCAGGGGCAGTGAAACCTGTTGAGGCCAGCAGCATCAGTAGTATCAGCGAGCCAACTGCAGAGCCATTCTTCGCCCCTCACCCTCCACCTCATACAGATAACCCCCAGCAGTGCTGTGGCAGCCACACATGGCACAGTGGGGCTATGGCAGCCATGCAGGGCACAGTGGGGGATGAGCAGCAACATCTTTGTTCTCATTGATCAAGAAAAGCCCAGATCTCCTGTTACTCTTCCATGAAGCCTTCCCATTCTCCCCCCGTATCTTCAATGATTATAATTGTGTATCCTTACAGCAAGTACAGACTGTGGCATTCATTTTACACTTATCATATGCTGTATAGTTTTTTTTGTTAATTTTTTTTGTCATTATAGTCTATATGGAACTAAACTGTGAGTCCTCAGGGCACAGACCATGTCTTAAACAATGTTAAGAGAAAGAATACATGTGTACTCATACTTTGATACACACTCATGGATAGAACAAAAAAAAACACTTTTATAATTTACATTTCTGGGGTCTGGCAAGTAGGTACTCTATTAATAATTTTACTGACAATGGTGATAATCAGATAACCCAGATTAACAGTTTTCTCAATTTTCACCTATTCTGACTTGTTTGAGTTACAAATAGTCAAGGTATTGCTTTTAAAGCTTTTCTCCCATAAATTAACTCAGGACTGAGCTATTTCATATTGTTATATGTATATTAAGGTTAACATAGTTTATTGTAGTGGAAGTAAATGTGGTCTGAATTGAGTGAGTGTCTATTAAATAACGATTTCTCATTTCTTACTACATTTTTTTGAGCTTTGACTTCCCAATTAGCTTGTGAACCATTTGATATCATCAACTATCAGGAAGCTTTTTAATAAGGGAAGTTGGTGACTTATACTCAGTTATTTCAGGTTTATCTTATTCTTTATAGCCTTCTTATTTTTAAAACTTACACATTTATAAAGAAAAGAGGGATCAGTATTTTTAAAATCACTGTAGGCTTAGATTACTCTTTAAATGATTGGACTTGATTGAAAGAATATCTTAGAATGCAGAGTGGTGAAAGGAAGATGGTATCCTTTGAGAAAATCGTGCTGTGGACATAAGAACTAACTACATTACTGGGTGGGGAGGATAAAAATGGTAACAGAGTACCAAGGTGATTAAAATCATCTTGAGAATGTATAAAAACATGAAAGGCAAGATAAAGCCCATAAGAAGAGGAAAAAGACCAGATTACTTTGAAAGTTAGACATTGCAGAATTTGCTCAGAATAAGCACAATAGTACAGGCAGCCATACTCTCAACTGCTTGCCTACAAAAAATGTCTTTGGAATAGAACTGCTTGTCTATGGGTTGGAAGTGTATTAGATGAGCTTCAGGGTCATTGTTTAATTCTTTTTTAATTTTTGGCTGCCCCAGGTGGCTTGCAGAATCTTAGTTCCTTGACTAAGGATCGAACTTGGGCCCATGTCATTGAAAGCAGTGAGTTCTAACCACTGGACCACCAGGGAATTCCTTCCATTTAATTATCTAAATCTGTCTGGATTTACATAATTAAATGGAAGGAATTCCCTGGTGGTCCAGTGGTTAGAACTCATGGCTGCCGTCTGTGGGATCGCACAGAGTCAGACATGACTGAAGTGACTTAGCAGTAGCAGTAGCAGCAGACATTTTAAGATGCTGCCTTGTATTTCAGTTGAAAGCATGAATAAAATGTTTGCTATTTGGGATATATAGTTTTATCCCTTCATAAAGTTAATGTATTTTCTGAGGTGAACAGGGGGCTTGTTCAGATGTCTCTGTTTCTAGCTTTGTTGGGATTTTTTGCAATTTACTTTTAATTGGAGGATAATTGCTTTACAGTATTGTGTTGGTTTCATACAGCAACATAAATCAGCCGTTGATATACCTACGTCCCCTTCCTCTTGAACCTTACTCCCACCTCCCACCCCATCCCATCCCTCTAGGTTGTCACAGAGCACCAGGTTTGAGCTCCCCGCATCATACAGCAAATTCCCACTGGCTGTCTGTTTTACACAGAGTAATGTATATGTTTCAATGCTGCTCTCTCAGTTTATTCCACCCTCTCCTTCCCTCACTGTGTCCACAAGTCTTTTCTCTATGTCTGCGTCTCTTTTCCTGCCCTACAAATAGGGTCATCAGTATCATTTTTCTAGGTTTCATTTGTACGCATTAATATACAATGATTTTGTTGTTTTTGGTTTTGATTTTTTGTCCCTGCTAGGCTTTAAGCTCCTTGGGAATAGTAAGTACTCTAGTGTGTTTATGGGGTAAGGGCAGCACCAGGCACAGTGCCTGGCACATCACAGATACAAGATTGGCAGAACTGTGTGCACGCTTGGCCATCCTTTGGAAGTATATTTTGTTAGTTGTTTGTTTAAAAACTATGTTCTTAAAATGTGTGCTTATTTAAATAAGCATGTTACTTGCCTTTCCAGGAGTAGAGGTGAGCACTGTGGGTCCAGAAGGCCAGGATGAGAAGTCATAGTTAGATGCTGGGAAAGGCAAAGATAACTAGAGGCAGGTAGGGAAGGTGCAGGCAAAAGTAATGTGGTCTTAGAAGTCTCTGTAAACATGTTTACATGTAAAAAAAAAGTCTGAAAGAAAATTTGCCAAAGACAGATAACTCCTGGAGAAGGAAGTAGGATGAAGGGATGATGAACCTGGTAGGACCTCATAGGGATATAATTTTAAATTTGCTAGTAACCACACTAAAAATATAAAAGAAAACAAATGAGTAAAATTATTGTTAATATATTTTATTTAAGCTAACAAAGCTAAAATATTATCATTTTAACATCATCAGTATAAAGCATTTGTTACTGAGATTTTTTTTTTTTACTAAGTCTTTAATGCTTAAGCACGTCCAAATTCAGAGCAGTGATGTTTGAAGTCCTTAATAGTTGCATGTGGTTAGCATCTACCACAGTGAACGGTGTAGCTCAATATATTTTTATATTGTTTGTATTTTTTTTACCATAAAAATACGCTTTCATCTGACTTGTATGATTTATTTTTGTAAGTAGTCCATTTAACTATTGTGAAGGTTTAAAGGTGAGTTTTAGTCCTATCTTTTTTTTTTTTTTTAAATATTGTATTGGTTTTGCCATACATCAACATGAATCCGCCACGGGTGTACACGTGTTCCCCATCCTGAACCCCCCTCCCTCCTCCCTCCCTGTACCATCCCTCTGGGTCGTCCCAGTGCACCAGCCCCGAGTATCCTGTATCCTGCATCAAACCTGGACTGGCGATTTGTTTCTTATATGATATATACATGTTTCAATGCCATTCTCCCAAATCATCCCACCCTCTCCCTCTCCCACGGAGTCCATAATCCTATCTTTTAATCTTCCTATACCACTTTCCTATTTAAAAGAAATTTGGATGGCATGCTTGCTTCACTTGAAATCAATAGTCAAGGATTTTCATTCCAGTGAACACACAGTAAGTCCATACTAAAATAAAGTAGTGTAATTCGAAAAAAAGAATTGGAGATAGCTTTTTATCACATCTAAATTGTGATTCACAGACTTTTTCATTACTTCGTATGTGTTGTTTCTTTGGATGTAAACAAAAACACACTAAAGGAGAAATGTGAAACTGAAGGGTTGCCTGGGATGTGGGCTGTGATTATAAAGTTCAGTTCAGTTCAGTTGCTCAGTCGTGTCCGACTCTGCGACCCCATGAATCGCAGCACGCCAGGCCTCCCTGTCCATCACCAACTCCTGGAGTTCACCCAGACTCACCTCCATCAAGTCAGTGATGCCATCCAGCCATCTCATCCTCTGTCATCCCCTTCTCCTCCTGCCCCCAATCCCTCCCAGCATCAGAGTCTTTTCCAATGAGTCAACTCTTCGCCTGAGGTGGCCAAAGTACTGGAGTTTCAGCTTTAGCATCATTCCTTCCAAAGAAATCCCAGGGCTGATCTCCTTCAGAATGGACTGGTTGGATCTCCTTGCAGTCCAAGGGACTCTCAGGAGTCTTCTCCAACACCACAGTTCAAAAGCATCAATTCTTCGGCGCTCAGCTTTCTTCACAGTCCAACTGTCACATCCATACATGACCACTGGGAAAACCATAGCCTTGACTAGATGGACCTGTGTTGGCAAAGTAATGTCTCTGCTTTTGAATATGCTATCTAGGTGGGTCATAACTTTTCTTCCAAGGAGTAAACGTCTTTTAATTTCATGGCTGCAGTCACCATCTGCAGTGATTTTGGAGCCCAAAAAAATAAAGTCTGACACTGTTTCCACTGTTTCCCCATCTATTTCCCATGAAGTGATGGGACCAGATGCCATGATCTTCGTTTTCTGAATGTTGAGCTTTAAGCCAACTTTTTCACTCTCCACTTTTACTTTCAACAAGAGGCTTTTTAGTTCCTCTTCACTTTATGCCATAATGGGTTTTTTGTTTGTTTGTTTGGGAAATTTTTGATGAATAAACTGACTGTGTACATTTACCTTTTAAAGTAATTTGCTTGAAAGTTGTATAGATACCATTTTCTGCATATGTCCTTTGGGATACCTTATAGTCTGTTTTTTAAAAAGCAAACTTTACTTTCTGATACCTGATAGATCTGTCACTTATATTTGGGTTTGAAGAACATGTATATCATGTGGAGATTTCACTCTTTGTCATAGATTGTGTTATTTTTTAGTAAAAGTATATTGACATTTCCATTTTATAATTGTTGCTCTTTATAATTAATTTAAAACTTCAAATAATTGAAAAATTAAAACAAAAATCAAAACAAAGAACCTGAATAAGGAATGACTCTAAATGAACATCAGGTTTATTTTTTAGGGTGATGGAAATGTTTTAAAACTTGATTGTGGTGATGGTTTCACAACTCTGTAAATAGTAAAATTCAGTGAATTGTACAGTTAAAAATGGGTGAATTTTATGATCTATAAATTAAATCTCAACAAACCTGTTTTTTAAAAAGAAGATAAAGTAGTCTTCAGTGACCATATTAATAGTTTTTATAGCCATATATGTGATCTGAAAATAGCTTTATGCTTGGTAACAAGAGTATTTTGTAGGATCTAATTGTTTAAAGTGGTATTTGGAAATGCCATTTGATGTTAAATCTTCCTGTCTTTCCCTGTCTTGGGCAGTATTTCCTGGAGAGGATCTCTAACATTTCTTTCCCCTGTAGAAATCTATTTCTTTGTCTATAAAATGTAGTTAAGAACTAAACTTGGTGAAGGTTAAATGACATTTTGTTTTTAAAAATCAAAGTATCTGGGTTGTAGTAGGTTATGAATTGTGCCTTAATCTGCACACTGAGTACCTGCCCATGGTTTTTACTGTCTATGGTTTAAACATATGGGGACCCACCATACTTTCATACACAAAATATTTGGGGTAACATTTAGGATCTGTGACT
Source organism: Bos taurus (assembly GCF_002263795.3). Classification (NCBI taxonomy): domain Eukaryota; kingdom Metazoa; phylum Chordata; class Mammalia; order Artiodactyla; family Bovidae; genus Bos; species Bos taurus. The sequence goes on from NC_037336.1 coordinate 42,749,986, forward strand.
CTAGATTCCTAGGTTGATTAGGTAGCCAGTGTAAGTCATCAGATTTAAAGCATGTCATTATATAGCCTATATCCTGACACCTTTTTTCATACGAAACAAATCTTTGCCACTTTATGCTCACCTTACCTTCACATTTCCCAGCCTCAGACACATTTCATGGTCTAAATGAAGCCTGCCAAGGTTCCCTTTGCAGACATCATTGCCTCCTGTTATTCAGTTGGAGAGGTCTTTGCAGAATGACATTTCCCTCCCACAGTGCTTCCTGTGCCCCATTTAACATGCAGCCTTCGCATTTCTCCTAACCCCTACTTGCTTTCAAAAGAAGAGAAAACTCAAACCACAGTCTTTCATGAACAGTTCAGAACTCACAGAGCCCTGGCAATAGGCAGTGGATCCAGCACTAAAGTTCAGTAATGATTCTGATTCCCCTTATTTTTAAACAATTTCCGAGAATCACAGGTAAAAATCTGCATATCTTCTTTGTTTGCCATCCCACTCCTAAAACCAAAGTATGTATGCCAACTCCAATTCACTAAATATTTTTAGGTTTCTCATATTATAATATAGCTCCCAAGCATTTTCTGGTGTACTGTCTGGGTTTCACTGAACTGTTAATTCTCCCAGTCTGATTGAGCCTGTAGGAAATTTCATAACTCAATGATGAATCTTCGAAGAAAGGTTTGTATTGAAAATTGAAACACCAGCTTGCTCTTTGTAACCAGTTCTTTAATCCTCCACCTGCCCTAATGTAGCGATGGCTCATAATTATCAGAGCAGAGAACCAAACTCTTGTATTTCAGCAGAAAGAATGACACTGTAGGGGGGCAAGTGATAGAATCTACACTCCAGCCAGAAGAGGGACAGGTTTTTTGGAAACTTTGACACAGAATCATCAGATGTATTTGTATAACCATTTCATGTAGAACTGTGCTACAGTCAGAGAGGGGATTTTGCTTTTCTCCATTAAAAGCTTATTAAATGAAGAAATAGGACAGTGGTTTTGCTTCAGTAGATGGGGGTCAGAGAGGCGGGTCTGATCTCCTCAGGATATTAATGTCTGCCTTCAGCCGGGGGAAATGAGCCGTCACTTGAGTTAGAGGCAGCTTTATGTGCTCATCACTAGGGATTCCCATATGTCCAGGGAACTGCAGCAGTAAAAAATGGCAGAGCTCAGTGGTAGAGTGCAGAGGGCTCTCATTGGAATTCATGTCAGGAAGCTCAGCTCAGTCTGCCCAGAGCAAATCTGTTTAATGTTGATCAGCTGTCCATCTGATAAACCGAATTGATATGGGCATTCCCTCCAAGGACTGTCCGGACAGTGACAGCCACAGCACCCAGATGTCTTGTTAGGTTTTTTGGTAGTCTCAGGTATTTTTAACCCCTTTTGTGATATGCAAACCCGAAAGTACTTTTAGGGACCTAGCTAAGGAGGCCTAGCTAGGCTTGCCCTTTGCTTCTCTGGCAGAGAGCAGCCCAGCCCAGCAGCCTTTCCAGAAACCACATACTCTTAGGTTAGCTGTACGTCTCCTTAGAATAAGCATCTTGGTAACCTGCAAGATAATTATGTGACCGTGTCAAGTTGTGTCTAGTTTTTCAAAGTAATGTTTCTTAAAATGTTCTTAAGGGCAGTAAATTACCTAGCTTGGTTATGGTTTATTAGTTTCACAGGTGTATTAGATGATCACTAAGCAGAACTTTATTATGTTCATGCATAAAGAGAAACTGCATTACAGATTTTCTTTTGGTTGGCTGATTTCTAGTAGTAACTATTATGACTCCTGCTGAGTCCCTGCATCTTCTGCTTTCTCAAGTATGAGTACCACCACTGAAGGCAGCTCACCTCCCTGTGGATTGTTGGCAGATATCAGTTCAGTTCACTTCAGTTCAGTTGCTCAGTCATGTCCTACTCTTTGCGACCCCCTGAAATGGAGGGAATTGATTACAGAACAGATCAATACTGAGGAATCATTTCACTATATGTTTATTAAAGCGTCATGTTGAATACATTAAATATATGTAATTTTATTTAAAATCTTAAAAAATACTGAACTTTCTTTTATGGAAACTAATCAAGAGGGATAAATCTTTGTGTTAAGTTATAATTATTTAAAAATCATTTCTGCAAAACTATTAGTAGTTCAAAATTATAATATTGAATATGAGAGAACTTTACTTTTGTTTATTTTAAAGGTTCTCATTGAAGTACTGCTTAAGGATTTTGTCTTTTCTTACCCCTCACTTTGAGATCTTGTTTTCATGGGATAGAAAGATTTTAACATTGCTTAGATATCTAATCATTTGAACGAAACCAGATGCAAAGACCGTTTGCTTTCTGCCTCTTTTCTGTGTATTCTAACTTAGACTGTCAGGTTAGCTTTCCTAAAAGAGATATAGAGCCCCTAGTCGTTTTTAGGATTGCTCAGTGTGTGTGGTCAGAGCTGGAAGAAGGCCTGGTCAATATTTCAGCCCTTGAACCTGTGACTTGATCTCTATTTGGAAGTCACCATTACTACAGCCTACAGGTTTGAGATTCTGGGTTTAGTCACCATTTTTAAAATCAGAATTCTCATTCAGGTATGATAGAATGAAGCAAGATCAGTTTTGATTGCTGCAGTCATGGAGAACCTTAAATTCAGAGTTGATACTTAGTTAAAAGTTATCACCATGAAAGTTCTTTTACCTAGTGTTAAAAGCATATAGTGTTTCTTTTTATTATTGCTATTTTGATATTTTGGCATTTTTGAAGTACATGTAAGGAATTCTGTTGCTCTTATCAGGTTTCCTCCCTACTTTCTCCATTCTTTGCTCTTGTCTGTGGCGCCCTGGAGAGAGAAACAAAATGCAGATGGAATAACTAGTGTTAAGTGCTGTGGAGGGGGAAAAAAAGACAGGAAGTAGAGCCTGACTTGAATGGAAGGTTGCTGTTGTAAATGGAGTAGTCAGAGAAGGCCTTACTGGTCATGTGCACTTGGTGGGTTTTTTTTTTTCTTGTTCCTTCATCTGGGACATAATCCTGTGCCTTTTTGTTTAGTTTAACTTTCTGTAGTGGTGGGTTTTGTTCTGGAGGCTGCAAGATTGTAGTCCTTCTTGGTTCTCCTGTCTGTGAGGCTGATGGAACAAGGGTGGAGATGCTGTTTTCAGAATCACAGCTGAAGTTGTGAAGGAAAGACCATCTGGTTAAGACCCATAGACATGGAGGCAGCAGAGAAGAAATAAATCTCTCTGTGTCCTCCCAAACTCCAGTTTCCTTCTGTCAGCTCCCAATCTAAGTGGAAACCAGCTGTATGGGAGCTCAGGAGATGCAGAGTGTTAGGGGGTCAGCCTCCCCATGGTGGAGAGAAGGGCAAAGAAGGGATTAGAAGAATGGTTTATTACTGAGGATATTAAAGCATCAATCTTAAAGGAAACCAACCCTGAATATTCATTGGAAAGACTGATGCTGAAGCTGAAACTCCAATACTTTGGCCACCTGATGCGAAGAGCCATCTCATTGGAAAAGACACTGATGCTGGGAAGGACTGAAGGCAAAAGGAGAAGGGGGCAGCAGAGGATGAGCTGGTTAGATAGCATCACTGACTCAATGGACATGAATTTGAGCAAACTCCAGGAGATAGTAAAGGACAGGGAAGCCACGTGTGCTGCAGTTATGGGGTTGCAAAGAGTTGGACTGACTTAGCAACTGAACAGCAACAAAATAAAGCATAAGAACCAGTAGCCAGATGAAGAGATTCATAGGGTAGCAAAGGAACTTTGGTCCTCTTGAAGTTTGGAACCTGGCACAGTAGCACCTGAAGACTTTCTGCTCAGGTACACTTTGAAGGGACCTGAAGAAAGCAAGTGACTAAACCTTGCAAAATATATAAGGGAAGATTAGTCTAGACCACAGTGCAAAAGCCCTATGGTAGGAACAAGCTTGCCATGTTCAGGGAGCACCAAGGAAGCTAATATAGCTAGAGAAGAGTAAGCAAAGAGGAAAAGAGTAGCAAATGAAGTCAGAGAGGTAAGAGGTAAAGGTTCAGGGGAAGATTGTGTTGGTCCTTGGAATCCATTGTTGGGACTTTGGTTTTATTCTGGAGTGAGATGGGGAGCCAGCCCCTGGAGGGTCGTGAGCAAAGGAGCAAAGTGATGACCTCATGGTTTCTTCATCTTCCTGCTTGCCTCATTTCTAATCATTTTCATTTTTGCAAAGCTAATGGACTAAAAATATTATCTCATTATTCTTATAATACTCCATTTCCAAATTATTAGTTAAGCATCATTTTATATGGTTTTGGCCATTTGTGTTTCTTCTGGAATTACTTCATTATATCCTGTCCCATTTTGTTCTTAAGCTGTTTATCTTTTTCCTATTAATTTCTTGTCCAATTTGGACAAGCTCCACATGTATTTTGAATGTAATCTTTGCCTGTTGTGTATGTTGCAAATGTGTTACTTCAAGTCTGTATTGCCTCAGCCTGTATTTTATTATATAAACATTTTTGTATATTTTAGCCACTCATTTTTATTCATTATTTTCCTCATAACTTATGATTTCCTATTTTATTTTGCAAGGCTTTCTTACCCCAAGGTCATAAGAATGTTTTCCTAAAGTTACAGTTTTGTTTTTCACATTTATATATTTGGCTTATCTAAATATATTAATATTTTTATCCATGGAGTATAATAGAGATCTAACTTCATTATTCTTTCCCTTAATAGATAGCCAATTGCCCCAACATTTTTTGTATATAAGAATATTCCATCTTTTCTCTAACAATTGGAAATGTTACTTCTTTCTGGAATTTGTTCCACTAATCTATTAGTTTGTTCTCATGGTGTTTCTGTTATTTTTAAAATTGCAATAACTTCATAAGTTTTAAAATCTAGAATGACAGCCTCTTCTAAGATTTTCAAATTCTTCCCACATGAACGTAAAAATCAGTTTTCCAACTTAAAAAAAAATCTTTTAGGGCTCAAATAAAATGACTTTAAATAAGTGACTCTTGCCTACCATTTTAAACTTTCAGAAGAACTTGGACTTTTGTATATTTTGTGTTTTGGGCTTTGGAATCAGAGAGCCCTGGCCTTGAGCTCCAGGTCTGCAGTTTACCTCCTAGGTAGACTTGAGCAAGTTACTTACTCTGCCCACCCAGCTTCCTTCTGAAGGAAGTTGTAGAGATAATGCTTACCTCAGAGAGCTTTTGTGAATTTTACATTATTTTATTTACTAATCTGTTAATCAAACTATTATTGTGCTTGCAAGTTTATATAAAGTTGCTCAGCATACCATAATTAATTGGCTCAAAGTAATTTAATAAGTGGGAGCCACTTCCACTATTAGACATTTTTAAAAATAGGATATTTGAAGTATCTTCGGATGGAATGACATGATAACCTGACATTTGCTTCAAAATAATCTGGAAGGAGAATGAAAGATGTAACTAAAACAAGGTTAGGGTCACGGAGGTTCTTTATGCTACATTTTCAACTTTTTGTTATATTTGAAAATTCGCAAATAAAGTTTTTTCAAGAAATACATCTTTTTTTTTTTTTTAAGAAATACATCTTAAAATTGTTGAAAATGGCAAAGGGTAAACATTTGTTATTTCTAAGGGGAAATATTTTTTACTTACTATATCATAGACCTCTCAAGAAGAAAAGCAAGGAAGGAAGAGGAAGAAAAAGGAAAAAATAAAATAAGAAAGAAGACTATTGTCTTTTATCTCCTTTGCCTGAGTGATGAAACACTATTGACTCTTCTGTTACTTTAACACAAACTTAAACGTGTAAAACATTTTTAGAGATTTCAAGTTAATATTTCCAAACTGGCTTTGTGGCTCAGATGGTAAAGAATGTGCCTGCAATGCAGGAGACTTGGGTTCGAGCCCTGGGTCAGGAAGATCCCCTGGAGAAGGGAATGACTACCCACTCCAGTATTCTTGCCTGGAGAATTCCATGGACAGAGGAGCCTGGCGGGCTATAGTCCAAAGGGTCCCAAAGAGTCAGACATGACTAAAGCAACTTAACATGCAAGTTAATATTAGGAACAATTTCTGATAAAACTGTTCATCAGCAGACTTGGCTCCTGTGTAATTTATTACTCATCCCTGGAAGGGGCTAATTGAGCTTAATTGACCTCTGGGGTCACTTCCAACTCTGAGTCTGTAAATCTGACTTTTTAGTTTACATCATTCCTTATTTTTTGAAACTCAAGAGTGATGGCTGTTTCCTCTACCTTTATAAAATTGATTACTAAGTAAAGAACTATTAATTTAAAAGAGGGAAATAGGATAGTATCATTTATAGTGTTGGGAGAAAGAGAGGTGGCAGAAGAAAGATGGCTCAAGTAATAATTACAGCATAGTACAACAAATGACTGAGTTATGTTCAAAGGCTTTCAAGTGCAGAAAGAGTTAACCTTGGGGAAGCGAGGAAAGACTTCCCAAAAGTGATGCATGGACTGATTCTTAAAAATTACTTAAACAAAAATTCACTTCTCATTCACCCTATAGCAGCAAAAGTATGGCACATCTATACAATGGACCTCTGAAGAGATGTTAAATAGAGCAAGGAGATTTTATTTGTAAATAACATGAAACTATCTCCAAGAGATAATATTAGGTAAATAAAATCAGAGTGCAGAAATATAAACATATTTTTGTGATATAGTTTTTATTGACTGTATCTTTCAACAAACAATAGCTTAAAGGAAAGTGGTATTTATTTATCTCAGATATCAAGAAGTGTAAAGATAGGTGCATCAGAGCTAGAGTAGCCCTAAGACATCACCAGAGGTCCAGGCTTCTCATTTTTTCATGCTCTACCATCCTTAGGTTGCGGGCTCTCTTGAGATGCTTAAAGTTTCTATGGTGCCCCCAAGCAGCTGAGCCATATTCCTAACAGGAGGAAGGGGTAAGCTCAAAATGCCAAAGGTGCATGCCCTCTGAATCTATTCCCTTATACTAGAAACTCAGTAGTTTCCTTAGAGACTCACCTAGTGGACTTCTACTTACATTCATTGGCCAAACTGTGCTACAGGATCACCTCTAGCCTCAAGGGATTTTGAGGAGGTGAGTTTTTTAAATGAGTACTTTGTCTCTCCAAATACAGCCACAGGTATGTTAGTAGTGAGGAAGGAGAGAGGAAATAGGTAACTAGCAATGTCTGTCCTCTCATATCTAAACCTTAGGATGCTAAACAATTTGGAGAAATGTTGGAAGAATATGTATCAAAGCAGATTAAGTTGTTTAACATATAATAGAAAGAAAGTAATTTGGTGAAAGTTTTTGTAAAAATATTGGTTAATCCTCAGGGTTACATTCAATGTAGTAATTACTTCCTTACTCTGATTACTTAACATAAGCAGTATTCACTTATGACTTTTATCCAATCAAGATTTAGCATGAAAAAATACCTGAGTACTAAAATATATGTGCATAAAATAAGATACTTTTTAAAATCCAGTACACTGAAAGTTTACTAGATTACTTTCGGTGGCTAAACTAGGAATAAGATAATGAAAAGGAAAAATTCCCAGATTCTCATACTGTCACTGCTGTAACACTAAATTATAAGTTGTATAATGTGGCCTGAAGTTGTTTTTCTAATGATAAAATCTTAGAAGTTGTGAACACAGTACTAGAGTGGACAGATTTCAAGATGACCAATCAGTTCATTTCTGTTTCTTTAGAAAGTATGTACTAATCATCACAATAATTTTGTCTTTTTTCACTATTAACTGGGCTCCCAGGTGGTGCTAGTGCTAAAGAATCTGCCTGCCAATGTAGTAGATGCAAGAGACGTGGGTTTGATCCCTGGGTTGGGAAGATCCCCTGGAGTAGGAAATGCCACCCCATTCCATCATTATTCTTGCCTGGAAGTCTCCATGGGCAGAGGAGCCTGGTGGTCTACAGTCCATGGGGTCCCAAAAAGTTCGACATGACTGAGCAACAAGGCACACACATAACTATTAAACTACCAGTCTAAGTAGTTCTTTAAATCTCCAAATCTTAGAATTTTAGGACTGAATATTAAATTTAGGACAGAAATCCCTGAATCTTAGAACTAGAAGAGACTTTCTCCAGTTCCCCTCCTTTCAGAGATAAGAAGACGAACGACCTTGGAGTTTTAAGGGATTTTCCCACAAACTGTTATAGGCAGAAGGAGAATTGTTAGCTCCCTCTGATTGAGCTAAATCACTTATTTTGGTATAACCAAATTATTTTTGAAACAACTTGTTACTTTCTCCAGCTACTATAACAGAGAGTCAAGTCTAGTCATACTTTCTCCCAGAGAAGTCTTCTGTAGTGCTTAGAACTAAAGATGAAAATTGGACAAGTCTGTGGTGAGCATGTATCAATCTTGGTAGTGTTGTAACTTTGCCCCCTCCCCCATTTTAAACCATCATTGGACACTATGACCATGAGGCTCTGAGTTCCAGCTTTGTCTTTCATAAACTGAATGTTCCAACCAGGTATTTAAGCTCCCCACACATGCTGTAATTAGAATCACAAGTAGATAAAGTAAGTAAAAGTTCTTTGTGAATGGTGGGTACTATACAAATTATGGTTTCACTTTCATTATTACCACTGTTCTTGTTGTTTCTGGCCATGAGGCTTTTAGATTGCCGTTTGTTTAATGAATGGAGCTTTATGATTATGGATGTCTTTATTAAAAGCTCCCAGTAATTCATTTTCATCCTTAGGGTAATTCAAAACACCTACAACTTTGACTTGCCTGGTTGTTGCTTTCTTTCATAAGCTGAACTGCATGAGAGATTTATCCAGTGCTTAACCCTTCTTGAGGTTTATACTTGCTCATAATCTCATTGTGCTAATTTTTGTGAAGTGTAGCAGTGGACGTTTTTGTAAACTAGAATACATTTGCAGGGTACCAATAAAGTACACTTTTATTCATTTCTTTTAGTTACTCTTTTAAAGGACAGTTTTAACTGTTAGCTCCCTTTAAAAAAATGTTTTCTGTTAACTTCTCAACAGTCCTTAAGTCTCCATCCTCAGTGATTTTCTTTGGGATGTAGTGAGGTTTTCATCTAAACCATGAATTTACTCTTTTCAGAAGCTGTTTAACTCACTGGTTCCTCTTTTCCTACTTCCCCAATTTGTATTCAGGTACACTATGTACACTGGAACATTTTTACATATTCTTTTACTTTTTTTAAGCAAAGGAATAAATTAGAAACATGCTTTTTCTTTATAGATGCCAAATTGTTTGGTTCCTTTACTTTATTGCATCTTTATATAATTTATAGTTGCCAAACTAGTAGTACATTGTTTTTAGAGAAGAGTCTTTTATTATTTGATTGTTTTATATATATTTGTCTCCTTTTCTAAGGCTGTTATTCTAGGTCAAATCCTTAAATTTGACCTTTAGGTCAAATCCTTTTGTTACATGTCCCTTGGGCCTTTGTTATAGCTTCTTCTGATCACTGTAGTTTCACTACCTACTTTTTAAGATTTTATTTGGATATATTTTCTATCTTTCAAGTTACCACAGGCAAGTTTTGCAAGTTGTTTCACTCCCTTATAATACCATATGTCCTTGCTCTCTCCTCCAGTAAGTTTCCTCACTGCCTTTCCAGATTCTGCCGAGAGTTTGTCATTTATTCAGCCTTTACCTCTAGCCCCAAACATTCAGACTCAAAGCCATTGACATATATTTTAGGCTTTTGTTGCCACAGCAGCCACTCCTAGATGTACAGTTTCTGTATCAGATACCTATTGCTGTATAGCAAACTATATCCTAAATTTTAGTGACTTGAAACAGCCATTTTATTTCTTACCATTCTGGGATCACTCATGTGACCGCATTGACAAGCCTTAATGGATAAACACTTACCAGGCCTTGCTTATGTCACTTCTGCTAATATCTTTTTGGCCAAAGTAAGTCATATGGTGAAGCCCAAAGTTAGTGTGGAGGGGACTACACAGGGGCCTGGAATGAAGAAGTGTGGTTCACATGGGGTCATTTGTAACTGATTTCAATGCATTTCCAGCTCTGTATTACTGTGTGCCTTTGGGCAAGTCATTACACTATGTATAACAATTTTCTCACTTGTAAAATAAGAGTTAATAGTACCTTCATAGGGTGGTTCTGAGGTTTAAAATTTTTAGTAATTGTTGATTTTCTAATGATTATAAAGTAATTCTTTTGTCATTTTAGAAAATGTACAAACTATAGAAAAGTATAAACAAGAAAACAAACATCTGAAATGCCATCTGATACAGTCCTATACTATAAGTTCCTCAAGGGTCTTCTTTATTTTAATTACTACTGTAGGTATATATCGTGGTTCTTATTCTGAAAGATAAGGTCCTTGAAGGAAGGGACCACATCTGTTCATCTTTGTAAATCCCACAGCCTTGTATTTAAGATTAAAAGTGATCATGTGTAAAAGTGCTTGGCGTAATGACTGGCACAAATTCTATTTCCACCTAAATTGGAATTTTGTCAGATACTAGTAAGGATTCTTAGAAATCCTGAAGTTATACTGATAACAAACTATCTGAATGGAATTGTGGGGGGTGGCCGTTATTGGTCGTCTTCTCTCTGGGGCATCCTGGTGACTCGTGAGGTAGAGAATAGGGAATGGTAGAGAGAAGGAAGGTGGTGTCAGGATCTACTTATAGCTCCCAAGTAACTCAGTGGAAAAGTCTCTAAGAAAAACTTCATTCAAGTCTCTCTGCAAGGGCACTGATACAAAGTTACACCAAACCCTCAGCTGCACTTGCCATAGTTCTGTCTTCAGCTTCATGGTGTTTCCCTGAGTTTGATGCATTCAGCTAAGACAGAGACACCAGAAATGTATGCCTGATTTCCAGTGCAAATATGGTAATACTAGTGGAGTCACTTTGTGTTGCTATGTGGGTATATGCAGCAGCACGGATTAGAATACTTTGGACCCTGTCCCCTACTGGCAATATTGAACCAGCTAAATCAGTAATCATCTAGCTGTATAATACTGAATTGCCTCAAAATGAACTCATAATTGATGCCACGTAAATAAAAGCACTGTGTACCCATTAAAATATGGCGTGATTGAAGAAATAAAGTACATTTGAAACCTTAAAAAGAAAACAAAACTCCACAAAACTTCAAAATGCTAAGTGAAGTATGTCAAAGACAAATACTATATGACTTCACTTATTTGTGAAATATAAAAAACAAAGCAAAACCAAAAACTGAACTCATAAAATAGATTGGTGGTTGCCAGACGTTGGGGGGCATGGTGGGAATGGGCCAAGGGAGGGGGGAAAAAATGGGTGAAGGTGGTCAAAAGTTACAAGCTTCTAGTTACATATTACCAAGAAAAAGAAGACAAACATGAAGATATAATGTACTGGGGATATAGTGTGTAAGCAGTGACTGTGGTTAATAATACTGTATTGTGTGTTTGAAAGTTGCTAAGAGAGTAGATCTTAAAAGTTCTCATCACAGGGAAAAAAATTGTGACTATGTATGGTGACAGATTTAATTAGGCTTACTGCAGTGATCATTTCACAATACAGTCGTCCCTTGGTGTCCACAGGAGATTGCTTCCCAGACTCACTTCAGATGTCAAAATCCACGGATGTCCAAGGCCCATAGTCTACCCTCTGTATCTGTGGTTGCACATCTGCAGATTCAGCCAACCTCAGATTGTGTACTACCTACATATTTATTGAAAAAATCCTCATAAAAGGACTCACATGGTTCTGTGCTGTTCAAGAGTCAGCTGTGTGTACAAATACTGAATCATTATATTGTACACCTGAAACTAATATAATGTTATGTGACCGTTATATCTCAATAGAAAAAAACTTCATTAAAAAGGAATAACCTGAAAAAAGAGACACTAATCTATGAAATATTTTGTTGTTGAAACCTGAAATCTGACAATACTGATAAGATGGTATTCTTTACACTCAGACAAATCTTACCTTTGTGTTTTAGTCAAAGAAGTTTGGCAGAGATCACAGAACTTATCCATACTGCTCTCCTTGTACATCGTGGGATTGTAAATTTAAATGAATTGCAATCTTCTGACGGGCCACTGAAAGATATGCAATTTGGAAATAAAATAGCTATCCTGAGTGGAGACTTTCTTCTAGCAAATGCCTGCAATGGACTTGCTCTCCTACAGAACACCAAGGTAAAACTGGGCAGGGTTTGTTCTTATCTGAATGGCCTTTAGGTGGCTCTTGGTTGACTGCGGGAGCCACAGAGGTCTGGACACCCTGCTGCCCCAACTCCACACACATAGATGCTCAGTAAAATTGTGATGAGGGTAATGATGATGATGGCAATATCAACCCTAGTTAAAACTGGTAAATGCTAGGAAAGAGTTTTGAAATTAATTTCCAGTTGTTGGTTTTTTTTTTTTTTTTCTGGTAACAGATGGAATTATTTGTTAATTATAGGTAGTGTTAAATACTCAGGATAAAGATGATGTCATCAATATTACCTATCATCTCACTATCCAGAGATAATTACTATAGGTTACTGTTTTCATATATTTCCTTCCAGTCTGTATTTGTTTATTCATACCTTTGGATGTGTGGATTTGGGGGTAGCATAAGTGAAAACTTAACATGTGTAAGCTTTCTTTAATCCTACCTTTTTCTCCCATTGCATAAATGACATGCATTTTCCCATATCATTAACATTTTTCATAAGCTTACTAATGGTTGCACAGTATTCAGTTATTTTGATGTAGTGTTGTTTATTTAACAGATTCCTTATTTTGGGACATTTAGGTTGCTTCTAATTTTCTACTCTCATAAATAGATTTGCATTAAACATTTTTACACATCAGTTTTTCTTCATTTCAGATTATTTCTTTAAGGTAAGTGCCTAGAAGTGGTTCAGAGGGTTTAGTTTTAGTATTCTTGATGCATATTGTCAAGCTGCTTTCTAAAAAGACTGTAGATGTAGTCTTCATTTATCAGTTAGGATTTGGTGTGACTATAAAATAACAGTGACCAAAACAAGATAAGAATTTATTTTTTTCTCCCTCTCTCTCTCTCTCTTTTTTTTTTAAACATATTATTACTATCTGGGACTAGGCAATCCAAGGTTGGTATGGTGATTCTAAAATCAGGAACCCAGGCTCCTCTTATCTTACTGCTCTGCCATTCCTATCTTGCCACTTTGTGGCCCAAGATAGTTGCCATTATGTCTTCACTCCAGTCAATAGTAGGGAAGGAGAAGGAAGGGCAAAAAAAGGGCAGATCTCCTCCATTAAAGATCAAGTAAATACGCATCCTGGACACCCAAGTACAGCCTCAGTGTAAGTCTGCCATCCCAGAATCCCATCTGACTTAGCATTTGTCCTAGACTTTTATTTTTAAAAGAGAATGGTTACTTATAATTACATTAGAATAATGGGTTGGTAGAGCTCTGCTTTCTACTCCCAGCTTCTGCCTCGATTTTCGTCTCACATAGGCCAATAATAGGTGAGACCCATGTACTGTAAGGGAAATTCTCATATTAAGGTATTATTAAATCTGAAAGAAAAGCAGCAATAACTCTTCTCTTTTCCCAGTGCATTCAGATACCGCAATCAAGGACAGAATATAGGACAGTTGTTAATACAAAGTACACTGAATGTCTAGAGACAGTTAAAGCTCCTTCCTGTCTCAGGTGGTAGAAGTATTTGACACTGCTGCTCCAGCTGGCTGTTTGGTGTATCACCCAATTTCTTGGAAAAGTTAATTTAATAAGGAATGTATAACTTGCATAAAATGTTCCTTGACGTTTGCTGTTCACTGTGGAGGCCATAGTTGGGTCACTGACCACATGGAAAAGAGAAGATTCAAATCTGCTGAAAAACTGTCAAGATTAATAGTAGTTACTACTAAAATTAGTAGTTACTTTAGGGAGACTTCCTAAACATGATGGTTTAACACATATGGCTGGAGAAAGTATATGTACATACAACTCTGTAATGCCTAATTTTTGTTGAGATAAATTACTATTGCTCTAAATTAATTTCATTCATTTTTGACCAAAAGCAGTAGCTTTAAGTCTGTTGACTCCAATGATAGAAGAATTTTGCAAATAGCTAGATAATTCCAGTTTCAGTTGAATGTTGTCAGGTACGTCAAGTAACTAAATCATTTTTGTTAATTCTAAAAATGTTTTCTTTTTCAGTCCATTCATGAAATCAAGGTAAAACTTTTGGAAGTATATTCTATCAAAGGTAAAGCCATTTTGAGTGAGACTGGAAATTCAGTTTAAAAGTTGAACATGAAAGAAAATTGTTAGCTCATAATAATAATACAAGTACAAATTTAAGCAAAGCACACCATGGTGTTGTGATAAAAGTAACCATCTTAACTATACTGAGAAACTTGTAGACTAGTTGGAGCTAATTGAAGCACACTCATAGTTCATATTTGCGTCAAAACAAGCATCAACATTCTACTAATTGAAATAAAAGCTATTGTTACCAAAACTAACAAATATCTTTATAGTCAGATCTCAGGACTATAAGATTTGGGGGATATAGCTGATGTTGAGTGTAAAACTATACTTCAGCACCACATATTTCAAAGAAGTATGTGCCTTCTCTCTTTGTTGCCTGTCATTAGTCAGATTTTAGAAATCTTTATGTCCAAGGATGGTATTGAACTTTGTTCTAAATGGACATCATAGTTTTGGTTACATTTTGTTCAAAATCAATTGGAAATCTGAAATCAAGTGTTCAACAAATGAAGTACCCAATGAAACTTTTGTAGAATTGCAATTAATGACAACAGAGTTTCCATTGGAACTTTTTCCTACAGAAGGAAAGAAGGAATTGAACAAAATAAATGGTAAGAACTCAAATGCAAAGAATAAAGATTACAAGATTAAAACATGCAGTTCTATACTTGTGATTTGGAATATCTCACCTTGCAGGAAGAATCTTTTGGTGGTGCTCCTATTTTGAATAAATTATACACATATATGAGTGAAATGAAATTGAGAAAATATAGATTTTGCTACATCTAATTTTGACAAAACATTCAAAAGAATCATAGTCGATTTATTTGACAAGTTTTGTCTTATAAAAATATTTGTCAAAGAAAGGTACTCTGAAGGAAGCAAAAATACAGTACCTTGAAAATATCTGGGGTGGAATAGTTACAATTTTCAATATGAAAAGAAAATTAGAATTGAGTATCTCTTCCATTTAGCAAATTTGCTCTGAACTTACCAAGTAACTCAGAACCTGTAGAAAGAGCATCTTTCTCAATTAAATCTACCAATTATCATCTACCAGTCATCTACCAATACCATCAATGATGGTATTGTCATCTACTAATAAGAATCCTTTAAAATGTCAATAATTTCAAATTAATTAATTACAAAATGCAGCTGTGGAGAATGTTGCTGGAGGTTTTATCTTTAAATGCCATGTTTTTGAAAACACATCCTTCAGAAAAATGCCAGTGACGCTATATTAGAGACAGATATGGCTAAGAAAAAAAGTATGTGAATATGTACCAAGAATAGTGATTCTACTATTTTTTAATATTCATATAATCAATATAAAAAGTTCTTTTTATTTTATTTTAATGTACATGAATATATGTTATTTTTATTTCTTTTGAAATTTTGTGTATTTTTTGGAAGTAATTTTTGAATAGAACTAGTTAACAAGTCCCCCAATGTAATAAAATCAATTATTAGTTAGTACAAGTTTCATCAGATGCTTCCCTGGTGGCTCAGATGGTAAAGAATCTGCCTGCAATGCAGGAGACCTGAGTTTGATCCTTGGGTTGGGACCATTCTCTGGAGAAGGGAATGGCAACCCACTCCAGTATTCTTGCCTGGAGAGAGGAGCATGGTAGGCTACAGTCCATGGCGTCGCAAAGAGTCAGACACAACTGAGTGACTAACACACACACACACACACACACACACACCCCACCAAAAGAGTCTTCCTGCAAGGTGAGATAGTCCAAATCACAAGTACAGAATGGCACATTTTAATCTTGTAGAGCATTTGAGTTCTTACCATTTATTTTCTTCAATTCCTTCTTTCCTTCTGTAGGGAAAAATTCCCATGGAAACTTTGTTTTCATTAATTGCAATTCTACAAAAGTTTCAAAAAGTACAAAGTTTTAATTATTTTATTACTGCCTTTTACATGGCCCAGTTTGGATGATAAGTTTTATAGTGTCATACTGCTTTGAAGACATTTCTCAGAAGTTATTTGAAATCCTTCTGCATATATTCTGTTGGCTAAAATTTAATGATACAGTCACACCTAGCTCTCAGAGAAACTAGGATATACAAACTTTTGTGGGTTGCCATGTGCCCAGCCAAAAATCTGGAAGATACAGAGAATAGATATTGGGAGACAAATAGCATTCTGCCCTACCTTCCCTTCACACTTTTTGGTTAACGCATAGTTTCACAAGACAGACCTGCTGGTTTTAGGGAGAACAGTATGGTGCCTTTAGTATGTAGTTTGTGTTCATCTGAAGAGGAGGCTAAAGAAAGAAATTTATTGGCCATATAAAATGGAATTATAAATAATCTCAGTTTACTTGGGAGCCACCCTCTACATTTTCCCTCTTCACCATACCTGCCATGGTCTCTGTTGAACTTTGGGTCTTGGAGAAGGAGGAAGCCTCAGAAAGTGCGGATCTGGTATGGTTTCTGGCTGCCTTGAGCTGCACATGACTAACCACACACACTGACCGCTCATGGTTTAGATCCACATACCTGAGAGGAAGACATGTCATGGGACAAATTTATATCTGTTTGCTCTGATCATCAGTTTTAACTCACTTTAAGCTATTCTGATGAAGTCCTTTTCTTTTTTTAAGATTTATATATTTATTTTTTGGCAGTGGGGGTTCTTTGTTGTTGCACGTGGCTTTCTCTAGTTGTGATGAGCTAGGGCTACTCTTCGTTGCGGTGCACCGGCTTCTCACTGCAGGGGCTCCTCCTGTTGCAGAGCACAGGCTGTAGGTGTGAGGACTTCAGTTATTGCAGCTCATGGGCTGTATACAGTTCTGGCCTAGTAGTTGTGGCATAGGGGCTTAATTGTTCTGTGGCATGTGGTATCTCCCTGGACCAGGGATCAAACTGGTGTCCCTTGTACTGCAAGGCTGATTCGTAATTACTGGACCACTAGGGAAGCCCTTGATGGAGTCTTATATAAGATTGGGCTTCCCTGGTAGTTCAGTTGGGCTCCCTGCAATCCTGCAATGCAGGAGACCCTGGTTCGATCCCTGGGTCAGGAAGATCCCCTGGAGAAGGAAATGGCAAACCACTCCAGTATCCTTGCCTGGAAAAATCCCATGGAAAGAGGAGCCTGGTAGGCTGCTGTCCATGGGGTTGCAGAGTCGGACACGACTGAGCGACTTTCACTTTCATTAACCTTTTATATAAGGTTAAGATGGTGGTATTAAGTACAAATATTACTAACATACTATAATGACACAAGCAAGTGATCACTTGCTTTAGCCACTTCACTTTATAGAAATAATATTTAAAATGTGCCTTTTCTTAGCTAGCTTGTATCATTCACACATTCTTTCTTTCAGTGTGGTTCAAGTTCAGAGAAAATGGAGGCTCTGTTCTCATCAAAATCAAATCAGATTCATAGCCTGTGAAATCCATTCTTCTGATGCTTTGCATTCAGAAGCATCACTATAAATGTTCCAGAGTCTAAGACCTCCACCATCTGCTCCATTAGGCACTGGATTTCAGTAGCACTACTTGATTTACAAAAAAAAAAAAAACTGATCATATCCAAGCAACAGTTCAGCCTGAAGCTTCTCCTTGAAATAAGAATGGTCAAGCATTCCCTTCCCATCAAGTCCTGTACCTTCATGATCTCTGCACAGGTTTGCACCTTTAGATTGGCATTTTATCAACCTTTGTCTGGTGAGGAAGTTTTTTCTTTTTAAGCCATGGTATGTTTTTTTCTGAATTTGATAGTTGTGTGTTAAATTGAAGCCTTTATTGTATGCATCCCCCCTGTTCATCTGAAACAGATCTTTTGCACATTGTTCTTCAAAGGGTCATTTGAAGGTTCTACAAGTTCACTTTCAAAAGATGCTTCACTGGCTCACTTTTTGTGAAAGACCTTGAGTACCATATCTAGGGTCCATAATTGATCTACAAATCTAGGCTTTCTGTAGCCGTATTTTAATCATAATGGATGATTTCCAAATCATGTGAATATTGTTTTAAACTGAGTAAATTGTAAAGGGTAACTAAAGTGCTCTTTCAGAGAAAATCTTTTGATAAAGCAAATCTCCCATATTCAGAACTGGTTCCTTTCATTTAAATACATGGTGGTATTCCCCTTGGAATTTTTTTTTTTTAAGGAAAGTAAAGTTTTATCTCAAAAGAGGACTAATTTTATTAAATGAGCTCCCAGAAGCTTCAGTATACTACTATTAAAAGAGGGAGTCCGAGGGGAGGAAAAGGTGGCGATAAGTAAGATTTCTACATATGATAATGTCTTAACAAAGCTAGATGTCTGTTTGACATTTTCACTTTCTTTCATAAGAAAGAAAATTTGTCAGCATTAGCAACATAAACAAGAGACCTCAGCATAAGGGGACAGGCAGAACATAGCACAAAAATGCTGTATATAGTATTCTGTTTTTTCACAGTAACAGCCTGGTTTTTCTTTGAGAGTATATATTTAACTTGGTAATTAAAGTTAGCATATTTGTAGCAACTTCTAATTTTCTATAACTTACTCATTCTACCAACATCCCACTTTATTTTGCTACTGAATTCTTGTCTGAATTTCTGTGTTATATGTTTGTCATTGTACTTCTCCTGGGGCAGACCATTAGATGAAGTGTTCTGCAGTCATATGAAATTCAGAGCTCTTTTATAATTGCCAAGGGTAAAATTAGCAAAGTCAATTATTCTCCCTTTGGCTTTTCCCTGAAGATATGAGGGGTCTTCAAGGTAATTGCCTTAGGTAACACTTAGATTTTTAAATATCTCTAAGTATAGAAATTGGTATATTAATCCTCTGGTAATTGTCTTACTATTATAGCTATAGTCACATAAGTGTGAATTAACAAGATTTTGAATTCAGTAGTGAATTTAAAAATTAATGCTTTAAAAATTAATGAATTTTCATTCATTTTCAGTTATGGAACCTAAGGGCAACTTTTTATTTTAGTACTTCACTATATAAAGACCCTGAACTAAGAGACCTCAGAATACCTCTTTTTAAGCCATAAATTCTCTGACTCCTTTGAAATAAATTGCTCTATATTGTGTTCGTGTAAAACATCGCTGAGTGCTGAAATGATGAGGTCATGCCAGAATCTAAAATTTTAATGTTTGAGCATCAGGCTATCAACGAGACATGCTAGATAATTGGGAGAAAATCATGACATGGAAAAGCACTATAATTTAGAAATCTGGCTGACCGTTACAGTTTTTCCCTGGTTCCCTGTATTTATTTGTGGACTAGATTTGTATTTTAGGATTAAGCCACAGTGTAAATAAGACAGTGCACATTACTACTTGTCATCTTAAAAAAAATATATAAAAAGAGTGTTTTATTTTATATGTACAGTGATAACCCTAGTATTTAAAAAATTTAATTCACCATATTATTATTTTTAACCTTTGTAGTGATTTTCATTTAATGGACCTATCCTTACACATCTGAGAGTTAGCCTGGGTCTTGTCTAAGCACCCTGAAACATCATCATGATATCACTACTGGGCACCATTTTATTAAGCATTAGTGATTTATATTTCTAAATAACCAGTGGCACAGATGTACTTCTTACATAGCTGATGTATTTCCTTATGTTAACTTTGTTTTCCTAAAGGCATAAATATGTTGTTTACAAGGAAGAAATTTGGTTGTATAAATACGCTCAATTTATGCATGTAAATCTCCTTTTGTACCGTCTATATATTTTAATAAAGCAGCTGCTATTGGTTATTTGATGTTTTTCTTATCTGTTATATTAATTTTACTTATAAATTCCTATTGAAAAGTGAAACCTAAAAACATGCCTATGTCATATGAAATTTAAGTTTTTCTCTGTCATATTCATTTAAAATAGCGATTACTGTGACCTTGTGTGTTTACAGACCAGGGTCACGTGGCTGAGGATGAAGAGGAAGGAATCAGCTGTTTATCTGCCCAGTACTTTGTAAACTCTGAACTCAGGAAGTCCCTTGAATAAAATCAATAGAAAGGCCAAATTAGAATACTGAATAACTCAAGTTGGAAAATACTTTTCTTTCCTCTCTCTGACTTTGGAGAAACAGCAACTTATGCTAGTGAAATTGGTGGGGAAAAAGTAGATTTAATTCATATGAATTCTAGAAAGTGGGTAAAGGGAATTACAAAAATTGAGATTGCTGAAGTGTACAATAAGATTGCCATAATCAGTATATTTCTACCTCTCATGGCCAACCATGGTTCAACTCTGTCCATTTCAGAGGGTGTATTTTTGTAGAAAACAGGCTTTAAAAAAAATAAGTTTCTTTAAATGCCAAGCATATGGAAGAAATGCTTCTCTTGCTCTTTTTTCTAGTCTTCAGGTTTCTGACATAGACAATTCAGAGAAGTATCTATTTTGCATAATGGCATTTGACCTTGGACTTCCCTGGTGGCTCAGACAGTAAAGCATCTGTCTACAGTGCGGGAGACCTGGGTTCGATCCCTGGGTCGGGAAGACCCCCTGGAGAAGGAAATGGCAATCCGCTCCAGTAGTCTTGCCTGGAAAATCCCATGGACAGAGGAGCCTGGTAGGCTGCAGTCCATGGGGTCTCAAAGAGTCGGACACGACTGAGCGACCTCACTGTCTCTTTCACTTCACTTTCACCCGCAAAAGACATTTCATTGCTTTTTGGCACCAAAAGGGTAAAGTTCAAGGTTTTAATGAGATAATAAATTTTAAAAGAACATAATATTTTGTCTTATTTCTAGTACACATCTCAAACATGTATTACTTTTATTTTATATGCAAGGAAGCAGATTCAGACTATAAATATAGTGTCTGTTTAATACTTGGCTATGTTAGCATCATATGATAAGAAAAAACTGGAAAATTATTCTGAGAATTTTGAAACTGTGATTTTATAATAGCATTCTGACTTCTCTAAGTGATATGAAGATAGTTTCCTTTATCATTACAATATATGACACCTCCCTTAGGTTCTGTGCATATTTATTCTAGTCATGAAAATCTACACTTGAGTGGGTTATATGAAGAAAAGAATATTAATCCTGGGTGTCAAACCACAGAGGATGAAAACAATTAATTGAATGATTTCCACAAGTAAAATACTGATGACAAGACTCTTCTCCACCCACCCTTTCTTCACGCAGTGGACCTGTACACGGCGCCCCTTTCTTTGTCTCTTACTATGCATTACTCAGTTCATTTCACCTCAGGCAGTCTTCAGAATGTATACACATCCTCTTTAATTGTTTTCCTTCAGTTTTTCGTTTTCCTTTTACCTGTTATTTCAGAAAAATTGTCATCCACCTTTTTGCCTTCTCTTTACTTTTTTCAAGAGGAAAAATAAACCAACAAAGTTTACTTGGAGTTGGAAGAACTAAAACTTGGTATATAAAAGGAAAATTATAATAGAAATGAAATAGGCATGGGAAAGAACCAGTGTATCTATCCTCATTCTCTTACTGAACCAAATTTCCCTGTAACTATCAGCATTTAAAGATCATTTTTAAATATTTCATATTTAGTTTTGTTTTTCTATTTGTTTAGTTGCAGGTATTGGAAGATTGTGGTTTTCTATCCAATTTTTTATTACAGGCATAAGGTATTTCTAATATTATGGACTAAATAAGCTTTTGTGGGTTGCCCTGGAAACCGAGCCATCATATATAACCTTATATTTTGGGAAAATGTAGTATGAGCTCCAAAAAATTTACTTATAGATAAAAAATTTTAAATGTATTACAGTTGTAATCTCATGCCTGCTATATTAAATTAATACTGAATTTGGATACCATAAGCAAAAGAAAATTTAAGAGCATCCAAAAGGATCCATGTGACTACTTTTCATTAATTATAGTGATATAACTTTGGTTTTAGCATTTCCATCATTTTCTTCTGAGTTGTAAATACCCAACGAAAAAATTCACTCTAAGCCCAAGTTGGCTTACAGGGCCTTAACCCAGAAGCAAATTTTATTTATTTAGCAATAGTGATTGGGAAGAGCCCTTTTCTGGCAGCTAATGACCTACTGGAGGACTTGTGTGCCCAAGGCAAAGCTGAAGGCCATTAGCCCAACTGGTCATTAACTGACAAATGCCTGACCCTGAGGTCATTTCTGATATCATAAATTGTGAAAACATTAAAGTGGGTTGTTGGAAAGTATGGTTGTGCCAAGGAACTTTCTTTTTAAGAATTTAGAAAATACATTGAGTTGTTTGCTGTTATTCATGTGGCTTAATTGTCTTTGTTCTTTGTTCAAGTCAGATATCAATAAACACTAAAACTATACTGTGTGTGTCTGTCTAATCTTTAGTTTTTGAAGGACAGTTTTCCTATTTAGAATATCAGATTAATTACTTTATTGCTAAGCAGCTACACTCTTGTGGATTACTTATGTTTTCATAATGTGTTAAGCTTTATAGCATTTATCTATTTTATATTCCTTAGTGATGTCATATAAAGCTACAAAGAGACGTGGAAATAGCCCTGATGTTGAAGTGTGTAGACCTACTTCCTATCTCTACCTTGTTTAAAAAAGATAGTCATTTAACATTGGACAACTCATTTTATCTC
This sequence comes from Bos taurus, assembly GCF_002263795.3. Classification (NCBI taxonomy): domain Eukaryota; kingdom Metazoa; phylum Chordata; class Mammalia; order Artiodactyla; family Bovidae; genus Bos; species Bos taurus. The sequence continues at coordinate 42,772,716 of NC_037336.1, forward strand.
TCAGAATTCCAGATGAAACCTTTTTCTCCAGATTGTTTATCTAATGTCTTAATACACCATTTTGGAAATGAAATTAGCAACTTCATAATGTAGAATATATAATAGTTATTAAAATTACTACCAGTTATTAAAATACTAACAGCTTATACTTTTGAGTATTTACTATGTAGTAGACACTGTTGTGATTTTTGTATATTAACCTATATAACTTCTCCCAAGACAAAGGAAAGAGCTAATTTCCTTGTGATAACAGTGCTAATAAGTGGTAGAGTTGCTGTCTAAATCCAGGCAATCCAGCTTTGAAATCCTCATGCTTAACTGAAGAAGAAAACAAACAAAGAAAGAACCACAATAGCTTTTTTGCCAGAAATTTTGCACTTAGAGATATTGGAATTTATAATATCTTAAACAATTAGTGGTTTTTAAATAAACATTTCAATAAAAATATCAATAAGGCTTTATAAAACATTTTAGAGAAACAACTACTAAGCAAAGGCAACTTGTTTTCTTAGTTTCCTCATCTATAAAAGCAGCATTATTTCCATCCCCTGCCTCCTTGCCAGTTCCAATATTCTGCAATTCTGAGTGTTGTGGGAAAAACTCAAAAGCTACAACATACAACCAGATTCTGAAAAAGACATTCAATATAAAGAAAAGCAATCAAGAAAACTTTGTAATAAAATCAGAGGTGTAGTAGAAAAATCAAAATGTTTTGTAACTATCAGAGATCTTGAGATTGGACATGCGTATTTCAGCAATCTAAAGTAATACCCCAAATTTATGCACTCATCTTTATGGCTGATTTGTGATGAGAAACTTATATTTTGTGATGAGAAGCTTCACTTTTTCAAGTAGTTTAAGCCATAAGGTGGTATACAAATGAAAACAGCAATTGAACAGAGTGGTAATTGTGCAAATTTATTTTGAAATAGTTAAGATTTATACAGTGAATTCACACATTAGAACAGTATTGATAATTCAACAAAAATTTTTGTTCATGTGCTAAGCATTCGAGATAGAGATATCAGTTTAAAAGTCAATTGTGTATCTTTATAAATTAGAGAATTTCTAACCCAAGGGTATTCATTATTTGATTCAAGGGAACAATGCAGCTAGTCTCAATTCTCACTACCTAATTTTTTTAAAAGGAGGGGAAAATGGATTGTCTTAATTTTCTAGAATGCAGTATTAGTAGGGCCCATTATTTTTAGAATTTCACTGAATCACAGATTTTGAAGAACTGTGAAGGTATTTGGAAGAAATACAATTTCAGTTTTAGACAAGATGCATGGGTTTTTAACACATATGAGCCATGCTTTTATTTCTGTGACTGCTTTTGAAGTGCAGACCTTGGGACGTCTCTAAATTACAAACATCTGCCTTTCATGTGGCCCAGTTTGAACAGGAACTGATTATGCTGAAAGGTGAACTGTGTTACCCAATAGGACATGGTATCCCTGGAATTTACAAGATGTATATGTGAATCCCAGAAAAATGCTGAAGTTTTTAACTCGTTGGCCAAATGTGGTCTAAGCCAATTTGTTTTCATAAATCTAATGCAATTAAAGCTAATAGTCAACATCAGTAATATAAACCAACAAGATTGATATGTACCCTAACAGAATATACCCTACAGTACCCAAGAATGATTCTGTTTTATCCTGCCTCTGTTTATACTCAGTTGATTTACTTGTTTTTGGTATAAAGTGATAAATTAACACCTTTACAAATATATTTCAGAATAACAATGTTTAAACTGCATATGAAAAATTTGGGGATTTTGCAATTAACATGGCTAACCAAGGGGCTTCCCTGGTGGCTCAGTGGTAAAGAATCTTCCTGCCAGTGCAGGAGACATGGGTTCAATCCCTGATCCAGGAAGATCCCGTATGCTGCTGAGCTAGTAAGCCTGTGTGCCACAGCTGTTGAACCTGTGCTGTAGTGCCCCAGAGCTGCAACTACTGAAGCCCGCGTGCCCTGGAGCCCATGCTGCACAAGAAAAGCCACTGCAATGAGAAATCTGTGCACCACAAGGACAAGCAGCCCCCACTCACTGCCACTAGAGAAAAGCCCATGCAGCGAAGAAAACCCAGCACAGCCCAAAATAAATAATTAATAATAAGTTAAAAAAATTTTAAAAGATGGCTAAGGTATGAGCTATACATGACATTATCAGCATGATATAATGGTTCAAACCACATATCAAAATATGAGTCATATATGACAAGCTATGAGCTATTCATGACATATCAGCATGATGTGAGATAATGGTTCAAACCACAGATCACATCCTGCTTATTGGTGGGTGGTGAAATCGATTTAGTAAGTAACTATTAACACCTTTTTTTTTTTATGAAATACAAAAGAAAATAGGAATAATTAAACCTTTGTTTTATAAAGCTTTTCATTCATTTTTATACATATGCATGTATACATGTACTGTGTCATGATGTAAAATACAGTTCTTACTCTGGGTTACCATTTAAAAATTTTGAAATCCAGTACTACCAGGCAGTGTCCTAGCCAGCAGCATCCTCAGTTGCATGAAATACTCTACTATGATTCTGGTGTTCTGAAGAGTCACACTGTGAACTTCTCAAAAGTGGAATTAACTTTTCAATAAAATCATACTTGGAAAACACCACTTAACATCACTGAGAGGGCCCTCAAATGAAGAAGCAGTGAAAGCAAAATGTAGGTTATTGGCCACATGGGGAAAAGTGTGCAGATCACTGAAATGGCAGACATTATTTTCTTCAGAGAAAGTCCAGTCATAACAAGGTATGTTTTTGTTGTTATTAGTCACTCAGTCATGTCTGACTCTGCACCACATGGGCTGCAGCACACCAGGCTTCCCTGTCCTCACTATCTCCTGGAGTTTGCTCAAACTCATGTCCATTGAGTCGATGATGCTCTCCAACCATCTTATCCTCTATCATCCCCTTCTCTTCCTGCCCTCAGTCTTTCCTGGCATCAGAGTCTTTTCTAATGAATCGACTCTTCGCATTAGGTGGACAAAGTATTGGAGCTTCAGTTTCAGCATCAGTCCTTCCAATGAATATGCAAAAGCATCTCCTTTTTCTTTATTTCTTCTGAAAAGTTTGATCTTGATGTCAGCATTTTAAATTACCCGCCACTTTTTCAGGAACCTAATTATTTGGAAGGAAAGTTATGACCAACCTAGATAGCATATTCAAAAGCAGAGACATTACTTTGCCAACAAAGGTCCGTCTAGTCAAGACTATGGTTTTTCCAGTGGTCATGTATGGATGTGAGAGTTGGACTGTGAAGAAAGCTGAGCGCCGAAGAATTGATGCTTTTGAACTGTGGTACTGGAGAAGACTCTTGAGAGTCCCTTGGACTGCAAGCAGATCAAACTAGTCCATCCTAGAGGAGACCAGTCCTGGGTGTTCATTGGAAGGACTGATGCTGAGGCTGAAACTCCAATACTTTGGCCACCTCATGCGAAGAGTTGACTCATTGGAAAAGACCCTGATGCTGGGAGGGATTGGAGGCAGGAGGAGAAGGGGACGACAGAGGATGAGATGGCTGGATGGCATCACCGACTCGATGCACATGAGTTTGGGTGAACTCCGGGAGTTGGTGATGGACAGGGAGGCCTGGCATGCTATGATTCATGGGGTTGCAAAGAGTCGGACACGACTGAGCCACTGAACTGAATTATTGTTTAAATAAATGATATTTGTCACTGCTCAGTGACAAACACAGCCTATCATACACCCTCATTCAAAAAGTAAGCAACTTTTGAATTACTTTTGTATTGCTAATAAAAGAAATCCACATTTTTGGCTAATTGGCTATAACTTACTGCACAGGCCTCCCTGGTGGCTCAGACCGTAAGGAAACCTCCTGCAATGCAGGAGACCCGGGTTCAATCCCTGGGTCAGGAAGATCCCCTGGAGAAGGGGATGGCAACCCACTCCAGTATTGCTGCCTAGAAAATCCCATGGACAGAGGAGCCTGGTGGGCTACAGTGCATGGGGTCACAAAGAGTCGGACACAACTGAGTGACTAACACACATACAATTGCACATTGTAATTGACATTCCTTACAAATGTGCACAGTATAGGTGCACATTTAGGTATTTCTGATCCTGGGGCTTACTGTTGATACAGTTACCTCTTACCTAGATAAGCAAACTGAGCCCCTAAGAAGTGATGCACTGGCCCAAGGTCATGCAGCTCATCTGTGTATTATCCTTCTAGGTGATCAAAGACAAATAAATGGCCTTTTTCTCTGTATGGCCATCACTTCTCTCACTAATACAGTACCAGGTACATAGTAGGCTATCAACACATGTTTTTGAAATGAGTGCACTACCCAATGTAATATTAAATTTCAAACTTTATATGCAAGCCATTTCCCTGAACTTGTGGACTATTTGTTTTATCAGCTGTGATTTTTTACTTTTCTGTAGTTCACTGAATTTTCATGAACCCTTTTGACAAATGTTACCAGTAGTTAGAGTTTATAAACCAATGTATCAGCTGTTCTAAATTAAAAATTAAGATTATCAATTTGCTTAGTTTTTGCTGCACCTGTCCTACTGGTAGTGCCATTTCTCTCTCTGCTCTTCCCCCTTAGCCAGAAAGAACTTCCAGCTCACTTGAACAGATTGCCATCCCTCCCACAAATAAGCACGGCCTTACACATTTGGCAGCATTGAAAAGACTCCCTTCAAAAAGCCGAGTTAGAAGCTTCTTCCAGAACTCCTGTGAGTTAGTGGTGTGTTTGCTACAACAGACTTTTTATCATTGTCTTCATTAAACCTGGTCCTTGTCTGGTAGGAAGGAGTGGAGAGAACCGTTCTTTCATAGCCTTCATCAATGGCTTATTAAAGCCACTCATTTATACTAATCAGCATACAGATTAGGGCTCATCTGGGTGGTTTGTGCCCAGGTGGTGAGTGAGCAGATTCACCCTATATTTGGCCACTGCTGCTGCTCCCCATGTTCTTCAGAGATTGCTTCTCCACTGAAGCTGCCAGCCTGGAAGCTCTGGCCAGGTACTGAGGACTGAATCCACCTGGAACCAGATAGTTTGCTTACACCCAGTTTGTAAATGATGAAGTGCTTTACAAATGTTAGATATTACTGGCCTCTATGGGAGAGCGCTCATCCTTTACCAGTCCTCCTGTACTTTACCTTGGTGATATAAGTAAATCTTTCATCTTTAAAAGCATCTCTCAAATACTTTGTGCTCCATTTGAATGTAGAGGAATAGAAGTGTGAAGCAAGTGGCTCTGATTACTGTTAGCAGGCTATTTGGCATCCTTTACCTATAAAAGTATTTTTCTGTAAAATGTTTTCACTGAAAATATAATTTCTGTGGCTTAAAAAAAAATTCTTGACAATATCCCTTCAAATGCCAAAGCTCTTTGAAAAGGACGTATTTGCACCAAGTCCATCTTTTGTTCCTCCCAAGAATTAATTCTCCCTCAAGGGTGTTTTACCTTTGCTACCGCTTCATGCTTTGCTATTTGTTCCTAGGGGCTGGGGGAGGAATGCAATAAATTTGTGCATAATTAATGCCATGAGCACGGCAGATGCATGCACACACATGACTGTTTCCTTTGCTAGCAGCTGTTAAGAGTACTAAAGGCTGAGGGGCTGTGTGTTCTTTTGCTTCCCAGATAGCATGATGGATCATACATTGTCCTGTCATTCCAAACTGTAGTAAAAAAAAATCATTAAAATAACCTTCCAGTGCAAGTTTTTGAAAGGTATAAAATCTTTATAAATTATAAAGATTATAAATAGATTATAAGACTATTATAAATAGTCTCCACAGTTTTAATATACCAGGCAGATTAAGTACATAGCGACCTTTTTAAAGTGAATTAAAATACAATTATACCACCTTCTTATATAAACTCAGATAGCTTATGATGGCTTAAGTTTCAGTTGAGCCACATCAGTTTAGAATTAACATTTTTCCAAAGATGTGGTTGCATTTTACTTTAAATTTAGAATAGGCACTCCTTTGCTGAAACCAAAGTGGTCTGGTTTACTAGTGAAACATCTACAACTCTGTTGAGTCTGTTCCATCTGTCAAATGCTAACTGACAGTACTCCTGAATCACATTTATTGAGAAGGGCACAAGTTGTCTGCACAGAATGCTTATTACCAGTTCCTGATCTTATTTTTGCGAATCCAGGGACTTTCTGTTGCTATATTCCGTAAATCAATTTGTGGACACAGCTTAGCTTGAAGCCTTTCTGAGGCTAAAGCAGGGTGTGCTTCCTCCTGTCCCTCTGCCTTAGAAGTAGGTTTTCTGTTGTATCTGATTATAAAGGTAAGATATATAAAGGGGGGAGAATATGTAATACATTATATAGTAAGTGATTATAAATTTAAGCAAATTAGAAAAGTTGAAAAAAATTTAATTAAAAACATCTAGACTCTTACCACTTACAGATTACATTATTATTATTATTATTTTGTTGTATCAGACTTTTCTCAGCATACATAAACATTGATTGAGCTGATTTTTTTAAAAAGAATACCTGTCATGTTATTCTATTTTGTAACCAGCTTTTCTTTTTCTTTTCCTTAAGAATATGTTACCGACATCTTTGTAGAGCAGTGAGTGAGGATGCCACCTCCTACTTCTCTCAATTTCTAATTTTTAAGATGACAATTTTATTATAGCTTAGGGCATAATAATCACAACACTTTAGTTTTTCAGTTGAAAAAATTGTTGAATTGTGGTTATCCTTGCCAAAAGATAAAGAATGAAGCAATGACATATTCCCCTGCAACTGGTAAAATTTGTCCCGTGAATTAACCATTTAACAAAGCCATTCCAAAGATCACTTATATCGGATCTGTAATTGTGCTAAGGTTCAGCTGCATCTAAAAAATACCTAATCTTTAATCTTCGGTGAGAGAATAGTGATTAAAATGGGAAAAGATCAACATTTTGCTTGAGAACAGCAATTTGATGTCCACTTCATTTCTTATGCAGCCTTCTCCCTGGTAGCCAAAAACAAGGTGGCAGGAGAAACCAGCTCATAACACTGACATGGGGAATGGTTACGACTTCTGGCTCACTGAGATCTAAGGCGTTACTTAGAAGATTGGAGATAGTGTATGACATTGCCGCAGAGTCAGACTTAAACACATGACACAATCCATTTTTGTGCAAAAAGCAGTTTTGCATCTGCCTGTACAGGTAAGCTATTCTGCTGTTCTCACAACCTCTAGAAATGTAGAAATGAAGAAACATGTTTCCTGTTTGATTACTCTGTAGGCAGTAATAAACTCTCTAAAGTTTATTATAAAATAAACTTTATATTATTGATAATGACAGTCATATAATCTGAAATAGTGATTCAAAAAACTGTAAGTCAGTGTTAGAGACCTCTGATTTTGGTTAAAATAGTCTTTTCATGTGTTCAGTTGTTGAATTAAAACCCACTTTCTTCCCAAATATCTGGACACACTTTAATCTTGGTTTCCATGCTGTGCCTTTCATCTGTCTAACTTATATTGTACACTCCCTGAGACTATGTTCCAGATTCCCTTCTAAGTGCTCTACATACTTACTCATTAGAGAAGGAAGGAAGCAATATGGTCAATTATGCCGTTATTGTTTGTTGCAACTTTGCACTTAAACCTGTTATTGTTCTGAATTCAATATATATGAGTTATTTCCAAGTATTAGAGCCCTTCAAGACCAGAATTTAGCAGTGTGACCTTTAATTGACCCAACTAGGACTTCTTTGCCAGTTGGTGGAGTGGGCTGCCAGTCATTATAGTTTAAAAAATGGAAATGACTTAAAGTGGTTTAAAAAATAGAAATAGTTTCATTATAATTTCAGATATTAGAACCAAGAGGGATTGTGTACAAAAAGTTTCACAAAGAAAGTGATCATTAAAGTTTAGTTGGAGGGAAAGGTCCATGTGAAGAGAACAGATTAAAAATAATATCATGAGCAAAGATGTCTCATCAGTTTACAAAAAAAGCAGTTTTCAAATTAATTTCTTCATTATAAATACTAAGATTTGCATTTCTAAACTCAGGATTTTATTTGTTTATTTATTTATTTTTTAACTCAGGATTTTAGAACTGGAAGAAACTTCAAGGAATTATGCTTTGCAACTGCCGCCCCCCCTCCCCCATTTAATAGTTGAGGAAAACCAAGATTCAGAGAAATAATTGATTTGCCCCAAATCTCACAATGAAATTGGTAGTTAACGCCTTGCAGTAAAATTTAGATCTTCTCCCTTGTAGTGTTTTGCTTTATTTCATTACAGCTCTCTAATCTGTTGGGCTTCTGAGGGTGGCTAACTTCGGGGGTCTTTTTAGCCTATCTTTTTCTAATAGAAAGTATTTGCTTGCCCCGCCTATCCTCCTCTGCCCAAGGGCTTGGAACAGTAGTCCTTGAATCCTTCTCAGGGTCACTTCTATCTAAAGCACCGAAGTGTGGCAGTTAGGCTATAGGTTCTTCTCTGGCTATCATTATCCTTGCTACTGTAAATTTTAGATAGGTTGCCTAAACAAATCATTCCTCAAGAATCTGAGGCAGGAATTGGGGATGGAGGGGAGAGCTCATTAAGCAAGTGCCTTTTTAAAAAATTATTTACTTACTTACTGCTGTGCTATGTCTTTGCTGCTGCATGGTCAGTGGCTTCTCGTTGCAGAGCATGGGCTTCAGTAGTTGTGGTGCCTGGGCTCAGTAGTTGTGGCTCCTGGGTTAGAGCACAGGCTCAATAGTTGTGGCACGTGGGCTTAGTTGCTGCATGGCGTTTGGGATCTTCCCAGATCAGGGATTGAACCCATGTCTCCTGTATTGGCAGGTGGATTCTTTACCACTGAGCCACCAGAGAAGCCCCCGGTGCCTTCTTATATTTAAGTACAGTAAATATCTAAACAGGTGAATGCCTATAGTAGTAAGCCATGTAATGAACAAAAAAGATCGGATCATTAAATGTTCTTATTAACATATATACGGGCTGATAGCCCTATCATCTTCCTAGAAATATTTGTGGTTCTAAAGGAGAATGGTACACATCTTTTTGGGGTATAATTTTAAAAGTAAACATTTAAAACAGTGGAAAGATACTTAAGTGTGTGCTGGATAAGTCACTTTTGTCTGGGACACAAGCAGCTCCCTTAGGCTATTCTGCTTTTTATACTCTCCTACCTTCCTGGACTTGTTAACCAAAGCGAGTCCAAAGTTTTTTCTTTGATGGCTGTTGTTGGCAATGGAGGTATTATATTCTGCTTAAGCAAGGATGGTCATTTGGAAGTACAGGTCACTTATAAATTATAAATTTGTAAATACAGGTATATTTGCTAATTGCATTAACAGAAAAAGAATCAGAAAATAAAATGTTTTTGTTGCTTCTTCCTGGTCTGGAATTTCAGAAAGTAAGGGAACACAATTCTGGTTATCCAAAACCCAAGTCCACTGTTAAAATTAGTGTCGGAGTTTCTTTTTGTAAATCCCTCTTCACTTTACCAGTGCTGATCTCAGACCTCAAACTGTTTCAAAACCATAACATTCTTAGTGACTGATTGATCTGTATTATGTGTCCAGCCATCAGAGGGACCTTGGGATGTTGCTTGTGTAAACTGTAATCCAATCTGATGCTGTGCATTTAGTTACAGTCTTTCATAGACCTATTGGCGATACTCTATCCTCCTGGATTTGAGAGCAGAGCTTATCTGATACCTTCAGGGGGAAAAAAAATCCATTCATTTTTCTCTTTTCCCCACTTAAATAACTCAACACATCTGGTAACACTGTAGGATCATTGTCCTTGTAGTTCCTCTGCAGCTTATATTGCTACAATATTTCTTAAGTATTTGGTTACCTAAAGGGCAATGCGATTGAAAAAAAAAAAGACTTTGTATAGGTCTTACAAATTAACCCATCTGCAGAGCTAGAAAAAAAATATCCCTTTAATCAGCAAAATTTCCATATCAGCAGCCTTGTGTGTGTTATGCAGGATGAATGTAAATATAAATTTGGAGATAAATGCTTATGTGTTAAAATTTTAAAGCATACCTTTCTACAAATTAATGTCATTTACCTCTAAGAAAATGTTTATTAAATCCAAGGTACCTGAGGTTGAAGTAACTTGTTGTTTGAGTCTGTATCCTTTGGCTTAATAATGTCTTCACTTACAAGAATGATAAAAGCTGAAACAAAATCCTTTAATTCAATCAGAACTAAGCTAAATTTTAGGAAGCCAAGAGTGGGAATTTGATATAAGACTGCATAACATAGAGAGCTAAATATACAAGATAATAAGACTTGGTAAGAAACAGATAGGGTTTCCTTGAGAATTGTTGTTTGAAATGACTGCATTGAACATTATAATAAATACCACTATTTTATCCTCTTGAATTATGGTTTATGCAAACAGCTCTAAATTGTACAGTAGTTCCAAGGAGACCATTGCTGTTTTCTGCTTGTTTTTCATTCTGGAACAAGTTCAAAGCTGTTGATTTTGTTTGATTTTTTAAATAGTCTAAGCCTTGAAAATAATACAGGTTAGATGAATACAATTTTACTATTACAGTTCTATTAAAATTTTCAGTGTTGTAGTACATTTGACCCAAAGGCCCTATACCAAATATATCCACAGCACATTTTTAGTGCACCAGAATGAACACATTAGAAAGGTTAACTGTTCTTTTGCTTTTGCTTTTCTTTCTGTGTTAAGTATGAAAATTGGCATTGTGATGGCTCCCAGAATGGCGATATTGAAAAAGTATCCACCTGACAGAAACAAACATTCAGAAAATAAATTGGGTTCAGATTTTATTCATTATCTGAAATTTAAACTTATGTTCAATATGACTGTTACTGGTTTTTCACATATTAGTTAAATGCTATGCTTGTAAGATTTTTTTTGTTTGTTTGAATTGTGACTGGAAAAATTGGATCACAGCTCTAATATCCAGGTGGACAATGCCATTTGCCAGGATTTTTGTGCATAATCCCCCCTTTTTTTTCTATCAAACACAATACTCCCTTGCAACTGAGCCTCCTGAGGCAGTCTGAGGTAAAAATGGGGATACATTTTTTAAATTCTTCTGATTTTTTTCTTGTTTTCTTGTTTTTTAGGTTGTGGAACTTTTAGCAAGTGCTCTTATGGATTTGGTACAAGGAGTATACTATGAAAATTCTACTTTAGCAAAGGTAAGGATTTGGTACTCATTATAAAATGTTAGATTAAAAACCCTCATGGCAGAACTAGAATTGAGCGAAAATGTCATTCTTGTTTTGTGTTTAGATTAGTGTTTTGGCTACAAATTCATGGCCATACGCTTAGTACATAGCAGATTTAGCCAATTAAAACAACCTCTTATCCTCTGGCTGGATTCACAGTCTGCTCCGTCTGCAGCAGCCCAGTAGACACCAGGATGCTTCTGGCTGGCAGGTAGCACTGTCAATAAGGCAGACAGGCTGGAGAAGCAGCTCATGGTGAGGTGCTGGACCCAGGCTTTCCTCGGAAGAAGAGGCTTTCCGTGTCCCAAAAGTGTGGATGTGATCCCAAGAAGGTGACCTGTTGGGGGCATAAGGGAGGAATGTCTTTTATATCCAAGATCTAGAATTTACTGCACTATTAGATTCTCTATGATAAGATGTAGAGTGATTGCACAGTTGGATTATTTTGATTAATTTTATAGATCTAGAATTAAGGTTTTTTGACTCATTTAGCAGGACATCTCAAAAAGGGTTATGTTTTATTTCCTTAAAATGCAGTTATTTCATTTCAGCAGGATATTGAATATGAAGCAATTGCTTCATTGACCACCACCATCATTTAACATGTTATATGCTATTATAAGGGACTCCTTTATTAGTGTTTCATTATTCTAACTTCTTTAGCTTTCTGCATTAGCAAGATTCCACTCACTAAAATTAGGAAAAATATGCATGTATGCACATCTTAAGCTTTTTGACATTTCCATTTGAAAAAAAAGAAAGATAAATTTTACTGGAAGTGAAACATAGGGCATGAGCAACCTGGATATGAAATTTTAAATTTAAAAGTATAACCCAGGGATTCTGGATGGCTCAGAGAGTGGTTAGTGAAATATGAAGAACGGTACCTTGAACATCTGCTAACATTTGGTTCAGGGAACACAGTTCCTGGCAGGCATATCTTAACTTCAGCTATGTAGCATAGTGCTGTGTGGTGACTGGCAGGATATATGACCACAGTAGACCCCATTGGCTGTGTTTTTCAAAAACATACCATGGTTCTCTGCCACGGCTGAGGGTAAATAGCAGTTTGTAAATGGAGGACCTGGTCTAGTTCCACTCATAAAAAGACACCTCACATAAAGTATGAGGAAGATGATGGTAGGTAAGCACATAATGGGCATCCCTGGTGGCTCAGTGGTAAAGCATCCACCTGCCAATGCAGGAGACCTGGGATTGAGCCCTGGGTTGGGAAGATCCCCTGGAGAAGGAAATAGCAACCCACTCTAGCAATCTTGCTTGGGAAATCCCATGGACAGAGGACCCTGGCAGGCTTCAATCCACAGGGTCGAACAGTGTCCAACACAACTTAGCAACTAAACAACAACAAGCACGTAACACTATGGTAAGTAATTCATGAGTGTCTTCCTTGAAGTCTTCACAGTAATCCTGCTAGCAGAGACTACTGCTCTGCCCATTTTACATCTGTGAAAACTGAGGCTTAGAAAAGATTAATGTACCCATAGTCATACAACTTGCCAGTTGAGATTTGAACTTAAGAACTCAGCTCTTAACCTCTCATCCTGTACCTTAATGAAACCTGATCTGCAAGCATGCCTCTGCCATACCTGAGATCCCACCATATATGATGATTGCAGTGACCTCTTCTGGCAGTTTTGGAGAAGGAAATGGCAACCCACTTCATTATTCTTGCCTGGAAAATTCCATAGACAGAGGAGCCTGGCGGGCTGCAGTCCGTGGGGTCACAAAGAGTCAGACATGACTGAGTGTGCATGCATGCTTCTGGCAGCATTGTTTTTCCCCTGGGATATTTCTTAGGTGTTTATTGGGATTCCCTGGTGGCTCAGATGGTAAAGCGTCTGCCTGCCTAGATAATTCCATGGATGGAGGTGTTATTAGGTTGGTGCAAAACTATTTATGGTTTTGCATTGTCAAAATTTGCTGTTTGTTATTGAATACGTTCTTAAATAAATGTGATTATGTTATATATCGGGCTTCCCTAGTGGCTCAGCTGGTAAAGAATCTGCCTGCAATGCAGGAGACCTGGGTTCGATTCCTGGGTTTGGAAAAACCCCTGGAGTAGGGAATGGCTACCCACTCCAGTATTCTGGCCTAGAGAATTCCATGCGCTGTATAGTCCATGGGGTCACAAAGAGTCGGACACGACTGAGCAGCTTTCACTCACTCACTCATGTTATACATCATTTTAATGCGCATTTCTTGCTTTATATTTTTTGCTAATGACTTATTACTTGCTACTTATTTTATATTTATTTTAGACTGTGGAAATGATGTTAGACAAAAAGCAAATTCTAGCAGTTTTCTTATTTGAATTCCAAATGGCTTGGTTGTAAAGCAGCAGAGATCATTTGCAGCTTCCTTGGTGGCTTAGAGGGTAAAGCACCTGCCTGCAATGCAGGAGACCTGGGTTCAATCCCTGAGTCGGGAAGATCCCCTGGAGAAGGAAATGGCAACCCACTCCAGTACTGTTGCCTGGAAAATCCCATGGACAGAGGAGCCTGGGAGGCTGCAGTCCATGGGGTTGCAAAGAGTTGGACATGACTGAGTGACTTCACTTCAGCACATTTGGTCCAGGAACTGCTAATGAACATACAGTGCACTGGAGGTTCAAGAAGTTTTGCAAAGGAGACAAGAGCTTTGAAGATGAGGAGCGCAGTAGCCAGCCTTTGGAAGTTGACAACAACCAACTGAGAGCGATCGTTGAAGCTGATTCTCTTACAACTACACGAGAAGTAGCCAAAGAACTCTACGTACGCCATTCTATGATCATTCGGCATTTGAAGCAAATTGGAAAAGTGAAAAAGCTCCGTAAGTGGGTAGCTCATGAACTGACTGCAAATCAAAAAAGTTGTTCTTTTGAAGTGTCATATTTTCTTATTTTACACAACAACAACGAACCATTTCTTGATCGGATTGTGATGTGCAAAGAAAAGTGGATTTTATATGACAACCAGTGACGACCAGCTCAGTGGTTGGACCGAGAAGAAGCTCCAAAGCACCTCCCAAAGTCAAACTTGCATCAAAAAAAGTTCATCATCACTATTTGATGGTCTGCTGCCTGTCTGATCCACTATAGCTATCTGAATCTTGGAGACACCATTACATCTGAGAAGTGTGCTCAGCAAATCGATGAGATGCACAAAAAACTGCAATGCGTGCAACTGGCATTGGTCAACAGAATCAGCCTAGTTCTTCTCCACGACAGCGCCTGACCGCATATCACACATTCAACACTTCAAAAGTTGAACAAATTGGACCACAAAGTTTTGCCTCATCCGCCACATTCACCTGCCCTCTTGCCAACCAACTACCACTTCTTTGTGTGTCTCGACAACTTTTTGCAGGGAAAACGCTTCCACAACCAGAAAGCAGAAATTGCTTTCCAAGAGTTCATCGAATCCCAAAGCACAGATTTTTATGCTACAGGAACAAACTTATTTCTTGTTGGCAAAATTGTGTTGATTGTAATGGTTCCTATTTTGATTAATAAAGCTGTGTTTGAACCTAGTTATAATGACTCAAAATTCATGGCCCAAAACTGCAATTACTCTTGCACCAACCTAATAGTTCCATATAAGATATTAATGTTTTGTTGTTAAATATCTGTTAAGTTTTAAGTGAAAATGTTATTGTTGATTTTAAGGTTCTTGACTTATTTACTCTTACCATTTGTCCATTATAGTTGCTACAGTTTATTAATAACTTTGTGAACATCTGTTAAATACTTTCTGTATTTCAGGCAGAACTACTAGCAACAACAATAATAAATGCTTAGCACTTTACAGTTTGCTTATACTTTCTTTCTACATAATCACCTATGAAAACGGTATCATTTCTTGGTATACCCATTTTATAGAGGAAAAAGCCTAAAATTCAGAGATGACAAACGCCAGGAAAACATAGTGTCTGGAAATGGTTAACACATGTTTGACAGTGACATGATCCGAACCCAGGTTTTTTTGACTCCAAGTCCCGTATAATCTTTCTTCCTGGGAAAGAGAAGAGAGGTAGCAACAAAGTCTTCGATGAACCACCTGTTAGTAGGCACCAGTTGCTGACTTTGATTATCTAGTAAATTTTACTCAGAAGACTCTAGCAATGCTTTGTCATCTGTCCTCTTTCCCTGCTACCTTCCCAGACACTTCAGAATTTTTTTAAGCAGTTACATTTCTGAATATAGCCAAACCATTTAAAGAGCTGTTCTTTTTTTATAACGGAAACAAAAATGCATAGTTGAACTGAAGCAGAAGTCCTTCTTGATGCCTCCATTTGCTCTTTAGGACCAATTTAGGTTAACCACATTTCCCTTCCTAACCAGAAAAATTCTGGGTTTTTTACCCTCCTTCTGAGTGTGCTTTCCATTGTAGTGGCTCTTCAGAATTTGGTTTTTCTAACTTGGCCCAGGAGTCACTTCAGAGGCAGAGAGAGCACTGCCCCACATGGAGTGCCTTCAAGGTTTTCATGTTCTGACACGATTGGGAAGCAGCCACAAGTGGAGGTCATGTGGAAAGTGAGTTGCACAACCTCCTCTCCTGGGGCCAATTCGTACACAAAAGAATTGCTTTGTGATTTAAAATGAGCTGCAAACCATTTCATCTCTCCAGGGATAAGAGGATACAATAGTGGTCTGTTTTCTCCCTCCTTAGTGCTCCTTTCTTAGTGCAGTGATGAAGAAGCCGGGTAGTATAAAAATAGCTTTCTATGGAGTAGTATCTCTGACTAGAGTAGATGCATTAAAACAAATGGAGGGGAGTTGTAACTAAATATGTTAAAAATCACCTTCTCTGGAAGTTTGTAGAGTAATTACCTAATCCTCCTTAAAACTATGAAAATTTATGTGACTTATGTTAGTAATGCTTAACAGATTGTATGTAAATTGGGATTCAGTGTTATTTAGAAAATTCATCCTTGTGCTATCCTTTGCAAATAACATTTTTATTTTTGTATTTTTGCTAGTTTGTGAGCCATTTCTTCCTTGCAATAAAAATTAGTCATTGTGCTTTTTTTAGTGTTTATATCTTCCTTCCATTTACCTGTTTTTTCTTTTCTTGTTAACTAATTAAACAAAGAAGCACATCAGATTTAAAAATACACTTTAAATGGTCATTTGCCATGCTAAAAGTTCCCTCGTTAACATTCTATTCATATTATTCACTGTGCATACTAAATATTTTATAGATTAGCTAAAGTTGCTTTGAATCCATAGGCCATTATATCTAAAATCTTTTTAACACAATTATGTTATTATTATAACTTAGTTTCTAATTAGAAAAGTAAATACGTGTTCGTTAACTAAAAATTGACAGCACAGGAAAAGGTCGAAGAAAATAAAAATTATTTTATATAAGCCATCCCCCAGAAATGAATCATGATTACATTCTAGTGTATTTCCTTCTAGCTTTCATTCTGTATTCCTCCCATTTTTTTTTAATTTCTCCCATTTTTGAGTTATTATTGTATATATAATTTTTTCATTCTGATTTACTCCCCAGGATAGTCATTTTTGTTACTAAAAGTCTTCAAAATATCTAATGGGTATTTAATATTTCTTCATTACTTTCATTCATATACTGTACTATAATTTACTGAACCATTCCACAGTTTTTGGACACTTACTTTGTTTCCTTTCCTTTTTTTTTTTTTACTAATGTAAACGATATTATGATGAACATTTTAGCGTATATAACTTTGCTGTATTTCATACTGTTTGCTAAAAAAGTTCTGAATGAAAGTCACATTCTTGAATCAAAAAGTAAGAATATTTTTAATATATCCCTATGCAGAAAAGGACTACTGTCCTTAAAAAAAAAACCTGCTTGTAGGGTTAGCCTTTGGCTAGCATCTGGAAACTTGGATTTTAGAAATGTTTCCCCCATTCTCTAACTGATAAGGGCAGTTCACTGTACCTAAACAGTCTCTGCCAACAGTATGGTTTATGTTGATCACCTACTTTCCTTCTGAGAGTCTAGAGTTTTGGTACATGCTAGGCAGAGGATACCTACATTGCCAGCTCCAACCAAAACCCTGAGGACTGAGTCACCAGTGAATATACCTGCTAGACAGCATTTCACGTGTGTTTTCATATGTGTTAATTCTTGGAGTAATTAATCACATCTTTTGTGACTCTACCAGAAGAGGAAGAATTCTTAACACCTTATACCTGGTTTCCTCCAGTCTTCATCTCATGCACCTTTTTCCTTTGCTGGTTTTACTTTGTATCCTTTTGGTGTAATAAACCATACCTGTGAGTTCAACTATATGCTGAGTCCTGTGTATCCTCCTAACAAATCATCAAACTTGGGAGTGATCTTAGGAACCCCAACACTGACTTTTTCTGATTTTTTATTGTTTATTTCCCATCCACTCCTGCTCCCTCCTTAGGAATCTAATCAAGGTCCTCTGCAAGGCATGTGTCTTCAATTTCTATTGCTGTTGAAATGGGGAACAGCAGACTTCTTCCCTATTTTCAGAGGTTTAGTCACTAAATCATGTCCAACTCTTTTGGGACCCCACGGACTGTAGCTTGCCAGGCTCCTCTGTCCATGGGATTTCCCAGACGAGAATACTGGAGTGGGTCACCAGTTCCTTCTCCAGGGGATCTTCCCAACCCAGGGATCAAACTTGCGTCTCCTGAGTTGCAGGCGGATTCTTTACCATTGAGCCACTAGGGAAGCTTCTATCCACTTACTTGTTTTATCTTTATGTTTATCTTATTTTGATTCTTGTGCAACTTTCAAGTAAAACATGAAAATAAGCTATTTCAGTCCACTAGGAAGTTGTACATTATCTCTTATTTGCAAAAGCCTATGCCACCATCTAATATATAATAAAGAGATAAACAAGCTAAGTTTCCGCCATTGAAAACCATAACAGGAGGAAAATGTGAACAAAAATTTTATCTGGGAAAAATCAGAAAAAATATTAAGATCATGATACTTTAGACAAGCATTTAAGTATCTTTCATATTTACCCACATAGTTAATATCTACAGTGCTTTTCATTTCTTTGTGTTGATCCCAATTTCCATGTGGTATTTTTTTTTTCTTCCTAAAAGATGTATTTTAACACTACTTATAGTGCAGGCCTGCTGGTGATTAATTCTTTCTTTTGTGTGTCTGAAAAAGTCTTACTTCAACACTGCTTTTGAAAGATATGTTCACTGGATATAGAATTCAAGATTGATAATTTTTTTTTCTTTCAGTGTTTTAAAGGTATTGCTTCATTATCTTTTCACTTAATTGTTTCCAAAACTGCTGTTTGTTCTTCTGTACATAACGTGTGTAAATTTCTCTGGCTGTTTTTCTGATTTTCTTTTTACCGCTGTTTTTGAGCAATTGGATTATGATGCCTTGTGTCATTTTTCTTTTTATTTTCATGTTTCTTGTGTCTGTGGTCCTTTGAGCTTCTTGGTTCTGGTGACTTTATTTTTTTTTAATCAAATTTTGAAAATTTTTGGTCATTTTATCTTAAAATATTTTTTGATCTTTCCTTCTTTCTCCTCTATCATAGGGACTCCAGCTACATGAGTAATAGGCTGCTTGAAGTTATCACAGAGTCCACTACGCTGTATTTTTTTTTTTGTTCCCCTGTAATTTTCTTTTTGTATTTCATTTTAGATAGTTTCTGTTGGTATGCATTCAAGTTCACCAGTTCTTCCATGCTTCTACTTAACATACTCAGTATTTGTTGTAGCTCCCAGACCACATGGAAAATATTTTACTATCCCTATCTACTAATTCTATCATCTGTGTCATTTCTAAGTTGATTTCAATTCACTTATTTTATTCCTCATTATGTGTTGCTATTTTCCTCCCCATTTGTTTTTTCTTGCATGCTTGGTTATTTTTGATTGGCTGCCAGACACTGTGAATTTTATTGTTTGATGCTAGACATTTTTGTGTCTCCATGAATATTCCTGAACTTTCTTCTGGAATGCAGTTAAATTACTGGAAACAGGTTGATACTTTCAGGTCCTACCTTTAAGCTTTTAGAGGATCAGAGTAACATTTAGTCTAACATTTTTCCCGCTGCTAAGGCAAACCCTTCAGAGTAGCCTACTGATACCCTGTGAATTGTTTTCCCACTCCAGCTGATGGGAGCAGGAGCTATTTTTTTCCCCCACACTTTGTAGTTTCTTTGCACCCATTGGCAATACTCGGCTTGTTATTCAGTTGCTCAGTCATGTTCGACTCTTTGTGACCCCATGGACTGCAGCACGCCAGGCTTCCCTGTCCTTTATCATCTCTTGGAACTTGCCCAAACTCATGTCCATTGAGTCAGTGATGTGATCCAACCATCTTGTCCATTGTCATGCCCTTTTCCTTCTGCCTTCAGTCTTTCCCAGCATCAGGGTCTTTTCCAATGAGTCAGCTCTTCACATCAGGTGGCCAAAGTATTGGAGTTTCAGCTTCACCATCAGTCCTTCCAATGAATATTCAAGACTGCTTTCCTTTAGGATGGACTGGTTGGATCTCCTTATAGTCCAAAGCACTCTCAAGAGTCTTCTCCAACACCACAGTTTGAAAGCATCAATTCTTTGGTGGTCAGCCTTCTTTATGGTCCAGCTCTCACATCCATACATGACTATTGGAAAAACCATAGTTTTGACTCTACAGACCTTTGTTGGCAAAGTAATGTCTCTGCTTTTTAATATGTTGTCTAGTTTGATCATAGCTTTTCTTCCAAGGAGCAAGGATCTTTTAATTTAATGGCTGCAGTCACTATCTGCAGTGATCTTGGAGCCCAGGAAAATAAAGTCTGTCACTGTTTCCACTGTTACCCCATCTGTTTGCCATGAAGTGATGGGACTGGATGCCATGATCTTAGTTTTTGAATGTTGAGTTCTAAGCCAACTTTTTCACTCTCCTCTTCTACCTTCATTAAGAGGATCTTTAGTTCCTCTTTGCTTTCTGCCATAAGGGTTATATCATCTGCATATCTGAGGTTATTGATATTTCTCCCAGCAATCTTGATTCCAGCTTGTGCTTCATCCAGCCCAGCATCTCCCATGATGTACTCTGAACAGAAGTTAAATAAACAATATACAGCCTTAACGTGCTTGTTTCCCAATTTAGAAACACTCTGATGTTCTGTCCCCAGTTGTATGTTGCTATTGACCTGTATACAGGTTTCTCAGGAGGCAGGTAAGGTGGTCTGGTATTCCCATCTCTTGAAGAATTTTTCCATGGTTTGTAGTGATCCATACAGTCAAAGGGTTTAGCACAGTCAATGAAACAGAAGTAGATACCCTTCTGTATTCTCTTGCTTTTTCTATGATCCAATAGATGTTGGCAATTTGTCTCTGGTTCCTCTGCCTTTTCTAAATCCAACTTGAATATATGGAAGTTCTCAGTTCATGTACTGTTGAAGCTTAGATTGGAGAATTTTGAGCATTGCTTTGCTAACATGTGAAATGAGTGCAATTGTGTGGTAGTTTGAACATTTTTTGGCATTGTCTTTCTTTGGGTTTGGAATGAAAACTGACCTTTTTCAGTCCCATGGTCACTGCTGAGTTTTCCAAATGTGCTGACATATTGAGTGCAGCACTTTAACAGCATCATCTTTTAGGTTGTGAAATAGCTCAACTGGAATTCCGTCACTCCACTAGCTTTGTTTGTAGTGATGCTTCCTCAGGCCCACTTGACTTTGCATTCCAGGATGTCTGACTCTAGATCAATGATCACACCATCATGGTTATCTGGGTCATGAAGATCTTTTTTATATAGTTCTTCTGTGTATTCTTGCCACCTCTTCTTAATATCTTCTGCTTCTTTTAGGTCCATACCATTTCTGTCCTTTATTGTGCCCATCCTTAAATGAAATGTTCCGTTAGTATCTCTGATTTTCTTGAAGAGATCTCTAGTCTTTCCCATTTTACTGTTTGCCTCTATTTCTTTGCATTGATCATTGAGGAAGCCTTTCTTATCTCTCCTTGCTGTTCTTGGGAACTCTGCATTCAGATGGGTATATATTTTCTCTTCTCCTTTGCTTTCCCTTCTCTTCTTTTCTCAGCTATTTGTAAGGCCTCCTCAGAAAACCATTTTGCCTTTTTGCATTTCTTTTTCTTGGGGATGGTTTTGATCACCGCCTCCTGTATAATATCATGAACCTCTGTTCATAGTTCTTCAGGCACTCTATCAGAGCTAATTTCTTGAATCTATTTGTCTCTTTCATTGTATAATCATAAGGGATATGATTTAGGTCATACCTGAATGGTCTAGTGGTTTTCTCTACTTTCTTCAATTTATGTCTGAATTTTGCAATAAGGAGTTCATGATCAGAGCCACAGTCAGCTCCCAGTCTTGTTTTTGCTGGTTGTATAGAGCTTCTCCATCTTGGCTGCAAAGAATATAATCAGTCTGATTTTGATATTGACCATCTGGTGATGTCCATGTGTAGTATCTTCTCTTGTGTTGTTTTAAGAGCATGTTTGCTATGACCAGTGCATTCTTTTGGCAAAACTCTGTTAGCCTTTGCCCTGCTTCATTTTGTACTCCAAGGCCAAGCTTGCCTGTTACTTCAGCTATCTCTTGACTTCCTACTTTTGCATTCCAGTCCCCTATGATGAAAAGGGCACCTTTTTGACTGTTCGTTTTAGAAGGTCATGTAAGTCCTCACAGAACTGTTCAACTTCAGCTTCTTTGGCATTAGTGATTGGGGCAGAGACTTGGATTACTGTGATATTGAATGGTTTGCCTTGGAAATGAACAGAGATCATTCTGTTGTTTTTAATATTGCACCCACTTACTGCAGTTGGGGCTCTTCTGTTGACTATGAGGCTACTCTATTTCTTCTAAGGGATTCTTGCCCACAGTAGTAGATATAATGTTCTTCTGAATTAAATTTGCCCATTCGAGTCCATTTTAGTTCACTGATTCCTAAAATGTTGATGTTCACTCTTGCTATCTCCTGTTTGACCACTTCCTGTTTACCTTGATTCATGGACCTAATCTTCTAGGTTCCTATGCTATATTGTTCTTTATAGCATTGGACTTTACTTTCACCACCAGACACATCCACACCTGAGCATTGTTTCTGCTTTGGCTCAGCCTCTTCATTCCTTCTGGAACTGTTTCTCTGCTCTTCTACAGTAGCATATTGGGCACCTACCAACCTGAGGAGTTCATCTTTCAGTGTCATATCTCTTTGTCTTTTCATACTGTTCATGGGGTTCTCAAGGCAAGAATGTTGAAATTATTTGCCATTCCCTTCTCCAGTGGATGACATTTTGTCAGAACTCTCCACCATGACCTATCCGTCTTGGGTGGCCCTGCATGGCATGGCTCATATTGGGTTAGACAAGGCTGTGTGTGATCCATACAGTTATTTTGTTTCATTTTCTGTGACTGTGGTTTTCATTCTCTCTGCCCTCTGATGGATGAGGTTAAAAGGCTTGTGGAAGCTTCCTGATGGGAGGGACTGGCTGTGGGGTAAACTGTGTCTTGCTCTGGTGGGCAGGGCCATGCTCAGGAAATCATTATTCCAATTTTCTGTTGATGGGTGGAGCTGTCTTCCCTCCCTGTAGTTTGGCCTGAGGTCAAACTGTGATAGGGTTAATGGAGGTAATGGCAACCTCCTTCAAAAGGACTTAGGCCAGCACGCTGAGGCTCCCAGGACTATTTATTCAGTGCCCCTGATGGTCAACTTCTGCCTCCGCCAGAGACTCATGGACACTCACAGACAAGTCTGGCTCAGTCTCTTGTAGGATCACTGTTCCTTTGTCCTGGGTGCTGGTGTGCTCAAGGTTTTGTTTGTGCCCTCCAAGAGTCTGTTTCCCCAGTCCTGTGGAAGTTCTGTAGTCAAATCCCACTGCCCTTCAAAGTCAAATTCCCTGGAGGTTCTCAGTCCCTTTGCTAGATCCCCAGGTTGGGAAATCTGTTGTGGGCCCTAGAACTTTTGCAAAAGTGTGGGAACTTCTTTGGTATAATTATTCTCCACTTTGTGGGTTGTCTGCTCAGCAGCTCTTCAGTGGGGCTAATGGCGACCTCCTCCAAGAGGACTTATGCCACACTCTGTGCCTCTCAGGTGTGCTGTAGCCAGAGCCCCTGTGTCCCCGGCAGGCCAGTGCTGACCTGTGCCTCTGCAGGAGACACTCAAACACTCAAAGGCAGGTGTGGCTTAGTCTCATGGGGGTCACTGCTCCTGTCCCTGGGTCCTGTGCACACAAGGGTTTTGTTTGTGCCCTCTGAGCATCTCTGGTGGGTATGAGGTTTGTTTCCAAACACAGTTTTGCCCTGCCTACCGTCTTTCTGGGGCTTCACCTTTGTCCCTGGACATGGGATATCTTTTTTGGTGGGATCCAATATTCTCCCATTGATGCTTGTTCAGCAGCTAGTTGTGATTTTGGTGTTCTTGCAGGAGAAGATGAGCACACATCCTTTTACTCCACCATCTTGGTTAAATGCTTGGCTAAAGAACTGTATTAGGCCATTTTGAGGAAGTGCTTATTAGTAAACTTCAATTGCTACTATGTCTACAACAGCACACTGAGTGCTACTAGAACACTCAAAACAAAGCTACCACAAAAAACACACAGATGCTCTTGGGGATCTGATGATACATATGTGTGTGTGTTAGTCACTCAGTTGTGTTCAACTCTTTGCAACCCCATGGACTATAGCCTGCCAGACTCCTCTGTCTGTGGAATTCTCCAGGCAAGAATACTGGAGTGGGTAGCCATTCCATTTTCCAGGAGATCTTCCCATCCCAGGGATTGAACCCAGGTCTCCTGCATTGCATGCAGATTCTTTACCATCTGAGCCACCAGGTAAGGCCTGCTTGAATTGCAGCTATATCTACAACAGCATACTAAGTGCTACCAGAACACTCAAAGCTACAACAAAAATGGACATATGCTCTTGGGGATCTGATGATACCTATAGATCAGAGAAGAAACATGTGCATGGAACCACTGGAGAGCAATTTACCCAGAAGACCACACATCAAATTATGATATAGGCTAAATGCATAGGTGAATGTACAACATCAGGAATGAAGAGTATTTCAGGGGAAGCTTTTTGGAGGAGCTAATTTTCTTTTAACTAGAGTCTTAGGAGGTATAGTAGAAATGAATTAAGAGAAGTTGTTGAGGTTTGTTGGGATCAGAGCATTATCTGGGAGATTGAAAATAAACATTATTTGTTTATTCATTCATTTAACATCATCTTTGAGCATCTGCCAGATGGGCAGCCATTAGCAATATAAGTGCTCAGTGAATAAGACATCTTTGTTCTCATGGAGTGTACATCTTTGTAGAAAGGCCAACTGTAAACAATCACATAAATAAATGAACAAGAGAAATAGCTGATACTGCACAGCGTAGAACTAAAAAGAGAGACACGATAGTTAAGGATTGAGGGAATTACTTTAAAGTGCATGTTCATGGAAGTCCTCTCTGAGGAAATAATTTTAAACTGAGATCTTAATGACAAAAAGCAGCTAGCTGAATGAAAAAAAAATAACAAAAAATAGGGAAAAGTGTTCCAAGAAGAGGAAGCAGCTTAGGAAAAGGCCTGAGAGAGGAATGAGCTTAATGTATCCAGAAAATAGAAAGTAGGCCCACTCAGCTGAAACATGGTGGATGAACAGAAGAGTGGTTGGAGGTAAGTTTAGAGAGGCAGACAGGTATTATGAAAATATATGTGGCTCAATTATGAAGGTACTTTGAACACAGATTCAGAGGAACTGAGAAGAGAAGGTTATAATTTTGTTTTAGGTTACCTAGTTATTTTCAAGGTCTGCTCATTCAGCAAGTGCATAATGAGTACCCATTATTCACTAGCAGCTGTGCTGGACAAATCAGATGCTTATGTTTTGAAAGCTGAGATGGAGACAAAGCTATTGTCAGAGCTGGAGCAAAGGGCTTTTGCTAGGGATGGCTGATAGTTTTAAGAGGAATCAATGAATGAATGAATGGATCCTGAACATGTGTATTGAGGAGTTTGGATTTAAAATGGTATATAGAAGGAAAGTATCATAGGATCTTACACAAGAGAAGATCTTTGATAAAGATTATTTTAAGAGACTTCCCTAGTGGTGCAGTGGCTCTGACTCTGCACCCCCAATGCAGTGGGCCCTGGTTGGATCCCTGGTCAGGGAACTAGAGCCTACATACCACAACTAAAAGTTCACATATCTCAAATAAAAAAAAGATGTTCATGCTGAATAAAATTTGAAGATCCCGGGTGCCATAATTAAGACCTGGCATAGCCACATAAATAAATTTTTAAAAGAATAAATATTAAGAAAATAAGCTACAGTTTTTTATAAAAAGATTATTTAGAACCTGTGAATAACGTAAATTGGAAGCCAAAGCAATCAGAAGCAGAGATACCATCTGGAACAGTGTTGAAATAACACAGGTATGAAGCAAAAGACAAGATTGTTGGCAGTAGAAACAAGCATAGGGCAAGGGCCCAGGAATTCCGCAGGTATCCTATCTCTCAATTTATAAAGTGATTTACAATTTATGTCTCCTGTTTTATTATTCCCTTGCTATGTATTATTTTGTGGAATTGAGTTAATGTTCACCATCTTTTAGCCTATTGTTTAACAATCACAGTACTTATTTTGCTGCTAAAAACTCTCTAAACAACATTTTCCCATAAAATGTATTGCATTGCACAAAAATATATTTTAATAAATAATAGACAATAAATAGAAATATAGGATATTTGTACAGGAGTCTCTTTGTCTACAAAATAGAGCATTTTTGGTCTTTCATGAGAAGCTCCATGCTACCACTCAGCTGGGCCATTCCTGACCACAGACCTTCTGAAACATAATGTGTTCATTATTGTTTTAAGCCACTAAGTTTGAGATAATTTATTATGCAGCAATAGGTAACTAATATACGCATTCAGACTAGAGATCTCTTTAAGAAAATTAGAGATACCAAGGGAACGTTTCGTGCAACAGTGGGCACAACAAAGGACAGAAACGGCAAGGACCTTAGAGAGGCAGAAGAGATGAAGAAGAGGTGGCAAGAATACACAGAGGAACTGTACAAAAAAGGTCCTAATGACCTGGATAACCACACTGGTGTGGTCATTCAACTCAAACTAGACATCCTGGAGTGTGAAGTCAAGTGGACCTTAGGAAGCATTACTACAAACAAAGCTAGTAGAGCTGATGGAGTTCCAGCTGAGCTATTTTAAATCCCCAAAGATGATGTTGTTAAAGTGCTACACTCAGTATGCCAGCAAATTTGGAAAACTCAGGAATGGCCACAGGATTGGAAAAGGTCAATTTTCATTCCAATCTCAAAGAAGGGCAATGCCAAAGAATGTTCCAACTACCTTACTATTGTGCTTATATCACATACTAGCAAGGTAATGCTCAAAATCCTTCAAGCTCGGCTTCAACAGTACGTGAACTGGGAATTTCCACATGTACAAGCTGGATTTAGAAAAGGCAGACGAACCAGAGATCAAACTGCCACCATCTGTTGGATCATAGAAAAAGCAAGAGAAATCCAGAAAAACATCTACTTCAGCTTCATTGACTGTGCTGAAGTCAAGTCTTTGACTGTGTGGTCACAACAAACTGGAAAATGTTTATGGGAATACCAGATCACTTTACCTGCCTCCTGTGAAACCTGTATGCAGGTCAAGAAGCAACAGTTAGAACTGAGCATGGAACAATGGACTGGTTCCAACTGAGAAAGGAGTATTTCAAGGCTGTATATTTTCACCCTGGTTATTTAACCTCTATGCAGAATACATTATGCGAAATGCTGGGCTAGATGATTCACAAGCTGGAATCAAGATTGCCTGGAGAAATATCAACAACCTCAGATATGCAAATGGTAGCACCTTAATGGCAGAAACTGAAGAGGATATAAAGAGCCTTTTGATGAAAGTGAAAGAGGAGAGTGAAAAAGCTGGCTTAAAACAGCATTCAAAAAACTAAGATCATGGCATCTGGTCCCATCATTTCATGGGAAGTAGATGAGAAAAATGGAAACAGTGACAGAATTTTTTTCTTGGTCTCCAGAATCACTGCAGATGGTGATTGCAGCCATGAAATTAAAAGGCGCTTGCTCCTTGAAAGAAAAGCTATGACCAACCTAGACAGCATATTAAAAAGCAGAGACATTACTTTGCTGACAAAGGTCCATAAAGTCAAAGCTATGGTATTTTCCAGTGTTAAATGTCCTGATGTGAGAATTGGACCATAAAGAAAGCTGAGCACCAAAGAATTTATACTTTGAAACTGTGGTGCTGGAGAAGAGTCCCTTGGACAGCAAGGAGATCAAACCAGTCAACCCTAAAGGAAATCAACCCTGAATATTCATTGGAAGGACTGATGCTGGAACTGAAGCTCCAATACTTAGGTCACCTGATGCAAAGAGCCCACTATTGGAAAACCTTGATGCTGGGAAAGATTGAAGGCAGGATGAGAAGGCAAAGGCACCAGAGGATGAGATGGTTGGATGGCATCACTGACTCAACGAACATGAGTTTGAACAAACTCCGGGAAATAATGAAGAACAGGGAAGCCTGCCTTGCTGCATTTCATGGGATCACAAAGAGTTGGACACAACTTAGTGAATGAACAACAACGTATACATCTATGTCTTTGCCGTGTAATTGTGATGCATTTGGGTAGGGTGTTCTTACACTTAGCCCTTTGCCTCTGATTTGCTTTGGCCAATAGGAGGCTCTCTTGGGCCTCTGCCATTGCCATGAGAAAAACATATCCTGGCTAGACTGCTGGTCCAAGAAGAATGAGAAACATTTGGAGCAGACCAGATGTCTCCAGCCAGTCCAGAGACATGCAGTGAGAAGCAGAGCTACCAGTCTCAATTAACTGAATCCCAGCTGATCCACAGACACATGAGCAATAATAAATGATTATTGTTTGAGGCCACTGAGTCTGGGGTAGCTTTTCTAATAGTGAACTGGAGTCAGATAGAGTCAGAGGAGCCATGGGAACCTGAAGGTCTAGGCTAAGCCGGTGAGTAGGCTTCTAGCCTGAGGACCGAAGCCTTACTTTCTAGGGGCTAGGACTCACTTAGTAACTGGAAAGCCAATATCCCCCTGGCTAGAAAGAGAAGAGACTTGGTATTTGGAGTTGCAGGAAATTCATATCAAGACTGTTCATGAAACACCTATAGTGGGGTTTTTTTGTATTCTTTTCCTGAAGTTTCCCTAGTATATTCTCTTATAAAAAAAATTTGCACAATCACCACAGATAGTCATTGCAAAATTTGCACCTTCTTTTTGCCAGCACCAACTTTCTTCAGTCTGTTTTTATGTTTTCAGTTTTCTTGAGATCTTTTTCTTCTCATTAAGACCATGTCTTACAAGTCTGTGTTTGGCTTCATGAATTTTAAATCAGACTGAAGCCAGGTGTCTTGCCACTACCAAAAAGGGTATTTTTAATCCAAATTCAAAGATGACATCAAGTGTGGTACATTGGGCAAGCTTTCCCCAAATTTCTATCTAAGGCACTGAGGATGAAAGTCATCAGTGATCATTTGTTTCCACTGAAGTAGTTTATTGGTCATGTACTTCCTGGTTGGGACATTTACCATGTTGTTCATGATGATAATTAATCCTCAGGCAGTCAGAGAGGACTACAGTGTTTTCTGTGGAGAGATTATTGTGCCATGTGCAAACAAGCACAGAATAATGATGGGAAATTCAGGGCCTTGCAGACTATTCCAATAAAAATGGGTAAAGGTGGCCCGGGGAGGTTAGTTAGAGAGAGGAAATCAGTGAGTTTGAGTTCAAGGATGCTAATTAACATCATCAAAGTGGAATGGAATTCATATTGAAGGTTTTCTTTTGTAGATTAGAAATAGGAAAATTTTATTTATCTTTCTTTGAAGTAAGAAATATCCCAAGTATATATACATGTAAAAGCTACCTTTAAAAAAATACATATTTTAAGAGGTTTAGAAGTGAAACTGTGAGTAGAATATAAAAGCATTAAGATACTCTGGGGTATATTTCATTGGTACATTTACTCACAACCTGTCTTTCATATTGTACCCAAGGCATGTGTTAATGAGCTAATGAAACAGGCCATGTCATGTTTTATTGTTTGCTGGGCATCTGTTCAAGCTTATATCACTCACATATCCAAGACTTTGAAGATGCTGGTGGTGGTGATAATAAATACCTATAATTTTAATAACATCCTTTTTTCATAAAATAGACATAGTCTTAAATCATTTGTTGCAAATAAAAATTTAAGGCTATTGAAAATAGTTTAAATGTTTTTTGTTATGAAATGTATCAAGCATACCAAAGAGTGTATATGGCAGATACATACAGTTTAAAGAATGAAAATAAAACACCTAGCTGCCCATACCACATTTAAGAAATAGTGCTGTCTATATTTTTTAATCCACAAAATGTTTTTATTTAAAGGAAAAAATAGCACATGTATCATGAAGTAAGCATGTTAGAAATCAAATATAGGAGTATTAGGTTAGATAGGCAAAGGTGAGAAAGCAAAAGTTGATATAGAGAAGGCAGAAAAGCTGTTAGTGACTAAGAAAGCTAAGTGTATATAATGGCCTTTTTGATTAAGCAGGCTCTCAAGTTTAGAGTGGGTATGGTTGGTGAATGTTTTTATTGTTTAAATTGAATTTGTGCACCATTTAGAGGTACTCCAGGTCACTCACTGACAGCTATTGTAGCAAAACATCTCAAAAGGCAGTTTATTTGCTTGAGAGATGAAACATCACTATTAAGCTTGTAAATTGTTTAATAGAATACCATTTTGATCACAGGACAAGAACAGACCTTTTAAAAAATGAAGCTCAAGCCTTCAATTACCATCTGTCTATATGTCAGTAAGTCCCAAAGTAATCTCCATCCCAGTTCACTCCTGACCTCTGGAGCTGAATATTTTGTTGCTTATTCAATATTTCCATCTGGTGATATCCCACTCATCTCAGACTCAGTACTTATAAGACCAGATATATGATCTTTCTCCCCAGACCCACTCCATTATCCTCTGTCTTCACGAAGGGCACCACCATTCATCCAGATTTTCAAGTCAGAAACTTATGAGTCATCCTTAATGCTTGTTTCCTTCACCACACTTGTCCCCATGACTACCTTACTCCATCTCCTATATCCTCAGCTTAGCCAGAAATATAACTGGGAGAGAGCAGAGAAAGCAAGTTGGTTTCCTCAGCACCCTCTTCAGCGGTAGACTATGGTAGTTAAGAACAAACAATAAAAGGCCTCAAATTCTTTATCTTTCCTCCCATCACTTCCCATCAAATGGTATGGATCTATGACTCTTTCCCTTGAACCTCAGTAGGATTGTGAGCCCCTCATTCGATCAGAGTACAGTAGAAGTGACACTACCTGAATTCTCAGTCTGTGCCAGGAAAGGGTCTCTTAGAATACTCACTCTCTTGAAACACTCCCTCTCCCCACTCCCCACCTCAGAACCTAAGCGCCATGAGTGAGAGACTGAATAAGGGCTCCAGTCATCCATCCCAGGTGTGCCTGGTTGATGTATGGGTCAATAAGCCATTTTATTGGAAGTAGATCCCGGGTAGTTCAGCTGTTCTAGCCCCAACCCTCTGGGGCTAGATTCATCCCCAGCTTTTTTAGGTCTTCCCAGCTGAGACCCCAGACATCATGAAGCAGAGTCAGATCTTCTCTGTTCTCTTCCTGAATTCCTGACCCATAGGATCTGTGATCATAGTAAAATGGTTGTTGGTTTTTGCCACTAATTTTTGGGTTGGTTTGCTATACAGAAATAGATAACTAGACTACAGATCTTTTCTATGTGCTTGTTGTTAAGACAGTGCTGAAAAGATGTTGGGAGGAACAGTATAAATATACTTTCAAAACTTCACTGATTGAATTCTAAGGTTTAGAGAGAAGTCAGTTGCTCTAGTCAGCTCTGGCTGCCATACCAAAATATCACGGCCTGAATTGACTTAAATGACAGAAATTTATTTACTAACAGTTCTGGAAATGAGAAGTCCAAGATGGAGGTTCTAGAAATTTGGTTTCTGATGAGAACTGTCTTCCTGGTTTTCAGATGACTGTCTTTTCACTGTGTGCTCACGTGGTAGAGAGCCCAGCAAGCTCTCTGGTATCTCTCCTTATAAGAACATTCATCCACACTCTTATGACTTCATTTAACCTTAATTACTTCCTTACCCTAAATACACTGGCAGTTAGGACTTCAACTTGTGAATTTTGCAGGGACACATATATCCGGTCCATAAGAAGTCAAGAGCAGTAGCTGGGAGGGGGTTTGGGGGAGAATGGATACATGTATATGTAAGGCTGAGTCCCTTCGCTGTTCACCTGAAACTACCACAACATTGTTGATTGGCTATACCCCAAAACAACATTAAAAGTTTAAAGTTTGAAAAAAACAAAAAGGGCAATACCTTGTTGATGCCCTCACTGGCCCACCATCGATGGCACAAGCTGCAGTCTAGCTTTACCCCATGCCTCCCGCTTTTGCATGGTCCACAATGTCATCCTCTCTGGCCTGAGCAATTCCTATAACTTCTTCCTTCACCTCCATGTTTACAATTCTCCCATCCACTAGTCTTTCTCCATACCACCAGAGATCTCAAAATGCAAATCTGATGCTGTGGTGCCTTCATCTCAACCCCCAGTAACATCCCATCACTCTGTGGATAAATACTGAAATCCTGAACGTGACCCAGAAAACCCTGCATAATCTGACCCAGTCTATCCCTCCAGACTCTCGTCTTACCATTTGAACCCTCACTGTCTACATATCAGCCCCAAGAGCCTCTCTCCTACCTCAGACTTACCATTCTCTTTTGTATGTGCAGTCCTTGCAACCTACTATGCAATCCTTGTGTACCTCTTTACTTTTACTAAATTATCCCTTATTCATCCTTCCTGTGTCAGCTCCAGTGTCACTTCCTCACGGAAACAGTTCCCGAAAGCCTCAGTCTCAGTCAGGTACTCTTAGTGCTGTTGTCATAAAAGTATGTTCATTTTCCCCATTAAAAATGTCTCAGTTTGGAGTTACATGTTTATCTGTGTGGTTATGATTGTCTGACTTCCCTTCTAGACTATAAACTATGAATGCAAGGATGCTCTGGTTTTCTCACTGGTGTGAACACCTAAAACAGTGCCTTATATGTAGAAGATACTCAGTAAATAAACGAATAAATGGAGGAAATACAACTGGTTAATCAATGAAATTGCTTTCCACTTTCGCCACTTTTCACCTGTTAAATTCACAAGTAAAACAATTCTACTCAGTGACAAGACAGTCTCAAACTTAGCCGGTCAAGGTACGTATCAGAAGAAACTTTCTGTAAAACAGTTTGCAGAATGTTTAAGAAATTTTAAAATGTTCAGATATGTTTACCTAGTGATTCTAATCATAGACTCTATCTGTGGTAGCCAGCTTCCAAGATGGCCGCCAGTGAGCCACACCGCCTAGTATTCCTTGTCTCACTCCTTCTCATACTGTGCTAGGTTGGTCTGTATGACGAATAGCATACCACAGAAAAGACAGTGTGTCACTTCCAAGATAGGGTATGAACGATTCTGGAACTCCCCTCCTGGGTGTGCTCTTACTCTACTAGATCATTTGCTCTGGGGAAGCCAACTACAATGTCAGGTGAGCCACCCTACAGAGCGGCCCAGGTGGCAAGGAACTAACACCGACTGTCAACAACCAGCTGAAGGAGCTTGGGCGTGGACTGTCCAGCCCCTTTAAGTGACTGTAACCCAAGCTAACAGCTTAACTGCAATCTCCTGGGAAATCCTGAGCCATAACCAGCCAGCTAAGCCATTCCTAGATTCCTGACCCTCAGAAACTCTGAGATAATAAGTGTTTGTTGTTTTAAGATGCTGTGTTTGTGGGTAATTTGTTATGTGGCAATGAATACTCCATCCTAAGGAAAATCTTCTTAAAATGTTTTAGTAGTTTGTTAATGTTGGCATATGCAGACTTTATATAGTATAAACATTTTTCATCTTAAGGAAAGAATTAATTCATGGAAATGCTTTCAGTTGCCAAAGAATGGGAAATCCAATTAAATAGATATAAAAGTAAGGAAACACATTTTACTCTAACTGAACATGCAGAAGCAATCAGGCATCAAGGGACAGTTAACAAGAGAACTCCAGATATCAAGGTTTTTCCTCTCTGTTCTGCTTCCTAGTGTCCTCTTTATTATCAAGCTTGTAGTGGTTTGGCTACAGTAGTCCTGAGTGTGGCTCATCAAGACAGAGCACCTTCCACAGGTGCCACTTTTTTCTGGATCTCTTTCTAGGAGTTCTGCAGTAGACTTTCCTTATGTCTTATTGCCTAAAATTGGACCACATGCCCATTCCTAAATTAATCGTTGGCAACAGCAGTGACTGCCTGAACAAAATTAGGGTTCGTTAGTAAGGAGGGAGAGGAAAGTAGATCCTTGATGAATGACGGTCAAGCCTCTCATTTCCCACTGGCTACCACTTTATGTCATCCTGCTCACCTGGAGTATAACTTCACCCTTAATGGATATCCCAGTTGTTGCCCCTCCAGTCCAAACTGCCTCTGAAGCAGCCCATGTGATTGCACATGTAGTCATATAATTTCCTGCTGAAGTCAGTCTCCTAGCACCTAAATAATAAGATACAACCCTCTGGACCTCTTACCTACCTAACTAGTCTTGTCCTTCACCTCCTTTTTCCACTGTCTGCTTCAGCAATATAGAACTAATACTGGTGCCCTAAAGGCATTCATACCTTATTTTCCTGGTTAATTCCAGGTTATTATTCAGAACCAGATTCAGCTAATAGTTCTCACACTGAAGCCTTCCTTGGTAAAACTAGTCACTCCCTTCTCTATACTGTAAGCATAGCTTTCTTTTCATAAAACCAAACTGTTTCCTAAATACTGTCTTTCTCCCTTGCTGAACTTCTTCTAAAGGTCAAGGGGGAATACCTAATTCTCAAATCTATGATGCCTGGCATAGTAAGCACACACAAAAATTAATTAAATATGCCTGGCATAGTAAGCACACACAAAAAATTAATTAAACTGCATCTGCTGCACATTTACATGGTATGTCAAACACCGTCATATACTGTACATCTCAAAGCAAGCCAAGTTTCCCTTTGGTGCTCTTTGCTTATCTCAAAGAATTAATCAATCAGCATTCCCTACTGCCCCTCTAAGCAACCCCTCGGAAGACTATCTGCTGCCCTCTAGCTATTCAAAGCTTTCCCCATCTGAAGGCTACCCCTTGCTGGAGAATTTGAGCTGTCAAGTCTTCCTTCTCCATCCTGACCCTTCTTCATCAGAATCATTCCCATTCATCTCAGCAAGAACTGACTGGTGGGGAGTACAGGAAGGGGCTGGCTAGCCCTAGACCAAAGAATTCCTGACATTTAAATTCCCTGACAACCCTGCTCTCTAATGTGTGAGGAAAAGCTTAATACTTTATTATATAGAAGCACTTCTTAAAACAGACTTTAGTTATACACTTATCACATCTTATCAGTTTCTCTCCCATGATTTACATCAGATCAGATCCTCAAGATTCCTGAAAAAAAAATACTATGATATGTACTGTTTCTAATCTTGTTACTTACATGCTTTGGATTCTTGGAACTTTTAATTTATATTATTAGAAGACTTAATTATAGGTTTAAAATTCTTTGTTGATACATCAATGAAACATGTCATTTACTCATATATAAACCTACTTTTTAAACTATTGAAGATATTTTTAAGTATTTCTATTACATATTAAACAAGATAGAATCTAAGTGCTAATATAATAATGAACATGGAAGTGTCATCATATATTGTTGGCTCCCAGGAAATAGGAGATTCTGTTTTCCCCTTTGCTTCCTTCTTATCCCTAAATTTAGAGAGTCTTTATTAAAATTTTCCTTGCCTTTTTTTTTTTTTTTAAAAAGGCTAGTAGGGACTTTCCTGTTGGTCCAGTGACTAAGACTCTGCACTCGCAATGCAGGGGCCCAGGTTCAATCCTTGGTCAGGAACTAGGTCCAACATGCTGCAACTGAGAGATCGCCTGCTGTCACTAAAACCAGCACAGCCAAATAATATTTTTTTCAATTAGGCTGATAAACATTTTGGCTCTTGTTTAGCTTCTTAAAATAGGTGAAGAGGCTAATTCAAACCAGACATTTAAGATGGTAAAATGTGACGTTAGAGAATGTGATCTCTCACCAAACCCAAATTTATGCTGCATAAATATATTTTAAAGGTAAATTATAAAGGTAGCAGCTTAGTATATGAATCTGAAGTAGGAAGCATGAAACAGGAAATATTTGCATTCTTTCTTTAAAGTACCCTTATCACTCTTCTGAAAGTTTGACTTGGCAGGTTCTGGTTGGGGCTTGGACATCTTCCTGGGTCAGTTAGCTTGCCTTTGTTCTGTGACCATGGACTAGACCTTTAATCCCAAGCAGCAGCCACTTTACAAAATACACTTTGATCTCATGTAAATAGGTATATACAAATGCATTACTACCATTAGGAAAGCAACTTAAAGTGCATGTCCCGCAGACAGCTCAGCAGCAGAGCAGAACATTGTATCTGAGGAAACCCAGTGCCACTATCTTGGGAAACACCTTGCAAGCTTCAGGTTGTGTTTTTGAAACTAGCCTTACTTGAGCAAAAAGGTCAGGTTACAATGAATAAGAAACCTACATTTTTAAATTAATATACTTCAGTCTGACAGTCATTCAGTAGGTATGTTGACATATATTATCTTTCTGAAAAAGAGAAAATCCCATCAACAGTGAATATCAACTGTATGTATCTTCCTTCTGTAAATTGCACAAATGTAAGTTGATGCTGTAAGTATATCTGAATCTCATTTACTCTGACTGCATTCATTCATTTCATATCAATTCTATATATCTGATGTATGAAGATACTAATTCGGATATGATTATTAAACCACATCAAAAATTGTGCGTTAACTTTTCCTTTGTAATAAAGCATGCTCTCTTAATGTATACATGGCAAGCTGACAGAAATGGATGGAGGGGCTTTGTTTCATTTGTAACCAAGTTCACGACAGGTAGTAATTTAATATTCAGGGAATAAATTTTCTGATTAATTTAGAATGGAATTACTGATTTATGACATGATTAACTTACAATAGCAGATTTCAAAAGACTATACATTAATTATTTCTTGGTTATCTGAATTTGCTGAGTATTTTCAGTGACTGTGTACTATTGCATTAAAAATGTAAAAGTGATGAATAATAAAATGTCAATCACAGTAAGGAAAATATAAAACTGAATCTTTTATTGGAAATCTTCCAAGAATTATTCTGAGATAGAACTCTATCAGATAATTTATCTATTATATTAATATTCACATAGAGATAGATATATAGATGCCATACCTGGATTGTGAGTTTCTTGAGAACAGGCTATTTATTAATAAATATATTCGTATTTATATTACTTTACAAAGAATCTAACTCAGAAACTAAATAAATGTTATATGAATAAATGAGGATGGTATACAAGCCACAAAAAATTAATTTCTTAAATGATAATTTAAGCATTTGAGACCAAGAAATGTAAAATTTTATATTCATTACCCTTTTTTCTTTTTTAGCAGCTTTATTGAGATAAATCTTACATATCATAAAATTGTTGTTCAGTCCCTTAGTTGTGTTCAACTCTTTGGGACCCTGTGGACTACAGTACACCAGGTTTCCCTGTCCTTCACCATCTCCTGGAGTTTGCTCAAACTCATGTCCATTGAGTTGGTGATGCCATTCAACCAGTTAGTCTTCTGTCCTCTGCTTCTCCTCCTCCCTTCAATCTTTCCTGGCATGAGGGTCTTTTCTAATGAGTTGTCTCTTTGCAGCTGGTTACCAAAGTATTGGAGCTTCAGCTTCAGCATCAGTCCTTCCAATGAATATTCAGGATTGATTTCTTAGGATGGACTGATTTGATCTCATTGCTGTCCAGAGGGCTCTCAAGAGTCTTCTCCAACACCACAATTCAAAACATCAATTCTTCTGCACTCAACCTTCTTTATGGTCCAACTCTCACATCCATACATGACTGCTGGATGTAGCTTTGACTGTAGCTTTGACTATACGGACTATACTACAGCTTTGACATATTTTGACTATATGTCAGCAGAGTGATGTCTCTGCTTTTTAATATGCTATCTAGGTTTGTCATAGCTTTTCTTCCAAGGAGCAAGCGTCTTTAAATTTCATGGCTGCAGTCACCATCCGCAGTGATTTTGGAGCCCAAGAAAAAAGTTTAACCCATTTCAAAATTACAGTTAGTAATTTTTAGTAACTTTATCAAGTAATACAATCATCACCATAAATCAATTTTAGAAATTTTCTCACACACCTCATTAGCTCCCTCATGGCCATTTACAGTTCCCACCCCGGACCAGGCAACCACTAACCTCCATTTCATAAGAATAAAATCATACAGTATGTGGTCTCATGGATGGCTTCTCTCACTGAGCATCGTGCTTTTGAGGTTCATCCATGGTATAGTGGGTGTCAGCACTTCCTTCTCTTTTTTTGCACAGTAGCATTCCATTGAATAGACATATCTGCTCATTAACTTTTAAATTGTTTAAAAGAACACAAAATTACTTAATGTAATAGATAAACATATTTTTGTTCATTTAACAAGCATTTGTTGAAAGTTAAATATGGCCTAAATGATTAAAAATGGTGAAGGTGACTAACACTATATCCAGTCCTTAAGGAAACAAGCAAATAAGCAGGCATACAATTCATAGAGAATTAAGAACTGTTTTGAAATATGCATAAGGTTATGTTTGTTTAAAGAGGAAAGTATATGTTGGGGGTGTTTGCAAATGCTTCTTAAAGAAGTGATATTTGAACTGGATGTGTTCTATTTACTGGGCACAGAGGCCTGAGGAGGAACAGGCCTGGATTGTTCAGCACAAATGCCAGTATGCTTCTGTCTGGCTTATGTTTTAAAAGGATCACCCAGGCAGCTGGATGAACATTAGACCCTAACCTTGTATGTATTTAATTTCACAAGTGTGGGGGCTTATATGAAGGATTAATTCCTGGAAGTAGGACTGACAGGTCACAGGGCAAATACATTTGTAATTGTGAAAGAAATTACAAAATTTCTATCCAGTTTCCACTCCTACCAGTCATATTTGATAGGTCTGTCTCTTTACAGCCTCACCAACACTGAGTGAAGCCTTAAGGAGATGGAAAGTGTGGGTATTTTTGATCAGAAGCCCCCAAATCAAGATGTTGTCAGGGTTCCATTCCTTCTGGAGCCTCTAGGGGGAATCCCTTTCCTTACCCTTTCTAGTCTTCACTTTCATTTTTTTGGTTTGTGGCTTCATCCTCCATTTTTTATCCTTGCTACTTCCCTTTTATGAGGATTCTTTTGACTGCATTAGGCTCATCCAGTTATGGGATAATTCCTCCATCTCCGGGAGTTGGTGATGGACAGTGAAGCCTGGCATGCTGCAGTCCATAAGGTTGCAAAGAGCCAGACATGAATGAGCAACTGAACCAAACTGAACTGAAGATCCTAAGTTTAATCAGAACTGCAAAGTCCCCTTTACCATGTAAGGTGACATTCACAGACTCTAGGGATTAGGATGTGGCTGTCTTTGTGGGGGACCATGATTAGCCAACCATAGGAAGATTTGTCATTCATCTGTGATAGGAAATGCAAATATTTGATTGGCCAAAAAAGTTGTTCGGATTTTCCTGTTAAGCTGTTATCAGATCAGATCAGTCGCTCAGTCGTGTCCGACTCTTTGCGACCCCATGAATCGCAGCACGCCAGGCCTCCCTGTCCATCACCAACTCCCGGAGTTTACTGAAACTCACATCCATCGAGTCAGTGATGCCATCCAGCCATCTCATCCTCTGTCGTCCCCTTCTCCTCCTGCCCCCAATCCCTCCCAGCATCAGAGTCTTTTCCAATGAGTCAGCTCTTCACATGAGGTGGCCAAAGTCCTGGAGTTTCAGCTTTAGCATCATTCCTTCCAAAGAAATCCCAGGGCCGATCTCCTTCAGAATGGACTGGTTGGATCTCCTTGCAGTCCAAGGGACTCTCAAGAGTCTTCTCCAACACCACAGCTCAAAAGCATCAATTCTTTGGCGCTCAGCCTTCTTGACAGTCCAACTCTTACATCCATACATGACCACAGGAAAAACCATAGCCTTGACTAGACGAACCTTTGTTGGCAAAATAATGTCTCTGCTTTTGAACATGCTATCTAGGTTGGTCATAACTTTCCTTCCAAGGAGTAAGCGTCTTTTAATTTCATATGGGAAAACCCAAATGACCTTTTTTGGCAAATCCAATACTTTTCCTTATTGTCTTTTGTCTTCAGTTATTGTCTGTGGTTCTTTTGTTTTTATTTTTACTATGTGGAGTTTATCCTGATAAATTGTGTGAAATGCAGATCAGTGTTGTTTTTCCCAGAAGGTTGTTCAGTTATTCCAGCGCCATTTACTAAAAAGTCCAACTTTTCCCTAAAATATATTAAATTCCTATGTGTAGTTTGA
The DNA here is from genome assembly GCF_002263795.3 of Bos taurus. Classification (NCBI taxonomy): domain Eukaryota; kingdom Metazoa; phylum Chordata; class Mammalia; order Artiodactyla; family Bovidae; genus Bos; species Bos taurus. The sequence continues at coordinate 42,812,446 of NC_037336.1, forward strand.
TTCCTGGACTTCCTATTTTGTTTCATTGTTTGTCTGTCTAAAGGTGCACATTTTTAAAAAGTTACTGAGGTTTTATGATGTAATATCTGCTACCTTACTGAATTATCTTTTTGCTTTAGTAGTTTTTCAGTTGGGTCTCTTGGTTTTCCCCAATATGCAGTTATATTATCTTCAAATAGTGATAAACCCTTCATTTCTAATTTTTATACACCTATCCGTTTTTCACCACTTCTATTACTTTGTTAAATAGCCATGATATTGTATTCACCTCTGTCCTGTTCCTTATTTTAGGAAGAAAGGATCATATGTTTCCCCATAAAGTGTTTGCTAACTTTTGGGTGATCATGTGTGTTCATGTGCATGCACACACACACACTTGTCATATTAAAGAAATACACATCTGGAATGAGGGCATTTTTCCCCCCTTATTAAAATAGTTCCTGGGCTTCCCTGGTGGTCCAGTGGTTAAGAATCCACCTTGCAGGGTGAGGGAACCTGGTTCAGTCCCTGGTCCAGGAAGATCCCATATGCAGTGGAGCAACTAAGCCCATGAGCCACTAGCACTGAGCTTGTGCTCTGGAGCCCACTTGCTGCAACTACTGAAGCTCATATGCCCTAGAGCCTTTGCTCCACAAGAATGGAGAAGCCACCACAATGAGAAGCCTGCCCATGGCAATGAAAGGTAGCCTCTGCTCCCTGCAACTAGAGAAAACCCTTGTGCAATAACGAAGACCCACCACAGCCTGAAAAAATTAAGTAAATAAATAAATCTTTCAAAAAATAGTTCCTGTTTCTGTAGAAACTTCATTTATTTATTTATTTATTTGGCTGTCCCGGGTCTTAGTTGCAGCACTTGGGATCTTTAGTTGCAGTGTGCAAATTCTTAGGGCGGCATTTGGGATCGAGTTCCCTGACCAGGAATCAGACCAGGGCCCCCTGCCTTGGAAGCACAGAGTCTTAGCCATTGGACCACCAGGGAAACCCCTAAAAGCTTCATTTTTAGATTAATTTGTGATGGATTAAGCTATCATAATTCAACTATATAGTTCTTTTTTTCTATCCACTATTCAATGTCATGCAATAGTAAAGGCAATAAAAATGCAGCAAGCTTATGAAGTACTATTTTTCTAAAAGGAACAGGAGGCATTTTCATTTTTATTATTGTACTTTTGGTTATGCAGACACTTTAATGATATAAATGTTTATGTCCCCTATAAATCTCACCAGAAATTACTTTTGTTTCTGTTGACTAAGTTAAACAGTCTATAGTAGGATAGAGTACTGGGTACAAGTGGTCCAAAGTAAGATAAAAGACTGTGATAAAAATGCCAGGTCTTAAAAGAGAAACTGGTTTATGCACTAAACATTTTGTGCTTTGGTCTAATATTAACGTGACGTCTGTGTTAAATGACAGAACCAGTGCTGAGTCACATTATGTTTCCCAGCACTGTATACTTTCTGTCCTACGTGACAGTTTTGTCATTGTAAGAGATTTTAGAAATTAAAATGGGAAACAGGGTCTTAGGTTATCTTCCTGACCAAAACTGTCTTTCCTGGAATCACAATATTATGATGGTTTTTATGCTCTTGTATCTTGGATGTCATAAGCTGTGTGCAATTTAGGGGATCCTTTCTCATTACAGGAAGGTTCTTCTTTCCTTTAACACTGTGATCTGTCCTGTGACAAATCTGTACTATACACTGTGTAAATGGCTAATAAGTCAATTGCAAACCAACTGAACGTACAAATCTTAGTGCTGGTGCTGGAATCTCTTCAGAATAGTCATTGTGATATCAAAGTTTGTTTCAAAATTTGCAACCGTCAAGTGTCAATCAAAACCCAAAGATGAAGCTTTAATGAATTCTCATGCTTTAGGTATGCTGCCTTTTTAGATTTTTTTGGTTCTCTGCTATTTTTACTGTACTGTTTCATTTAAATTTTCTACACGCTAACTTCATTTATGTATTTGAAATAGGATTGCAGTATATACATTTAAAAAAATACATATTTTAGTAAGTGCTTTTTTTTCCCATCAAGAATAGAATTTTGTAGAATTCATCTTTAGTATATCTGGAGAGATAATATGGTTTTTATCTAGGCTATTAATATGATATATTAACTTTGTACATTTTAAAATCCATTCTCAAATTTCTAAAATTAAATGCTGTTATTTGTCTGTAATGTTTTATGAAGCAGTCTATGCACTGTTTCTCCCTGTGTGGCTTTTTTGATTATTACACAATAGTAGGTTGCATATTTGTAACTGTTGCTATAAGTGGAACTCTCTTTTTGTTTAAAAGCATATAAAATTGAGAATTTGATCTGACCGATGGTTGAAGATTCCCTTCAGCGTGGTGAAAGAGGTGGGGCTAAATCTGAGGTCATTTTTCAATGACCTCTCTGTTTAAGTTTTCTTACTGTTTTTTATTTTGTCACCACATAATGGTGGAAGAAGAAGGATTGCAGTATGGGCAGCAGGAAGTAAAGTGTTTAGGTTCATTCATCTTTCTGGATTAATGGGTGCTTTCTAGTTAGTTTGAGGTTTCAAAGAAACACTGTGAAATGAGCTTTGTTCTACATATGGCTTCATCATTCTTCTCAGGGAGCTCGCTGCCTAAAGTAGAGCTGTCCACTAGGATAGCCACCAACTCCTTGTACCTGTTGAGTACTCGAAATGTCACTGGTGATATGCTATAAGTGGAAAATACACACTTAGTATAAAAGACTTAGTATAAAAAAGAATATAAAATATTTTAATAGTAATTATGATTATGTATGATTGTATATGATTATTAATATTGATTCTATGTTTTAGTAATATTTTAGATATATAAGGAGATAAAATGTCATTAAGATTAATGCCACCTGTATTTCTTTTCTCTTTTTTAATGTAGCTACTAGCAAATTTTTAATTGCATATGAGGTATATACATTATATTTTTATTTGACATCACTGGTCTAGAGTCAGTAGGTTTGTGTATGCTTACTTAAAGACACTACTGTAATTTTTGTAATGTAAAAAGATGAAATTAAATAAACTACAATTATATCTTCCCTTATACCTTTTTTCTTCTTATGGGAATAAACTTTGTTGAATAGTGTGATTTAATCATACTCCGTTATAATAATGGGTTACCTCCTCTGATTTTTCTGTCTACCTGGTTATAAGAGGATGCAGTTCCTTCATTATGCCCTTGACATTTTAACACAAGTTAAATAGGATTCCTGTATCTTGGAATACTAGCACTTAATTAAGAACTGATACAAATATAGAAGAGTTAGTTTGAAGGTTTAAGTTTCTATTAATATTTTTGCCTTATCCTGTAAGTATATATAGAGAGAAATATAGATAGAGATCTACAAATACATACTTTTTATATCATTTTTAAAATTTGTTTTGTCTGTTTTTGCCATGTGGCTTGTGGAACCATAGTTTTCTGACCAGGGATCTGTCCTGAGTCCCCAACACTGGAAGCGCAGAGCCCTAACCACTGGACTGCCAGGGAGTTCCCCTAAAGTATATTTTAATAGAAATTCCTTAGTTCAACATAAAATTTGCTTCAACATTTCTTTCATTTTTTTCAATTACCCTAAAAAACAGTTCCCACCTCCTTAGTTCCCTTCAGGTGGAGGTGAGTGTCAACATCCTTCAGTTCTGTCTTCTTGTGATAACCTGAGTGTTTTAAATAGTTCGTTTCTTTTTTAAAAAAAGAAATTATTTGAGTGTGCCAGGTCTTAGTTGCGACTCATAGTATCCTTAGTTGCAACATGCAAACCCTGGGTTGGGGCACGTGGGATCTATTTCCCTGACCAGTGATCAAACCTCGGTCCCCTGCATTGGGAGCACAGAGTCCTAGCCACTGGATCACTAGGGACATCCCAATAGTTCATTTCTTAACACTTGCTTTTCAAAAACCGAAACAATTAAATTACTCCTAAAATCTTTTTAATCTTGGCTTTTGTTGCATTTTTTTAGGAAAATCGTATCACAGATGATATTGGAATATCGACTTGGAAGGAGCAGACTTTTCTCTCCCATGGTGCCTTACTAGCAAAGAGCTGCCAAGCTGCAATGGAATTAGCAAAGCATGATGCTGAGGTTCAGGATATGGCATTTCAGTATGGGAAGCACATGGCTATGAGTCATAAGGTATTTGCACACCATTTCTGTTTTTTCAGTATTTAAATAGCTAAAATGATACACAAGAAGCCTTTTACCATTTAATAAACTGCTTTTATATATCAGAAACTGTTTACTGAGTACATAAAATCTATTGTTCATGGTGATTATTATGTAATATAAACAGTATGATTAGTGAGCACTGCATAATTTTGATAGAAAGCTAGAGCTTACTTAAGCCATATTTGTGATGTTTGTCTTTTCTTACCACCTGAAAGGTTTTTGAAAGAATTATTGCAAATTATTAAATAACATGTAATGTTGCTAGTAACAAAATGCAAGAATATTTGCGTTTTTGTTACAGTTTCCGTATAGTTCCTATGTAAAACATATTGTGGAAAGTTAATGAAATTTAGAAATATATGGAGTAAAATTGAAAGCTTTAATTCCAATAACTGAAATATAAAATGTCTTAAAGGAGGGAGGTTGAAGAGAGAGGAGATATATGTGTATTTGTGCCCGATGCACATTGTGCAGCAGAAACCACACACTGTAAAGCAGTTATCCTCCAATTAAAAATAAATTTTAAAAAAAGTCGTGTATACCTGTGGTGGATTCATGTTGATATATGGCAAAACCAATACAATATTGTAAAGTTAAAAAATAAAATTAAATTTAAAAAAAAGTCTTGAGATTAGCTGTTATATTGTTATGTCTGTTGCTGCTGCTAAGTCGCTTCAGTCGTGTCCAACTCTGTGCGACCCCATAGACTGCAGCCCACTAGGCTCCCCCGTCCCTGGGATTCTCCAGGCAAGAACACTGGAGTGGGTTGCCATTTCCTTCTCCAATGCATAAAAAGTGAAAAGTGAAAGTGAAGTCGCTCAGTCATGTCTGACTCTTCGCAACCCCATGGACTGCAGCCTACCAGGCTCCTCCGGCCATGGGATTTTCCAGACAAGAGTACTGGAGTGGGGTGCCATCACCTTCTCCATTGTTATATCTATGTATATGTTATTTTAAATTCCATTTAGTATGTATTTCTTAGATGCTGCTTAAACAGCTCATAAGAAGGGGGAAATATGTAATATTTCCAGATGAGTTTTTATGTACTTTATTAAATCATTGATTAGTTTATTAATATATTAATATAATTTCTAAATACTTAGCTTAAACTTAAAAAGGAAAATAAACTTAAATAAAAAAGGGATATTTTAGGGAAAAACTATTTAAAAAAATTTTTTTAAGATTATTGTTAATCATATGAGCTGTTCTTTTGCTTATTACGGTACATTTAAAAATTGTTCCTTAAGCTTTATTTTTCACACTATAATTGGTGCTTTCTGAATATGATTGAAACATGCCAAAGTATATGCATTTACTGATTTAACTCTTTGACTACTCTTTCTAGATAAATTCTGATCTCCTGCCTTTTATTAAAGAAAAGACCGGTGACTCCTTGACTTTTAATCTAAACTCAGCTCCTGTAGTCTTACACCAGGAGTTTCTTGGAAGAGATTTGTGGATAAAGCAGATCAGAGAGGTAAAATGAAATTGCTTTTATTTTAGATACCAATAGTATTTAGTTAATTTTAAAACATAACTCATATTTTATGACGATCTAAGAGCAGTAGTCATATAGAGCATATAGATCAGTCATATAAGAGCTTATTCATGTAACAGGTAAAATTCTTACTTTATAATATACAATTTTTGAGAGTTAAATGTTAGTTAAAAGTTAGAGACTACAGTACTGTATTTTCTTGTTATTTGAGTTTATAGAATACTGTAATACAAAACTAGTGCCTGTGGTGAATGCTAATTAACTCAGATGATTTTTTTTCCTAAAGGCTTTCAAAAATTGGGCTATGGTAATAGCACTACCCTTTAACTGACAGCAATTTCCCATCTGTAGACTCTAGCACAAGCTGCAGAATTCCAGGAGCTCCGTCTGTCAGCTCATTGGGTTATTTTAAAACAATCTTGGACCCTGAATACTCAAGTTCTGAGGCATTATCAAAGAAGAAAGAAAGGAAAAAAAAAGTGTAGTTAAGTAGGAGGAGTTAAGGAACTTGAATTGGGTAAATTTTCTACTTTTGTGTGAGAGAGAGACGGTATGGAAGATGAGAGGAAACTTTTTTGGATTTTTTTTAATCCAGAAACTCTGGTTTTAAAAGTTCTTGGCCTTTTATCCAGAGCTTCATGGAATTTATTTAACTTGGTGGTTCTAATTGATTGGGTTAATCTGAGACACAGCCTGGGGAACCAGGCCCAGTTGAGGTGGAGGTAGATAACATACGTAAAGCAGAGAGAGCAGAGATACCTGCTTTTGGAAAAATAAGATTTTCCCTCTCCCACCTCTCCTCTGTAACAGATCTCAAAATGCCAACAGCCAGCTTAAAATTCCTCATATTCACCAGGTAGAAAACGAGAGGATTCCTTTCTGGAGAAACTGTCAAACTCAGAGGAAAAGCCCTGCAGATGTGGACATTTGGGGCTCCCTCAGTAAACATGCCGTGTCCCTAACCAACTGCTTTACAGTGAGGTCCAACAGTTGACAAGCCTCGGAGTGTCCAAGGGCACAGAACTATCCAACTGAAGTAGAATAGCTAATAAAGGACCCTTGGGCATTTCAGAGCAGCCTCTGCCGTGAAAGAATGAGTCAAAAGCTAACTGATTAAAAAAAAAAAAAGGAAACAGAGACAGTGCAAGGAAAAAACAAAAATTCAAATGTACTGTAATCAATATATTCAGTGAGATAAGATAATAAATCCATGAAATAAGAACAAGTGATATGGTGGGCTTCCCTGGTGGCTCAGTGGTAAAGAATCTGGCTGCCAGTGCAGGAGACACAAGTTCAAACCCTGATCCAGGAAGATCCCACATGCCACAGAGCAACTAAGCTCAGGGGCCACAACTATGAGCCTGTGCTCCGGAGCCTGGGAACTGCAGTTGCTGAGCCCGCACGCCACAACTGCTGAAGCCCGTGTGCTCTAGAGCCTGTGCTCCACGGCAAGAGAAGCCACTGCAATGAGAAGCCCACGTGTGGCAACCTGAGAGTAGCCCCCGCTTGCTGCAACTAGAGAAACGCCTTCACAGCAATGAAGACCCAGCACAGCCAAAAATAAAGAAATAAATAAAATCATTTAAAATAAAAGGAACAGGTGATATGTAAAATGGGACAATTCAAAAATAAGAAATCAGAATTATAAAGTATAAAAATATGAAAGTAGATTTAAAAAAAAAATCAGAAGAGTAGAATAAATAAATAAGAAAATCCCCAGAAAACTGACTAAAAAGACAATAGGAAAATAGAAAAGGTAAGAAAATTAGAGGACCAATTGAAAGATCTTACATCTATGATGAGTCCCAGAAAGAGAAAACTGAAAATGAAGATGAAAAAATTAACAAAGGATTAAAGAAAAGAAAAATTCTAAGAATTGAGGGACCTGAAGGTGTCTCCAAATTGAAATGGTACTCTAAATTATGAATTTTAAAAGACCGACACCAAGTACTATCATTATCAAATTGTGAAACAGTGGGGATAAAGAAGAGATCCTAATACTTCCAGAAAGAAAAAGAAATACCAATGTACAAGGGATCAAGAGTTAGAATTGTCTTAGTGCTGACACTGAAAGCTTCAAGGCAGTGAAGTAATAACTTCAACATTCAAAGAGAAATTATTTCCAACTTAGAATTTTATGCCAGTCGTACTAGCAAATGTGATATTAAATAAAGACAACTTAAAACAGCATTTCAGAAAACCTCCTAAGCATTTTTTTTTAGGGAACCGGTTATATATTCTATCAAGGGAGTAACCAAAAAAGAAAAAGGCATGGAGTTTAGGAACTAGGGCATCAGCCATAGGTGTGAAGTGATAGGAATTCCCAGGACACTGAAAGGAAGAGTAATAAACAACAAGAAAGAAGAATGCCAACGATAAGAGCACTTGCTGTGTGCCACCTACCGTTCTAATGAGAAACCTGAGGCAAAGAGAGATTAACTTGAGCGCAGTCACACAGCGCTGGCAAGTGATGGAGCCAGTATGCAAACTCAGGCAGCCGACTACAGGACCCATATCCTTAAATACAGCAGCATGCTATACTATCTCTCCTCCAAGCAAGTCCTCGCTGATGGCTCTGCATCCAAGCCACATTGGAACAAGAGGACAGAGATGTCCAGAAGAAATATCTCTAAGGAAAACATGGAACTGATGATCCCCTAATGTGCTTGGCCATATTGAGAATTTAGGAACTATTAATGACAGGAACATAGAAACTAAGTGTACTAGTTACTACTTTTACCTGACACATTACCCCAAAACTTAACTGCTTAAAAATAACCATTTTAGGGGGCTTCCCTGGTGGTCTAGTGGTTAAGACTCTGAGCTTCCAATGCAAGGGGTGTGGGGTTGATCTCTGGTTAGGGAACTAAGATCCCACATGCTGCATGGCCTGGCCAAAAAAAAAATAATAATAATAATAACCATTTTATTATGTTCATGGATGGAATTGGGACAGTGCACAGAGGGGATGACTGCTCCATGATGTCTGGGACCTCGGGCGGGAAGACTCACAAGCTGGAGGTGATTCAGTGATGCTGGAAACTGGAATCATTTGGAGGCTCTAGTCACATCTGGCACTTGGGCTGGGCTGTCAAGAAAACAAGGTTTCTTACCAACTCAAGTACTCATACATGCCCCCCCACCCCCCCAACTTAGCTTGGCTTCTCACAAAATGGCAGCCTCAGAGTAGTCAGACTACTTACTTGACAACTCAGAACTCCAAACACAGAGCGTTCCTTCCAGCAAACAAGGCAGAGGCTGCATTTTCTTTTATGACCAGCCTCTGGTGTCACCTCTCATTTTCATGGTCTCCTTTGAAAATAATCACAGGCCCCCCCAGAATCAAGGGGAGGCACCCATGTACCTCATCTGTCACTGGTAACAATTTCAATCAGTTTGGGGTCCACTTCTATAAACAGCCACATTAAACATGTGAAATTAAATGAGGCAATTCTTAGCCATAGTGAAAAAATTTCAATGTATAAGAAAGGAAATATAATCATAATACTTTACATGGCTTAGAGAATAATATTTATATAGCATAAAAATGTGAATACCAAATACTAATTTAAACCAAAAAATACGATCACTGAGGAGAGGGTAAGGGAAAGGAATATGTTTGGTCATATGAGAAATGTAATTATTCCTGTTATCATAATAGGATCAATAGATAATGTCTAAAACTTAAAAATCAAGAAAGAACAGTACTTGAAGATAAAAGAAATAGCCAAAGAGAGGAAAAATGAGACAGACGAGGTCTGAAGAGTGCTAGGGTATTTTGTTAGAAGCCTTGCGCTATTCGAGTCTTTAATTACTATACAAATGTTTGTTTTTGTTTTTAAACCTTTAGTTTAAGATTTTATATACTTTGCTATAGTAATTGCACTTCTAATAATGTATCCCAGGAAAAATATCATAGATGTGGGCAAGATTTATATATTAAAATATATAGTAAGATACTAATTATAAAAGGAAGAAAATGAAAATTGATCCACTTGAAAATAGAAAAAAGTTAAATGAAGTATAGTACAAAGAAACATTATACAACTATTGAATATTGTATTACAAGGATTGTATTTGTGTGCTTTTTGACAGCTGAACCAAAAATATATATATACAGATGGCGTTAGTAGCTCTAATTGGGTTACATTAGAATACATTGCAAATTTATATACTTTGGTTGAAAAGATCCAGCTAAATATGTTAAATGAAAGCTATGAAGTCTCAGTTGGCTATTCACATATATACATATATAATATATATATGAGTAACACAGGTAAGAATTTTAAAGAAGCTTCACAGAAAAGGGACATATTTAACTCTTAGTGTCTTTGCAAGCTTACAAAGTTGTAAATATAGACTATATGAGAGTCCAGGATTTCCTAAACAGCTGGTGAAATATCCCCAAATCATTATCTTAAACTTGATTTTCAGCTCAAAGGGATATCCTTTCCAAATAGCCTATGCCTTAGGCATGAATTCAGGTAACTTCCCTCATAGCTCAGTTGGTAAAGAATCTTCCTGCAATGCAGGAGACCTGGCTTCGATTCCTGGGTCAGGAAGATCCTCTGGAGAAGGAGATAGCAACCCACTCCAGTATTCTCGCCTGGAGAATCCCATGGACAGAGGTGCCTGGCAGGCTGCAGTCCATGAGGTTGCAAGAGTCAGACACAACTTAGCAACTAAACCACCATCTAGGCATTAACTCTAGTAAATTAACTAGATCTTGTCCAGCGGTCAGTAAACTCTGCTGAGATGAAACCCATGAGCAAACAGGGTTATGTCCATCAACCTAGGTCTCCTGTGATCATCTCTAAATCCTCATCCTTCAGGAAAAACTAGCAGTTTATTACTCACTTCAGGGCTTTTAGGCCCTTCTTATATCTGCATGTCTGAGTCATGAACAGGGTCACAGAAGAAAAAAAGATGAATTCATCTGAAGCAAATAAGAAATGTAAGAAGTTAGTTTCTATCATGCAGGGAACAACATTCCTCAGGTTAAAAAACTCCTTACTTGAGTTTATTTTAATTTTCTAAATTATATTCATGTTTATATAAAGCTGTCTACAATAATAATCTTATTCTGTGCATATCCCCTAGTCAGAGTTAGGGAACACAATTTGGGTAACACTTGAGAGGGACATTCTATCCTCAATCTCAAGGAGGCTGCTTATTAATCCTGAAATTACTTCTAGTGCTCTCTTTCCAACTTCCTGTGATATTTTTCTCCTCTGCATTTTTATGATACTTTCTTCCCCCAGGTTTTGAATTTTATTGTAAGATTCTTAAGGATAATAGTGAATTTACTTTTGAATTACCAATGATACTTGCATAATGACTCACTTGGAGTAGTCATCCAATTGTGTGTTCTTGCTAAGTCTCTTCAGTCGTGTCCAACTCTTTGTGGACCACCCTATGGACTGTAGCCCTCCAGACCCCTCTGTTTATGGGATTCTCCAGGCAAGAATACTGGGGTGGGTTGCCATGCCCTCCTTCAAGGGATCTTCCAGACCCAGGGATCAAACCTGTGTATCTTATGTCTCCTGCATTGGCAGGTGGATTCTTTACCACTAAAGAAAGACTATCTTATGTCTCCTGCATTGGCAGGTGGGTTCTTTATCACTACTGCCACCTGGGAATCCCCAGTCATCCATTCAGTTCAGTTCAGTTCAGTCGCTCATTCGTGTCCGACTCTTTGCGACCCCATGAATCGCAGCACGCCAGGCCTCCCTGTCCATCACCAACTCCCGGAGTTCACTCAGACTCACGTCCATCGAGTCAGTGATGCCATCCAGCCATCTCATCCTCTGTCGTCCCCTTCTCCTCCTGCCCCCAATCCCTCCCAGCATCAGAGTCTTTTCCAATGAGTCAACTCTTTGCATGACGTGGCCAAAGTCCTGGAGTTTCAGCTTTAGCATCATTCCTTCCAAAGAAATCCCAGGGCTGTATTTGTCAAAAAGTGTGTGTGGTGTAGTCTTTTGGGGACAAAACTGGTGGCAGCTTGTTTTGTTAAATAGAAATAGACAAGGTGGTATTAACAGAAATGGCCCATAGAGGACCAGGATTTGGGAGACCTAGATTCTGGTTTGGGCTTTGCTAGCATCTGTTTCGGAGAAGCGAATGGCGACCCATTCCAGTACTCTTGCCTGGAAAATCCCAGGGATGGAGGAGCCTGGTGGGCTGCTGTCTATGGGGTTGCACAGAGTCGGACACGACTGAAGCAACTTAGCAGCGGCAGCATCTGTTTACCTTAATCACTTTCTTTAACATCTTTTTTATTATTTTTTTGTAAAATGATGGCATTGAACTAGATCATTTCTAAGGTCCCTTTCAACTCTTAAATCCAAGAAATTTCTTTTTTAAAAAACTCTTAAACAGGAAATGTGTGGTAAGAAAAAATATTTATCTGTATTAGAAGCTAAGTACTACCTTTGACACCTTTGAGAAATAGAAACATCTTGCTCCCAGTGATGAAAGACAATTATGATTTCTTATTGTCACATATAAAATTATTTCCCTGCTCTGCTCAGGTAGGTTTGAGTCCCATCTATCTTTTCAATTTCCTGCTTAGGGAGAGTGAGAATTAATGACTAGACAAGGAAGAGAAGAGGGAATTACATACCCTTAGTGCCCATTCAACATCACTGCAAAGCCAAGAAGCAGAGCACCTCTGAAATTTTTCGTATCACTCTATCCAACTTCCCCCTCCTCCCCAAGTCTTGAGATTGGACGGCACTCTTCCATTGCACCCGCAGTACACACACTATGCACTTCTATAAGAGGCAGTGTAGAGCCCCAAACCAGATCAGAAACAGCTGAAAGATATTTGTTGAGCAATGTCTCCATACTAAATTCTACAGATCCCTCCCTACCTAAATTTTAAATTTAAATTTGTAGCTGCTGAAAAATAATGATCAGGTAGAAATACTGATAGTGAATGGGTGATTCACCCTAGGGAAGTGAAGTCATTACTCAGCTATCATTTTGATTCCTAATAAAAGAAAGTTAGAATCTTTCAGAGAACCACAGAGCTCTGACTCTCTCAGGGACTCCAGGGGCTATTGCAGGTCAGCATGCTTTATTTTTAATGATCCTTCTAGTTTCCTGCTGCCATTACAATAAGAAATAAGAATTATGATAATTTTTTTCTTGGCTATGTCTGAAAGTACTGAAATGTCACTTAGGCTTGTGACATTCTGACACTGTCATAGCCGTCCACAAAATACCTTAAGTGAATACATACGACTGGTACTAAACTATAACTCACTTGTCCCTAGCTATCGTACGTTTTATTCAAAAAATAAAACATTCAAAAAAAATTGCTAGAAAAGGCTAGTGTGCACAAACGTAATACATGTATATTCTTAAACAAAAGAGAAGGTACACATTCAGAGAGTCCTCATTAATGCCATATGATATTTTTCTAATTATTTATGTTATTTTTTAGTAGTTTCAAAAGGAATAATACTGACAACATTCTCTACCATGTAGAGTATAGGCATTTGAAAGGGGACCACAAACACTTTGAAATGGCTCTAACTATCTCCTAAATTAAAATACTTCTTAAGGTTTTCTGATGCACTTAAGGAAACAAAGTGCTTGAATATAGGAGATAACAGCAGTTAGTTGTCTGAAGGTTGTCTGTGTGTTAAGAGAAACACAAATGTAAGGAATACTGTAGTTGATGCCATTTGGGCAGCTCAGAGGAAAGAGAGTTTGAATCTGGATGAAAATGTCAAGAAAGGGTTTGTAAAGTAAGTGATATCTGAGATTGTCCTTGAAGAAAAGCTTAACAATGAAGATGGGAGTGAGGGCTTCCTACACAACAGAAGCCATGAAGAAGAACAGCTGCAGATGGGCAAGTGTGCCATGTATTCAAAGGGAAAAAAATTATAATTTGGATGGAAGAGAAAAAACATAGGGCAGTATAGAGAAGATGAAGAATTGCCAAAATAGTACATAATGACTATGCTTAAAGACTTTGGTTCAAACAAAAACATGTATAGCAATAGCCAAAAAATGGAAGTGACTCAGTGCCCATCAAATGATGAATGGATAATGTATCCATGCAGTGGATTATTATCTGGCCATTAAAAGGAATGAAGTATTGATACGTATTCCACCATGACAAAAATGTTCTGGAACTGGATAGTGGTAATGGTTGCACAACATTGTGAATGTCCTAAATGTCATTGAGTAAAATGGTGAATTTTTCATGATGTGAACTTTGCCCCAACTGAAAAAATAAGACTTTGGGATGTTTGTAGAAAATGAACTTGATTCAGAAGTCATGGAGCAGAAACTGAAAGTTTTTGAGCCAGGTAATGTCAGGGTTTGAAATATGTTTTAGAGAGGTGTATATAACTACATTATGTAGAAGCAGAAGAGCAAGAAGATGCTATAGATACTGCAGTCAGAGTTGTGGGGAATCTGTTGATAAGTGCGGGGGGAAGGTCCTAATCAGAGTGTTGGCAATGAAAATGGAAAAGTAAGGAGGTTAGTTATAAAATTCACTTTAGAGAGGAAATGTATTGGACCTGAAAACTGATATGACAGGAAGAAGCTGGCAGATGTATACTAGTGAGGGGTGTTCAGAGGCCAAAACCAGGATATAGAACTTGGATAACAGGAAGAATTGTGCTATTAATAAAAATAGGGAAGTTAAGTGGGGACATTGGACAAGTTTGGGTTTTGACACGGTGAGCTTGGAGTATACCATCAGGGTTGGTGACCATCACCTTGGGACCTGGCCATCACCTTGGGAGATAGCTACTGGAGGAAGCAACTCAGTTCTGTCAGCCTCATTTCCTTGCTCATGGCCTTTGTGAGATCCAGGTAGATTTTTTTTTTTCTTAGTCAAACTGTCATTTTATATTTCACATCTCTTCTGGATTCCAAGAGAAGCATGGTAAGAAAAAGGGCTTAAAAGCGATAACAGGACTTCTGAACAGAGAGGGGTCTATCATGTAGGTAATAAAAGCCTCTGCTCTTTTTTAATGGGGTACCATGTGTTACCTCACTTCAGTCGGGTCTGACCCTTTGCAACCCTGCAGACTGTAGATTATCACAATTCTCTGTCCATGGGATTCTCCAGGCAAGAATACTGGAGTGGGTTGCTATTTCCTCCTCCAGGGGATCTTCCCAACCCAGGACTGGAACCTGTGTCTGTCATGTCAACCTGCGTCTGTTATGTCTATCTGCATTGGCAAGCAGGTTCTTTAACGAGCACCACCTGGGAAGCCCTAAAGGGGTACCGTAGCCTTCCTCATCTATGCATCTCTTCCTCTTACACTGAAGGGGAAGGAAGAGAATACAAGAAAGCTAATTCCATGGACATGCACATTTGCCTCCAAAAAACAGCTTTCCCTGGAGAGAGGTGGTAAAATCAGGTACCTACGCAGTCCAGTTCTGAAGGATGTTCACTTCCTTGCAGATGCCTTCTGTGCTTTCTTATTATTAATATTAGATAAGAATGATCAAGATAGCAAAGAGAAGGGCTGCCCTGTTCCTTTATATTCTGACACCTTTCCAGCTCCATAACTGGAGAGCCCATGCAAAGATAGGCTCCATAAAGGACAGAAATGGTATGGACCTAACAGAAGCAGAAGATATTAAGAAGAGGTGGCAAGAATACACAGAAGAACTGTACAAAAAAGATCTTCACGACCAAGATAATCACGATGGTGTGATCACTCACCTAGAGCCAGACATCCTAGAATGTGAAGTCAAGTGGGCCTTAGAAAGCATCACTACAAACATAGCTAGTGGAGGTGATGGAATTCCAGTTGAGCTATTTCAAATCCTGAAAGACGATGCTGTGAAAGTGCTGCACTCAATATGCCAGCAAATTTGGAAAACTCAGCAGTGGCCACAGGACTGGAAAAGGTCAGTTTTCATTCCAATCCCAAAGAAAGGCAATGCCAAAGAATGCTCAAATTACCATACAATTGCACTCATCTCACACACTAGTAATGCTCAAAATTCTCCAAGCCAGGCTTCAGCAATATGTGAACCGTGAACTTCCAGATATTCAAGCTGGTTTTAGAAAAGGCAGAGGAACCAGAGACCAAATTGCCAACATCCGCTGAATCATCGAAAAAGCAAAGGAGTTCCAGAAAAACATCTATTTCTGCTTTATTGACTATGCCAAAGCCTTTGACTGTGTGAATCACAATAAACTGTGGAAAAGTCTGAAAGAGATGGGAATGCCAGACCACCTGACCTGCCTCTTGAGAAACCTATATGCAGGTCAGGAAGCAACAGTTAGAACTGGACATGGAACAACAGACTGGTTCCAAATAGGAAAAGGAGTCCGTCAAGGCTGTATATTGTCACCCTGCTTATTTAACTTCTATGCAGAGTACATCATGAGAAACGCTGGGCTGGAAGAAACACAAGCTGGAATCAAGATTGCCGGGAGAAATATCAATCACCTCAGATATGCAGATGACACCACCCTTATGGCAGAAAGTGAAGAGGAACTCAAAAGCCTCTTGATGAAAGTGAAAGTGGAGAGTGAAAAAGTTGGCTTAAAGCTCAACATTCAGAAAATGAAGATCGTGGCATCCGGTCCCATCACTTCATGGGAAATAGATGGGGAAACAGTGGAAACAGTGTCAGACTTTATTTTTCTGGGCTCCAAAATCACTGCAGATGGTGATTGCAGCCATGAAATTAAAAGACGCTTACTCATTGAAGGAAAAGTTATGACCAACCTAGATAGCATATTGAAAAGCAGAGACGTTTTGCCAACAAAGGTCCGTTTAGTCAAGGCTATGGTTTTTCCAGTGGTCATGTATGGATGTGAGAGTTGGACTGTGAAGAAGGCTGAGCGCCGAAGAATTGATGCTTTTGAACTGTGGTGTTGGAGAAGACTCTTGAGAGTCCCTTGGACTGCAAGGAGATCCAACCAGTCCATTCTGAAGGAGATCAGCCCTGGGATTTCTTTGGAGGGAATGATGCTGAAGCTGAAACTCCAGTACTTTGGCCACCTCATGCGAAGAGTTGACTCATTGGAAAAGACTCTGATGCTGGGAGGGATTGGGGGCAGGAGAAGGGGACGATAGAGGGTGAGATGGCTGGATGGCATCACTGACTTGATGGACGTGAGTCTAAGTGAACTCCGAGAGTTGATGATGGACAGAGAGGCCTGGTGTGCTGCGATTCATGGGGTTGCAAAGAGTCGGACACGACTGAGCGACTGAACTGAACTGAACTGAACTGAAGAGCCCAGCAAGGATTGCTTCCCCTCCCAAACCAAACTCAGCTAGCTGGCTGCTTCAATGTGGAGGCTGACAGATCTAGTAGATGTCTGATTTGTTACCTTTTGAAATCCTCATACACTGTACCCAAACCATTCTAGGATGAGATATCCTTCCTCCCTTCCTCTGTCCACCAATAGATCTTATATATACATACTAAATTATACAGCTTCACACCAATGCAAATGCAAAGCGAACTTGTTTTCAGTAAGACCTGAAATTCCTTTTCTCAAAAGGAGTCAGTGATATTTCTGGCAGTACCAAAGCAGACCTTTAAAATATCATTATCTTTTTAATTTTTGCAGCCACCAATGTAATCTTTTATTCAAACAAGAATCATTAGTGAATAATTGGTTAAAACAGTTGGATGAATAGTTAGTAAGGGAACCAAATAGTCACAGGGACTCAACGCACCCTTACAGATTACATATTGAAGACAGAGGGGAGAAGTGAACAAACTTAGTCTCACCAATAATAAGACAGCTGATACTGCATGACTCCTAATGTAATGGAGAAGTGTGCAACATCATCTGTGTAGCTGTCTTTCAAAACTATCTTCACCTAAATCTAATCATGTGAAAACAAGTCCAGGATAAGGGATATTCTTCAGGGCAACTAACATGGATTCCTTTTTAAAATGACATAAAAGAGAGAAAAGGTGGTGGTGTGGAGACTGTTGTAGATGAGAAGAGATTAAAAAGCTGTGACATCCAAAGGGAATGTATAATTTTTAATTTGATCTTGGATTGGGATATACATACCTCTAAAGGATTCCATTGGTTGGACTAGAAATTTTGAATATGGACATTATGTTAAATATAATAAATGTTAAAATTATTAGATGTGGTCATGGGTTTGTAATTGTGTAGGAGAAAATGCTCTTATGAGATAAATGCTGAGGGACATATTTAGAAATGAGACATCGTTATGTCTATAACTTAATCCCATATAGTGAGCAAATGATCATTTAGAGAGAAAACAAAGACGGCAGTATATTAGCAACTAACCAGTCGAGTTGGAGAGCAAATAGGTGTTCTTTATGTCCTTTCAACTAAAAAATTTTAAAAGAAAGTTAGTTTAAGATGAGAATCTTATTTTTTAAATTGTTATTCTAAAACATAACTGGTAGCATTGGGGAAGAATAACATGATAAGTAGAGGTGATCCGTCTCTAGCAATTTCTGCACTCCCTGCTGTGGAATATTATTTTTCTGCTTTTAGAAAAAGGTTTTTCCATATCCAGTTTTCAAGTCCAGATAATAGTAGTTAGAAACTGGAAGCAGTTCATTTTTGTCATCCAGTCCTTCTTTGTTACCTGACTTATAAAAAAGCATTTGTTTCTTAAAGTAAAAGACCACATTGTACATCCATTACTTACCAACAGGGAATCTATCTGCCTTTGGTCTGCAGAGGCTAGTATATAAACGTTTTGGAATTAATCCCTCTGTGCATCCTCTCAAGTCAGAGCACTGGCTTTGTTTTCTCTGGTGTGGAATATTGTTTTGCAGCGCTCACTGTAGCTGTCAGAGGAGGCCTTCCGTGTCATGAGCACTGGCACACAACTTGTCTGTTTTCACATTTTTTTTTTTAAGATAAAACAAGGTTCAAACCACACATTCTCTGTGAACTGCTAAAGACCGGGAAAAATTACTTTCTTTTCTCATGACCTGGATTGACAAGAAGCACACCTACAGGAGCCAAAGGATGAGTGAATCCCTTTTAAAGACCCAAGTAATGAAGCCCTCAGGGAATTGGCGTGCGTGGCAGAATTTACAGTGGCTTCTGGAGATGAACAGTGTGGCAGGAAGAGGTTCAGGACTGCCGGCTGTTGAAATACAGTCTGCATTTATTTTATATCAGCCTATTTTGGGCCCCAGTGAGAAAGTTATTTTAATATCTTGCTCTGCTAGAAATATACATGGTAAGTGGCAGATGTCAAAAAAGGGGGGGGGGGCGGATAAAGTTACAGCACTGCATTCTCCTTGAGACTTACAGAGTTTATGTAGTTGTTCTCTTTTTAGCCTTTGAAATAAACCCTGATACATACAGAAGCCGGATGATAGGCATAGTCCACATCAGTGACCCTCAAATGACTCAGAATTCAGGGCTAGGGTATTAAGGACCTACATTTTCAACAGGCTGCCCAGGTGATTCTGATACAGCCAAGCCAGTACTTGGGAACACCTGGTCTGACCCAGTATGCTTATTTTACAAATAAGAAAATGAAGATCCATGTAAAAATTTAAAATTTCTTGAGGTGTTATCCTATTATGGACTTGAAACCATATTTCCTTTCTCCCAGCATAGCCATTTCTCAGGAGGTCACAGTGCCTCTTAAAGTGGTCACAGTTAAGAGCTTAGGTCACCAGTTTCCCTCTGTAGACAGGGCCTACTTACCACCTGAGGTTTGGAGGTGCACATTTGAAATCTGAGGTCTCATGACCTCCATTCAGGCTCTTTTCTTTTCAGTCACTGTTATCAAGGTTGAGACTCTTAATTACTCTAAACCGCTGCATCTATGAGAGGCTTGGTAGATTATTTTTCTCTGTTCTCTTCTTTTGTTGAGTTTCACAAATTTCTTGAATTTATTTTTTATAGATTCCTATCTTCAGCTTACTTCTAAATAGAAGTTGAGTAATAAAATCAAAATACGGTACTGTTCAATATGAGTAAAAATTATTTTTAAGACAGCAGATATTGACTTCCCATTAACTGAATACTGACTGAATCTAAACACCCAGCTTCCCTAGAACTAGGAATGATATGAACTTTGCTCTGTAAGTCTCCTGAATAAACAGTATATAACCAGCACTTACTAAGAAAGAGCGTTTATCCATTTATTCACTCTTTCACCAGATACTGACCATCTCCTGTCTATAGGCACTGATCTAGACATGGACTACAGTTATGATCAGGAGAGAAAATGTCCATATTCTCATGGAGCTTAGAGGGAGATTGTATGTGAAAACAAGATTACACAACCCCCTAGAGGAAGAGATATTTATTTGTTCTGTTCCTTGCTGTGTCTCCAGTGCCAGAGCAATATCCAACACCCATCAGGTACACAGTGGACAAGTATTGAACGAATGAGCACCGTCAGATGAAACAGAAATTATGGCCCTCCTGAAATTAACTGTTTTATAAGCTGAAACAATTGGTAACATTCAATAAGAAATGTTATTTATGTAGGGGATTAAGCCATGTGCACTTTTTTTCTAATTTGCCGTATTTTATAAGCTCTAAAAGCTTTTTGTGAAAAAAAAATTTTATATCAGAGTGTACTTCCAGGTGTGTGTCTGACATACGTGGATATTAACTCACATAGCAGCTGAAAATATGTATCTATAAAGATCTAATTATAGTATTTTATTTTATAAAATAAATGATACTTTTATGTACAAGCTAAAGCAGTCAAGGATGAAATGGTCTTCACAAGACTGGAATGTTTGTTGTGACAAAATAGAAAGGACATTCAGGTGAGCAGCATGTCAACAGTTACAGTTTGTTCAGGTTGTATTGGCTGTGGCTGTCATTGTCTGTAGGGTTCTAGTCTCTCAGCTTTCAAACATTTAAGAGCTGATGTTAAACAAATAGGGATTTACATACATGGTATTTCTTTGCCATCATCCCCAGCAAAGCATATCTCCACCATGTAAAAGGTGGTGGCCAATCTAGGAATACAAAATAAAATGAGAAGGTTTGCAAATAGCTGTGATTCTATTAAAAAAGAAAAAAAAAGGGTGAGGTTTAGCTTCCCCAGTGGCTCAGCAGTAAAGAATCCACCTGCAACACAAGAGCCTCAGGAGAAATGGGTTTTGTCCCTGGATCAGGAAGATCCCCCTGGACAAGGGCATGGCACCCCACTCCAGTGTTCTTGCCTGGAGAATCCCATGAACAGAGGAGCCCAGCGGGCTACAGTCCTTAAGGCTGCAAAGAGTTGGATACCACTGAAGCAACTTAGCTGGTAGAATGGAGGTGGGGGAACTTAGTATGCATGTGATTCTATAAAAATGTTGAATCCTGTACACTTGAAACTAAAATAATATTGTAAATCAATTCTTCAATTTTTTTAAAAAAAAGAAAATAGCTTGTGACTGATTAAAGCACAAGTACTTCAAAATAATAGAATTCTCTATGATGATTAGTTTATAAGCAACGTATGTGATGAGACTACTCTAGATGTCTTTATCTGTAAGTAGCATTGTAGTCACTGTTACTATATGAAGAAACTGATTTTTTTTTTCTGAGACTATTGAGGAAATGGCTTAGTACCTCCAAAGGAAAAGTCCACCTCCATCGTTGTAAATTATAGTTTCTCTGCACTTTACCCTGCAACATTAAGATATGAAAGGTACTCAACTTTCTCACTTTCAACAAACACCACTTTCAACACTTCTCACATGTCCTTTATGTTAAACACTAAGATGAGAACGTTGAAAGTGCTAGAATGAAGAGGAGGTAGATAGAACAGAAACACAACTAAAAGTAGTGAGGAAATGGCTGACACGTTACAGAAATGAGTTGTTTGATAGTATAATTCTGTGGGGCTCCCAGTTTGTGCATCATTGGAAGAGTGCTGTGCCTGAGAAACCCATGCAAGAGACAACCCTTGCCTGAGAAACCCAGCAAGAGACAAGGGAAAGGACGAACAATTGAAAAGGTGGAAAACTGGTGACCACAGAATCAGCCTCCATGTCAGATATCCCTTAATCCAAAATGAATTTGAGAGACAGGTGAGAATTTGAGAACTTGAAGACTAAGCATATTGTGAAATGCTGCTGCTGAAGTTTTGGTCACAAGCCATGGATTATTCATGAGATCAAAGCCAGTTCATATTTGCATGATATCAAAGTGAGTAGCTAGGTCATGAGTGCACCATGCAGATGTTCTGGGGCTCCACACCACGCCTGCAGAAGTTACAGTGTTGGGAGAGAGATTTCAGTGTAGACAGAATTGTTTTAACTTGGGGAAAAGACAAGTCTGTCCCTGGACAGTAGATATAAAATACCTGAGCAGAGAGAAGAATGAGCCTCATTTTAAAATATCTGCAAGAACCGACTCTTATTCCTGCTGGTATATTACATCTCAGGACTAAATTCAAACCCTTCTTAGTTCACTAAAAATCTTAGATCCCAAAAACATCTTTGAAGAACAGATTGAAAACCACAGATTCTTTTTTACAATACATAGGTTGCAGAGGCCTTTTGTTTCATTGAAATCTTGCAATTCCCAGTTTTAACTAAGGCATTTGTGATGGTGTCAAAAGCTATACATGAGCAGTATCTTATTAGAAGTTGCTTTTTATGAAAATAAGAAAAACAAAATTAGGCCTCTTAGGATAAATTTTTTTAAGATTATAAAGAAGCAAAAAGATTTTAAACTAATGTTATAAAGATCTCATTTTCTCTCATGAAAATAATTGCCCACATTTAGTGTCATTATCTGTATAGTGTCACTTTGGACTCAGAAACAAAATGGTCTCAAGACCTAACCTATGTATAAGTTGAAGGGCACTCGTTCTGTGCAGGGGTGGCAGGAGTTTTGTTCTCAAGTCCACAGAAGATGAGCTAACCTACCAGCAAAGACTAACACATTGGTTGTCTCTATCATGTTCGGATTTGATAAATAATGCTTTTGAGTATATGTTTTAATTTCAAATTGTTTTTTAATAACTAAAAATATTAAAATTTGACCTTATATAGGATGTCTCCTCACCTCCAGCTTTCTTCCTTCTCCTCATCCCTGGTGACAGTGGGATGAGTTGGGGGTCTTTTACACAATACCACATATTAAAAATTATGCCAAAGGGAGTGGGGAAAAAATGAACCCACAGATTGCTTACTAATTGTACAGAAGGAAATAGATCATTACAGTGAAACCATCTGATAGTCACCACTTAAACCCAGTGATCAAATTTATAGCATTACCGAGATACAGGAGAGCCTGACATTTGGTGCCTCCTGAATCGATGCAGTTGAAGTATATAGTATTCCATAGAAGATATTCTTGCAAGAAATGTTTAATCTAAATCTAAGCAAGCTTCTTCAGACCCAACTTTGAGTTTGTAAGCAAACAGGGACAAGTTAAATGACACAATGAAAAAGTGATAATAATAAAAGAGAGACATTTTATACAACAGCTGTCCTGGTCTCCTCAAAAAGTCAGTTATTTCCATCAAAAAAGTTAATGATTTTTATTTTCATTTCTTAAAAAATGAGGAAAGGCTAGTCTAGATTTAAAAGGCAAAACAGAGATAAAAGCCAAATGCAATGTGTGAATCTTGATTAATTCTAGTTTGAGAAGAAAAGCTAAAATAAAATATATTCTTGGGACAACTAGAGAAATGTGAGTATGGATTGTATATCAGATGGTATGGCATTATTGTTTTGTTTTGTTTTTTTTAATTTGAAAGTGGTCGTGTATGAGTTGTCCTATGCTTAGGAGATGTTTGCTGAAGCATGAAGGAATGAGGAGTCATGGTGTCTGCCACTATCAAACCTAGAGTATATATGTGTGCTTGTAGTACTGAACTTTCAACTCTTCAATACATTTGAGAGTTCTGTATATATGTATATACATACAGACGTGTATGTTTCACTATATACTATGTAGAGATAGAAGAGGAAGTGGAGAGGGGGAAGAAAGTTGGCTTATTCTTTGAGAAGAAAAGTTATAGAAATACTAAGTGACTTTTAAAGAACTAATTGATTTTCCCCTCTTTTCTATTTTAGGCTCAAGAGAAAGGAAGATTAGACTATGCTAAGGTAGGTAGATTTTGTACATTCTACACAATTTTATACACTTGTATTTGCTATTTGGTTTTTATTTATATTTGAAAAGTAAAAAGAAAAGCATCACATTCAAAACTAAGGGACCTTCCATGTGAAGTAACAGGTAAAATGGGATTCATTTAATGGTAAGTTTATTTATTGAATGCCTACTTCTTTCCAGACACTGTGTTAGGCATCAGGAATACGAGAATAAACCAGATCAGTTCTTTCATTCATGACATTTACAAACTAGTTGAGGAGGTGATTAATAAACAACTAAATGGATACATAATATAATGTTAACTGGTGGTAAGTGCCCTGAGGAAAAATTAACTGGGTAAGATCACTAACTGTTGCTGGAAAGATGTCTTTGGATTATGGAAAAGAGCTTTTAGCATCATCAGGTAATACCTGGGAAGCACCATCCAGGGAAGGTTTGGATTCCTAGAGGCAGTAGTTTTCATATAACCTGTGGAGCTTTTGAAAACATACATGCCTGTGTTACCACAGCACCATACCTCTTTCACCAACATCAGAATGCCCTGGTAGGCAGAGCTGGCCAGGGACAGGATGGAAGGGTTTGAAAAAAGGCTCCACAGATCATTTTGACACATAGCCTTGTTCAAAAACTGCTGTGGGATGTTGGATTTCAGTGCACCTGTGCAAGCCTTTGAACACAGTTGGGTTTTCTCCTGAGGAACAAATGGAGTATTTTTGCAGGTGTGTGGGATGTATACAGCTGCTTGACTAAAGGAACGTGCTAACCATCTGGTTTTTATAACAGTCGAGAATAGCCAGAGCGTGAGCACACCTGTACTCCAAAGACAAGGAGGAAGAAATGGGACCTGTAAGAGCTCTGCTTGCACTGGGACAGCTGGAATCCCCCCGGTGATCTCTGCAGGGCTGATCTAGAACCTTGTGCTCTTGGCAGCCCTGAAGTGCACACCCACGGTTCCATGCCTTTTCTTTGCCTGAAGTGCAGTTCTTTCCTTCTCGGTCTCACAAACGTATGTGTGCTTCAAGAAAAATTAGATTAAGAGTGGTATCTCTATACTGAAGACTTCTGTGTCTGTCACTCTATCTTTGATGTCTGTGCTAAGTCATTTCAGTCATGCCTAACTGTTTGTGACCCCATGGACTGTAGCCCACCAGGCTCCTCTGTCCATGGGATTCTCCAGGCAAGAGTGTTGGAGTGGGTTGCCATTTCCTTCTTAGATGTCTACTTGAGCCTTATACCTAAATGGTCTCCCACAGGCAGAGATGCTCAAAGCATCTTAAACTGAACTCGATATCTTCCCAACATCTCTGGTCACCTTTTCTTTAGTAGACTTTATTTTTTAGAGCAGTTTTTAAGTTCACAGCAAAACTGAGCAAAAAGTGTAGAGAGTTTGCATTACCCTCTGACACCACACAAGCACAGCCTTCCCCACTGTTAGCGTCCTACAGCAGATTGGAACATCTGTTATGATCAATAAACCTGCATTAATATATCTTTATAACCCAAAGTCCATCATTGACATTACGGTCTAGTGTTAGTGTTGTATCTGTGGTCCTTATTACTTGTTCTGTCTCCTGATGTTGTCTATCATCTCACCAGTGAATCATGTGAGAAAATTAGAAGTCACTCTCAAATGCCCTTACCCCTCACCCCTGTGTTCCATGACCAAGTCATACCAGTTTTATAGCCTACATTTTCTTAAATCCAGTCCCTCCTCTCGATGCCTCTTCCATTGCTCACATTGTATCCTGCTCTGAACCACTAGAAAGCCTGTGACTGGTCTCTATGCCTCTCTTTTGTCCCCAAAGATCCATCACCAGCCAGAATGTCTATCTAAACCACAAGTCTGGCAGTTTCACACTGCATCTTAAAACGCTTCCTTGGCTCCATGTTTTCTATAAGGCACATTCAAAGCTTACTAGAGTGGCATATAAAGCACTGTGATCTCGGTCCTTGGAGGGACTCTGCAGCTTCATGTCCTCCACCCTGTGTTCCAGTGGCACCAAATTACATAAAACATACTGTTTCTGTTCTCTGTGCCTTGACCCGAGCTGTCCCCTCTGCTTGTAATGCAGCAGTGTCCCCCTTTATCTGGCTTCCCCTGCCTCTTCTGTAAGGCTTAACGTAGGATCATCTCCAAGAGAAAGTCTGCCTGGTTCCCTGGGCTGGATGAGGTTCTTTCCTCCTTTCTCTAGTACACTGTGCATCTCTGTCATGCTTCACTCCATTATTCATCATGACCATTTGTGAGAAAGATCATAGACTGTCAGCTCTTTGAGGGCAGAGATGGTAACTTATTTGTACGCTTGGTGCCTAACACAGTGCTTGGCACTTGGTAAACGGTGAGTGAGTGAGTGAGGTTATAAGAAAATAGAAGACCCATGCCATTAGTTGCAGGAGAAATTCTGGTATATGGTTTTTTATTTCAGTCACAGAGGAAAGGAAAGCTTTTGACACAAGTTGCAAGTATCAGCAGGGATAAGAAGATTGCTTGAGAAAGTTAATGAACTAACTTGGAGATAAATGCTGGGATTTCACTATGATAAAGGAAATAACTTATAAGAAAAAATTAAGGGCAGTGACATCATGATTTGGCAATAGAATGATTATATATCATTGCTGCTTATTTATGACTCAGAAAACTCTGAGGATTTCTTATTGCAGAAGTACCTGCCAGTGGAAGAGACTGGAAGAAAAGGAAAAAAAGAAAATGGAGACACAGATAAACACTCTGAACCAAGCAATGGCTCTGTCACCAACTCACTGCAAAATTATTATCAGTCACTTAATCTTTTTGGTTTCCCCTTAGTTTCCTTAGTATGAGAGGAGCAGGTTACAGTATTTTCCAGTATGCTTGCCTGGAAAATCCCATGGATGGAGGACCCTGGTAGGCTACAGTCCATGGGATCGCAAAGAGTTGGACACGACTGAGTGACTTCACTTTCTTTTTTTCTTTCAGTTTCCTTAGTATGAGAGGAGCAGGTTATAACAGTGCTGTTCTACTCTCCAGGCCCAAACTTGAAAGGAGACATTCTTTTTTGGGGGGGTGGGTGGAGGGAACATTCTTATCTTATATACTATTAAGGTCCAGATTCATTCCTTCATCTACTTCATCCACCCAAGCATGGTGGATCTGATATTTAATATATGCAAAGACCTAACCTAGACCTTCCTATCAAAAGTCCCCCTTTGCTCTGTTTTTTTCCTCCTTAACATTTATCATAATCTACAATTATCATTTTTATTTAGTTCCCTGTGTTCTGTTTCTTTTTCCAGTAGACTGTAAGGCAAGACCTGAAGGCAGGGCCTTCAGTGGCCTTGTCCATCGTAGCATCGTCTGTGCCCAGCACAGGCTTATATACAGGAGTGCTTGACAAATGTGTATGGACAAGGCCTGCATTAGTGAGATGCTAGAAGTGCAGGCAGCTCAGAAGTCTGGGATTGGGGATCATAGACTCAAATTAGCCATTATGTAGTCAGTGTACGATAGGACACTGTCCATCCCTATGTTCAGTAGCCCTAAGATTGCCTTCCCAAGCACCCAGTGACAATAGTTCTCATGCCAACTAACAGAAACCCACCCTACTGGAGTATGTGGTGTTGTGCAGATATTTAAGGGCATAACTTGATCTCAGCTGTTAACCCAGACCTGTTATCCATGCATAGACCCAAATCCAAGCACCACAGATAGAATGATTGTATCCATCTCTGCCAAGTGTCCGGGAGACGTCTGCAGAACTGTCTCTTATGCTGCATATCATGGGCCCATGATGAAGTCCTGGTCTCATGCTGACTGATGCAGGCATCGTGCTTTGGCAGCTTAGGGCTCCCCTGGTGGGTTTACCTGTAAAACTACATTTTAAAAACTCAGTGGCCATTTCTGGAGAGTGTCATGAAATTTATTTATTGCTGGATGTTTCTTTATTTCCAAGTGGTGAACATTTTCTCAAAAGCCAAGTTTTATCTGAAAAATCAGATTTTAAGTACAAATTATTTTGGCCATTTTCTCTGTGGCTTCATATGCCATCTCTCCAATTTTGTCAGTCTCAGAATGGCAAGAAAGTAGAGGAGAGGGTAGAAGTGGTGATCAAAATCGGTCTCAGCTAGATCTCTATAGAGTGTCAGTCACATTCAACAAAACAGTGGTATGTCGTCAAACACTCAGAAAAGAAATTGAATTACTTCTTAATTGAGTTCCTGTTGCAATGGAGCCTGGATTGTGAATGCTTTACACTGCTGCAGTGCCTTTCACCTACAGATATTAAAGCACTCAGCAACTATCCCTTCATTAAGTCTGTCGCGCTTCTGGAAAGTGGTTAACACCAGTCCTGGAGCACTCTACCCACTCCTGAAGCTCATTCACCTGAGGCTGGCCTAGGATGGAAGCTGTTGACTGTAAGGTGATCCTACCCAGCTTCTAAAATGAAAAAACAAGAAGTGACTTACGTAGTTAAAACTGTAGAAGTTTTATTGGACAGAATGTATTTACCAGAAGTGAATTGTGACCAAAAATCTGGTGCTGACAGTTTTGCTCACGTATGCAGTACAAAGAGGATCTTCTTTACATGACTGGTGTTCAGCCCTGAGTGTGCCTCTCTTAGGGAATAGGGGACTATTCCGTGTTCCCAAGGTTTCTGGCCCCAAGCAGATTGAGCTCAGTGTTAGAGGGAAGAGTGCCACCTATTGAATTGTAGAAATTCATGGACATGTGTGGGGACCCGTGGAGAAGTGTCTCAGGCCACATTCACTCTTGGTTTGCTATGGTAACTTAATATGTGTCTGAAGGAAAACAAGTATGTTGGCTACTCTTAGAAAAACATCTACAAACGTCTGTGTATTTTCCCCAGCTGGAGCTGAGCGTATGCCTGTAGTTTAGCCTACTGCTCCTTGAAAGAAGCATGCTGCTCAAAGACTGAGGCAGATGGTATTTTTACCACTTCAGGCAAAACATGGCACCTATGGTTCGGGTTTCTACAATTTTAATTTTTTAACACTTTCGAGATGGCAGGGATACAGAACTTTTCTCAATTTCTTTTTAATAATTGCCTCAGATATACAGATTATGGATAAATATCACTTGGTCAGAACCAGACTCTCAGCCCTGTGGGCTACCCTCCTGCTCAAGTGCCTAGGACTAGGCCTTACATGGGCTTTGACAGTCATGCCAATTTTGACGCAAAGACTCTAAATGGTTTATAGGAGCTTTCTTGGTATTCATCTCCAGCCTTTACTGTGTGTAGTTCATATAATTTTCCCATGACGCAGTACAGAAAAGAAAGTTGTTTTTTGTGTCTTCCCACTGAGGTTCACTTGAAGCACAGAGAATTGCTCAAGGTTAAGCACTTGGTAAAGAAAGATTTTGCATGTGTTAGTTTATCAGGCATCCAATTCTCAGTCAAATGTGAGAGAGGCTTTTTGAAAGGAGTGGGGTTTTTGCTATCCCCTCTCCCGGAATTCGTTCAGGTCTCAGGGTAGCCCTTTCCCCTGCCTCAGGAGCAACGTCTAGAGCCCCTGCCCGCTTCGTCCCTCCCCACGCTCAGGCCTTGCACATTTTATTATAAAACACATTTGCATAGGGTACACATTAAAATTCCCTTCCCAACAGCAAACTGCCGTCCACAGACATTTGCATTTGCATGATCACACATCATCACTTCCTCTCGTGTCCTGGTTCTCCTTTCCACGGCTTGCCCTTTTAGCCGTTTCTTCCCATGTATTATCCATAGGTTGCTTCAACCATTTTGCTGCATATCAAATCTAAAATTCTTTTTTGAACCAGTGTAGGAAATTTTCTATAAATATTATTGTCCTTTCTTTACTGACAAAGCCAGATTTTTTTTTTTTTTTTTTTTTGGCAGACAGTTTTAGCCGGCTTGTTCTTTCTCATAACCCTAGCTAACTGGCTCTGAGAATTTTTCATGTTGGCACATTTAGAGACCAGATGTTGCTGTATTTTCTTTTCCCTGTACCCCTTTCTTGGGCAGATGCTCCTTCTCCTACTCTGGGACTTTGCATTAGCTCCTTTGGTAAAATTTTCCAAACAGCATCATTGTATGCACTAAATCTCTCATTTCCTCTAACCTCTTGAAGCTGTCTTAACATTTAGGATTTCTGGTTTTGTAATAATTATGGAGACTATCTAGAAGCAATGACATTCCCCCCTCTTTTTTCATTAAGAATTTGTGGCCTAATTATATGAGATGTTTATAATATAATTTAAAGGAAAAAATCCAAATCCAGATACCATTAAGATATGAGTGCAATTATATAACATTTTATATGCTTGATAAAGACTGGATGACAACTTGTAAAATGTAAAACGGGCATTAAGATAATAACTTTTTTTCTGAAAGGTATCAGTTTTAAGTGTAGACTCTGATTTGAATTGGAATTTTTCTGTATTACCACCTGAGCTACTGAGACTTGAAAAATAATTTTCCTGAACTCATGTTTTTAGTTCATAACCAGAATTTAATCCTAGGCTCCTAAAGTATTGCTTGCTTCTATGGCAGTAGAAGGAATTCACTGGAAAACATGGATTTTTAAAAATAATGTTTTAAATTGAAGTATAGTTGACTTATAATGTGTTAGTTTCAGGTGTACAGCACACTAATTCAGTTTTATACACATATACACGCATATATATTTATTTATATTTTCAGATTATTTCCCTTATAGATTATTATAAACTACTGGGTACAGTTCCCTGTGCTTTACAATAGTTCCTTATCAATTATCTGTTTTATATGTAATTGTGTATATATGTTAAACTCCTGATTTATCCCCCCCACTTCCTCCTTTGATAATCAAAAGTTTGTTTTCTGAAATATGATTTTTTACACTGTGAATTTTTGTGCAAGGCCTCAAGCCGTGGTTGAGGTGCCAGGGAGTAGTTGAGAAAGATGAAAAAGAAAACCCTGGGCTCAACCTGTGGTGCAGCACTGATGTCCTGCCAACCACAGAGGGGTGCGGCGGAAAGACCCCGTCAGGATGGCCATCTGAAATTTTTAAATCCTCCACTCCCTGTTTCCTGAAAATCAGATATAACCAGTTATTTTTCTTTTGGCAGTCACACTTCAGAAAAGTAGGGAGATTTTGTTTTGGGGTTTTTTCCCAGCAATAATGAATAATTTTGTTTAATCTTTTTTTCAAAACAATTAATTTACTAAAGCTGGTTTTTGCAACTACTGCTTTGATTCCAGATCTCCTTCAAATACAGTTATCAATGATGAAAAGTAACTGTTAATCTATTTCTGTTCATAATAAAGCCAAAAAGCTTTTGTACCATGTAAAATTTTTCATCAAAAATAAGTTCTAGTTGCAGATGCAATAGTTAGTCTCCAGAGCCAGAGTTGTGCCTTATTATGACCCTCAAGTCTTTTTGCAAAACAGTCACCCTCTGGACATTCATTCATTCATTCCTTCCCCTATTATCAAGCTATTTCTTTTCCTCCTTAAGTCTCTGAGTATAGTATTTTGCATTTGTCCCCAGTGACTGTCATCTTACTTTGATGATCTATTCTGCTAATTTCTTAATGTTATTTTAAAATTAGATTCTCGTTCTCTGAGGTGTTTGCAGTCCCACACATTTCAATGGCATCAACAGATTTAATGATCATAATCTCTAGTCCCTCATGGATCATGAATAAAATTATTAAATGATGTCAGTGATAAGCCTCTTTATGACATCATAAAATAATGCCACCCTCTCAGCTGTTTGCCCAAATATTATTGATATTCTTTGAATTAAATCCCCTAAACAGTTATATATCTTCTTTATTTTTCTTTATGTCATATGTTTCTAGCTTATTGGCCTTTCATCCTAATTTTATATATAATATATTGAATTATTTTGTTTATAGCAATAATATTTAGTGGGGCAATCTCTGCCATCCTTAGGTTTATAATTTTGAATTACTGGTTCTTGAAAAATTACATGTCTGCATAATATCTCACATTTATTAGGAAGCTAAGGCAAACTTGGATTGTTGGTGAAGAGGAGTTCTTAGTTGTAAGCCTGGAATCGTGTCTGGTTTTATATCCTGAGGGCCTAAAACAGTTCCTGCCACATACTGGGTACCCAATAAATATATGCTGAACTACTATTGAATGAATGAATAACCCAAGATGTGCCAGTTGTTTGTACCAATGTTCCATTTAGTTCATAAGATGTATTTGACTCCATCTTTGATCCTCTTATTTCTCCCCTAGTATATTTAATCAAATGCCTCCTCAATGTCATACACTCCCTGGGTTAAAACAAAGATTCATTTGGTGTAACCTTTTGAATATTAGTCTAGAAAGCTAACTGCAGATGCTTACCAGGCTGGTTCTGTGGATAAATGCTCCGCACGGTAGGGTAGCTGGATTCAATTATTGTTCCCAGTTTGTGGTATCAGGACCCACCTGTGCACAGGGAGTGACTGTGTGACTTTATGTGGAGGAGTGAGACTTTTGTCCCCTGGAGGAGTCTGCTTAGTCCATGAAACAGTTTTAAGTAGATCTGAAGGGAATACTGTTTCTTGCCGTGTCATCAAAAGCAGTGGAAGGACATGAGTTTTCCAAAAAGAGAATGAAAAGAGAGGCACCTCTGTGTCGATGTTGAATCTGGTTTCAGTAAGTCGGAAGTCTGTCATTGCCTTAGATTGTTATTTCCAAATTTATTCCCTAATCCTACAGCCTGATTTTACGTGGAATTAAGGACTTCTGTGATGTCAAGATGTTTGATCTTATAGAAAGCTATAATTCATTCAGATGGTATATCTGAAGCCATTCCCTCGTGTTTCCTCAGCTGTGTCGAAAGCACTACTTAGCCTCCCTGCTGACACGTGAGACTGAATATCGATCCTAGATGTGCTTAACCGCCTTTCTGAAATGGCATGGTAGCTGTGCACCTCAATTTTAAACAGAATTACTGAGGTCACAGTAGAGATGACAGAACCTATAACATAGATCAGTGATGTGTACGATGCTACTAACTAAAGATTACCATTGAGTAGATCTTTTCTTTCTTCCAAGTGCTTGACTTTCTGGCTTGAGGAAAGATCTTACCTATCCATCAGATAGTACTGAAGCCAAAGATGTGCCTCTGAAGATTGATTCATGCATGGTGCCCCCTGTGGAAGGTCTCCCTGTTCTAGATCCAAAGAAATCTTGCTGCCTTTTGTCTTCATTCCTATGTACCTGTTAGAAAAGGTTGTAGGCCTTTCTACATCCTATGACCCTGGTAAGATGCATGTCATTGTAAGCGTGTTCTTCAGTGTGCACTCTGTTAAAGACATACACTGAGCACTTCAGTCAAGTGGTTCTATCAGATTCTGTCTCTGAATCCTTTCATTTTATGGAGAAGAGATTAAATAAGCTGACAGTGTTCACACAGTTACTATCTCACAGTCATGATTCTAGCCAGGCCTATTGACTCCACACTGTACTCTTCACTCCCGCACTGTTTTCCAGGGTGCTTTAGACATACAACAAAAAGAAGTAAGAGAATTTGTAGTCAGTCTTTGGTCTTACCAAAATCCAGAAAATGGTATGCATTACTCTATAATCCTAACATAATTCTGGTCTCGGAGATAGTGACTGTCTAGTAAGTGAATATCTTAGGATTTATTTGCTGAACTAGTTCAGTAATTATTGTGATTTTTTTCCTAAGATGGTATGCATTCTTCCCTCTTTCAAAAAAGTTTTAGAGGTACGAGCATTTAAGACAAGTTCTCAAGATTTCCCTGGTGGCCCAGGTCAGCCTTGCAGTGCAGGGGATGCAGATTCAATCCCTTGTGGGGAACTAAGAGCCCACATGCACTGCAGTGAAAGATCCCACGTGAGCATCAAAGATCCCGCATGCTACAACTAAGACCTGATGCAGCCAAATAAATACATATAAAAAAATAAAAATAAAACAAGTTCTCATCACTGTTCTCTCAATGAAAGCAAGGGTCTGTGTTAACAAATACCATAGCACCATAATGTCGAACCCTGCTACATCTGGAAGAGGTGTTAATCCTGTAGATATGATTACACTTATATGGTACAGAGTAACAGCATCACCCCCATAGTATTGCTTCCTGCATGTGCCCTCAGTCTGATGTGATCTGCCTGGAAGGCCTGGCTGAGGTATACATTGGTTTTCATTGCTCTCAGTAGGTATTGTTTTTGTGTCATTTGATGTGCCTTCCAGTGATGGATGGAGGGTTTCCCAGGTGGCGCTAGTGGTAAAGAACCTGGCTGTCAGTGCAGGAGACATAAGAGATGCAGGTTTGATCCCTGGGTCATGAAGATCCCCTGGAGAAGGCAATGGCACCCTACTCCAGTACTCTTGCCTGGAGAATCCCATGGACGGAGGAGCCTGGTAGGCTGTAGTCCATGAGGTCGCTAGGAGTCGGACATGACTGAGCGACTTCACTTTGACTTTTCACTTTCATGCATTGGAGAAGGAAATGGCAACCCACTCCAGTGTTCTTGCCTGGAGAATCCCAGGGACGGGGGAGCCTGGTGGGCTGCCGTCTATGGGGTCGCACAGAGTTGGACACAACTGAAGCGACGTAGCGGCAGCAGCAGCAAAGTGACTTAGCATGCACACAAAAGACCAGTGATGGAAGTCGTGTGTTTTGAGCTCATTTTGTATCAGGATGTATGTTGGGATGCCAGGAATCTAGGCTCAGTGGATAGTAGTGATGCTGGTGGTAATAGTGGTTTTAAGGTAAGTGATCCCAAGGTTTTCGCAGATGAAAAATCAGGATATGAGGAGAATTTAAGAAATGAATGAAGGGACTTCCCTGGCGTGCAGTGTATAAGAATCCACTTGCCAATGCAGAGGACACGATCCCTGCTCTGGGAAGATCCCACATGCCTTGGAGCACCTAAGCCTGTGCACAACTGCTGAGCCCATGCTCTAGAACCCATGCTCCAGAAGAAAACAGGCCACTGCAATGAGAAGCCCGCTCACCACAACAGAGTAGCCCCCACTCACTGCAACTAGAGAAAACCCAAATGTAGCAGGAAAAACTCAGTGCAACCAAAAATTTTAAATTAATTAATTAATTTTTAAAAAGAGAAATGTATAAGATATAGACTCAAGTCAAGCTGGAAACCCAAATCACTCTTGCATAATTTGTGTGTTTCTCTCATAATCTCCAGGATGGTTTACATACATGATGTGCGTGTACCATTAAATTTTCCTCTAGAAGACATGATAACCAAGCAGTAAAAATGGCTTTTCCTGTGGAATTAAGCCTCAATTTAATATAATTCCATACATATGTCAGATGGGGCCTCCCGGGTGGCGCAGCGGTAAACAGTCCACCTGCCAGTACAGGAGATGCAAGAGACACAAGTTTGATCCCTGGGTTGGAAAGATCCCCTGGAAGAAGAAATGGCAACCCACTGCAGTATTCTTGCCTGGAAAATCCCATGAACAGAGGAGCCTGGTGGCCTGTAGTCCATGGAGTTGCAAAGAGTCAGACATGACTGAGCACCACCACCACCCTCAGATACCTTACTTACCAAATGTTAATGAAAATTTATAAATTAACTTTAAAAACTAAAATTGTTTAGTTCCCTTTAATTACATTTTGAAATCAAGCACATCTATTGAAATCAGCACACACCCTGAGCTCCAAGCTGACCTCTTGTTTCTTAAGCAACAAGCACAACTTTACCTGAATACTCAGACATAGAGTGAACAGTTTTGGCCAGTTTTGATTATGCCAATAAAATGTTTTTAATGATATGAAAATATTTATAAATTATATATGTATCTATCGGTGTTTGTTTAGAGGTATTTATACATATAATATGGGCTTCCCTGGTAGCTCAGCTGGTAAAGAATCAGCCTGCAATGCCGGAGACCCCAGTTCATTTCCTGGGTCCAGAAGATCACCTGGAGAAGGGATAGGCTATCCACTCCAGTATTCTTGCCTGGAAAATCCCCATGGACAGAAGAGCCTGGTGGGCTACAGTCCATGGGATTGCAACCAGTCAGACATGGCTAGGCGACTAAGTACAGCATACATATAATATACATATATATTCAGATATGGTAATTTGTATGCAATGAGTTGTTTGATTATGTTCAGGTCTTTTTGGATAGTATTTCACAGCACAGACTCAGATGTACTTAGCTGACAGGTTGAGCCTTGAAATGAGTTCTGAAATCTCACTCTCAACAGGAGGCTCCACATCATCCAGACTGAGCTTAATAGACTCGTGTGGAAGAGAGGGCAAGAAAAATGATACCTTATCTGTCTTTATCATGTGTTTTTCTTTTCCCTTTTAGGGAGAATAGACTGAATTTTCAATGATCAAAATGACTTGGAAATTCATTTTTCAGAACAAGCATGTTTCCTATTTTCTAATAATCACAGTTTTAAAATATTTAAAATACTTCCATGAATCTATGTAAAATAGTCTGTGAATCTTTATAATCAAAGCCAGGTCAGTCAGTCAGTCAGTTCAGTTGCTCAGTCATGTCTGACTCTTTAAGACCCCATGGACCACAGCATGCTAGGCCACCCTGTCCATCACCAACTCCCAGAGTTTACTCAAACTCATCTCCATTGACTCGATGATGCTATCCAACCGTCTCATCCTCTCTTGTCCCCTTCTCCTCCTGCCTTCAATCTTTCCCAGCATCAGGGTCTTTTCAAATGAGTCAGCTCTTCACATCAGGTGGCCAAAGTATTGGAGTTTCAGCTTCAACATCAGTCCTTCCAATGAACACTCAGGACTGATCTCTTTTAGGATGGACTGGATGGATCTTCTTGCAGTCCAAGGGACTCTCAGGAGTCTTCTCCAACACCACAGTTCAAAAGCATCAATTCTTCGGCACTCAGATTTCTTTATAATCGAATTCTCATATCCATACATGACTACTGGGAAAACCATAGCTTTGACTAGATGACCCTTGGTTGACAAAGTAATGTCTCTGCTTTTTAATATGCTGTCTAGGTTGGGGTTGGTCATAACTTTTCTTCCAAGGAGTAAGCGTCTTTTAATTTCATGGCTGCAGTCACCATCTGCAGTGATTTTAGAGCCCCCCAAAATAAAGTCAGCCACTGTTTCCACTGTTTCCCCATCTGATTGCCATGAAGTGATGGGACCAGATGCCATTTAGTTTTCTGAATGTTGAGCTTTAAGCCAACTTTTTCACTCTCCTCTTTCACTTTCATCCAAAGGCTCTTTAGTTCTTCTTCACTTTCTGCCATAAGGGTGGTATCATCTCCATATCTGAGGTGACTGATATTTCTCCTGGTAATCTTGATTCCAGCTTGTGCTTCATCCAGCTCAGCATTTCTCATGATGTACTCTGCATATAAGTTAAATAAGCAGGGTGAAAATATACAGCCTTGACGTACTCCTTTTC
The DNA here is from genome assembly GCF_002263795.3 of Bos taurus. NCBI lineage: Eukaryota > Metazoa > Chordata > Mammalia > Artiodactyla > Bovidae > Bos > Bos taurus. Next base: position 42,849,519 of record NC_037336.1, read on the forward strand.
CTATTTGGAACCAGTCTGTTGTTCCATGTCCAGTTCTAACTGTTGCTTCCTGACCTGCATACAGATTTCTCAAGAGGCAGGTCAAGTGGTCTGGTGTTCCCATCTCTTTCAGAATTTTCCACAGTTTATTGTGATCCACACAGTCAAAGGCTTTGGCATAGTCCATAAAACAGAAGTAGATGTTTTTCTGGAACTCTCTTGCTTTTTTGATGATCCAGCAGATGTTGGCATTTTGATCTCTGGTTCCTCTGCCTTTTCTAAAACCAGCTTGAACATCTGGAAGTTCAAAGTTCACATATTGTTGAAGCCTGGCTTGGAGAATTTTGAGCATTATTTTACTAGCATGTGAGATGAGTGCAATTGTGCGGTAGTTTGAGCATTCTTTGGCATTGCCTTTCTTTGGGATTGGAATGAAAACTGACCTTTTCCAGTCCTGTGGCCACTGCTGAGTTTTCCAAATTTGCTGGTATATTGAGTGCAGCATTTTCACAGCATCATCTTTTAGGATTTGAAATAGTTCAACTGGAATTCCATCACCTCCACTAGCTTTGTTCGAAGTGATGCTTCCTCAGGCCCACTTGACTTCACATTCCAGGATGCCTGGCTCTAGGTGAGTGAGCACACCATCGTGATTAGCTGGGCCATGAAGATCTTTTTCGTACAGTTCTTCTGTGTATTCTTGCCACCTCTTCTTAATATTTTCTGCTTCTGTTAGGTCCATATCATTTCTGTCCTTTATTGAGCCCATCTTTGCATGAAATGTTCCTTTGGTATCTCGAATTTTCTTCAGGAGATCTCTAGTCTTCCCCATTCTATTGTTTTCCTCTATTTCTTTGCACTGATCACTGAGGAAGGCTTTCTTATCTCTCCTTGCTATTCTTTGGAACTCTGCATTCAAAAGGGTGTATCTTTCCTTTTCTTCTTTGCTTTTCTCTTGTCTTCTTTTCACAGCTATTTGTAAGGCCCCCTCAGACAGCCATTTTGCTTTTTTGCATTTCTTTTTCTTGGGGATGGTCTTGATCCCTGTCTCCTGTACAATGTCACGAACCTGTATTCATCATTCTTCAGGCACTCTGTCTATCAGATCTAGTCCCTTAAATCTATTTCTCACTTCCACTGTATAATCATAAGGGATTTGATTTAGGTCATACCTGAACGGTCTAGTGGTTTTCTCTACTTACTTCAATTTAAGTCTGAATTTGGCAATAAGGAGTTCATGATCTGAGCCACATTCAGCTCCCGGTCTTGTTTTTGTTGACTGTATAGAGCTTCTCCATCTTTGGCTGCAAAGAATATAATCAATCTGATTTCGGTGTTGACCATCTGATGATGTCCATGTGTAGTCTTCTCTTGTGTTGTTGGAAGAGAGTGTTTGCTATGACTAGTGCGTTCTCTTGGCAAAACTCTATTAGCCTTTGCCCTGCTTCATTCCATATTCCAAGGTCAAATTTGCCTGTTACTCCAGGTGTTTCTTGACTTCCTACTTTTGCATTCCAGTCCCCTATAATGAAAAAGACATCTTTTTTGGGTGTTAGTTCCAAAAGGTCTTATAGGTCTTCATAGAACCATTCAACTTTAGCTTCTTCAGCATTACTGGTCAGGACATAGATTTGGATTACTGTGATATTGAATGGTTTGCCTTGGAAACGAACCAGGTACATTATATAAATGTTAATGTGAGCTTTGCAATGTATCCCCATGCTCCCTTACTCTTCAAACCTTATATTTGTAAAGCATTTTATTGATGTTAATTTCACATATATTACCTTATTCATTCCTCATAATAATTGCCTGTGGCATAAATATTATCTCTGTGATTTTATAGGTGAGGTGGGCTTAGAGAAGTTACTTTGTCCAAGGTCACACATGTCCAGGCCCAGAGTTTCCCCACTGCCAGGGAGAGAGGCAGTCTGCTTATTGCCTCTCTATGATTATTTTTTGTATTATTATGAAACAGCATAAATGAATTAATCAGTCTTAGGAAGGGAACATCTCATCCTGTTATAAGATTTAAAAAAGGTTCCTGTGTGGGTTCTGGAGGATTCTGTTCCAAGGTGCTTGAAAGGCCATCAAGTCTGGAAATACATGGCATTTTGTCCCTCTTGGAGTCCACCTCTCTTACCTCCCATCTCCATGGGCTTCCAGAATTTAGCCAGGGAAAAGGAGAGCAGTGTAACAAATGTCATGTGTGTCCTGAACTCTCACACAGTTATACAGAATGATTTTAATCCTTCAAAACAATAAACAGAACTTGTTAAAAATTAGTATCTCAAAACTCAATACAGATCTATATTACAGTAATTTTACAGGCTCTTTTACAAAGGAAAAATACTCTGATATTTTATTAGAGAATAGTAAAAATGTTTAAAGCATGTGATAAATTATGTTTGTCATTTTGAACTTATCTTTTATCCAGTGACTTCAATGTAGCATGACGAACCATGAAATTTTTTTTTTAATTGTGAAAATGATAAGAGGCAGTGTCCAGTTGATTGCATGAAACCCCAATACCAATGTTGCAGTCAGAGTCTTTGGTTGAGATTTTTAATTAAAACAAAAAGTTTCTGTTATTAAGAATTTTTTAGGTACAAATATACTAGTTTCATTTTATTCACTGCCTTTTTGTTTAAAAAGTATGTCTAGAAGAATATACTTACTCAAGTATATTGAGGTATTTATGGCTTTTTCTTAGCAGAAAATGTGGGCATTTTCCACCTCCAATTCCTATTGACATTTGTTCCACAACTGTATGGCATTTTTACTTGTGGTAGAAAAAAAAATGTGTATGCTGTTAGAGGTACATAATCTAATGATGGCTTAGGTTTCTGTCATCTCTGTAAATATGGTTTTATCCAAAGGTATTTGATTTGATGTATTTTTTAAAATCTGTGATTTGAATGCGTATTTTAAAAGTTTGCCCTGCGCAAAGGACAATATTAACATATGTGTTCTCTTCTCAAATGAAATTTGAATTTTTCCTAGATAGATAGATCCACACACACATACACCTCATAAGATATATAGAACAGAAGGTATATATGTTTGTGTATGCAATCCTCACAGTAGTCCTATGAGGTAAGTACTATTATATGTATCTTATATGTATTATATAGATATATTGGAAGAGTGCTGCTGCTGCCAAGTCGCTTCAGTCGTGTCCGACTCTGTGCGACCCCATGGACTGCAGCCCACCAGGCTCCCCCGTCCCTGGGATTCTCCAGGCAAGAACACTGGAGTGGGCTGCCATTTCCTTCTCCAATGCATGAAAGTGAAAAAATAAAGTGAAGTCGCTCAGTCGTGTCCGACCCCTAGCGACCCCATGGACTGCAGCCCACCAGGCCCCTCTGTCCATGGGATTCTCCAGGCAAGAACACTGGAGTGGGCTGCCATTTCCTTCTCCAATGCATGAAAGTGAAAAAATAAAGTGAAGTCGCTCAGTCGTGTCCGACTCTGTGCGACCCCATGGACTGCAGCCCACCAGGCTCCCCCGTCCCTGGGATTCTCCAGGCAAGAACACTGGAGTGGGCTGCCATTTCCTTCTCCAATGCATGAAAGTGAAAAAATAAAGTGAAATCGCTCAGTCGTGTCCGACCCCTAGCGACCCCATGGACTGCAGCCCACCAGGCCATTGGAGAAGGCAATGGCAACCCACTCCAGTACTCTTGCCTGGAAAATCCCATGGACAGAGGGGCCTGGTGGGCTGCAGTCCATGGGGTCGCTAGGGGTCGGACACGACTGAGCGACTTCACTTTGACTTTTCACTTTCATGCATTGGAGAAGGAAATGGCAACCCACTCCAGTGTTCTTGCCTGGAGAATCCCAGGGACAGGGGAGCCTGGTGGCCTGCCATCTCAGGGGTCGCACAGAGCCGGACACAACTGAAGCAACTTAGCAGCAGCAGTAGCAGGCACATGTAAGTACTATATATGGGGTTGTCTTTGTTGCTATTGCTATTATTATTATATTATTATTACTATTTTAATATTGAGACACACTACCATTCTAATTGTGTCTTCACCTGTGAATTCATATGATGGAGGAAATAACTAAAAATTCTCTTATTTCCACTTCCTTCCATTTTTGCCAAAATAAGACATTTAATTAAGGTCATTAGATCAATAGATTAAGTAATTAAGATCAGTAGATTTTTTTTCCTGTAGATTCCTATAGATTCTTTTAAATAATTTGTCATTCTAGTTCAGTTTAGTTCAGTCACTCAGTCGTGTCCAACTCTTTGCAACCCTATGGACTGCAGCACACCAGGATACGCTGTCCATCACCACTTCCCAAAGCTTGCTCAAACTCATATCCATCAAGTTGGTGATGCCATTCAACCATCTCATCCTCTGTCGTCCCCTTCTCCTGCCTTCAATCTTTCCACATCAGGGTCTTTTCCAATGAGTCAGTTCTTTGCATCAGGTGGCCAAAGTATTGGAGCTTTAGCTTCAGCATCAGTTCTTCCAATGAATATTCAGGACTGATTTCCTTTAGGATTGACTGGTTTGGTCTCCTTGCAGTCCAAGGGACTCTCAAGAGTCTTCTACAACACCACAGTTCAAAAGCATCAATTCTTTGGCGTTCAGCTTTCTTTATGGTCCAACTCTCACATCCATACATGACTACTCGAAAAACCATAGCTTTGACTAGACGGACCTTTGTCGCCAAAGTGATATCTCTGCTTTTTAATAAGTAAATAAGTCATTCTAAGTAAAATAAGTCATTCTAAGTAAAGAGGAAATTTTTATGTTGTTTGTGATACATTTCACAGTTTATTGTATTAAAGAAAGGTTTTAATTACTGTTTTTCATTTTGTACCAAGTCTTGCCACTCAGAAGCTGGCAAAACCATTCAGTTGAAGCACAGTCAGCTTGAATCTTAAAGTGGCGTGGCACCTTGGAGACAGCCTTGTCCCACCTCCCTCTTCAGCTTAGAGTTTCATTTATACCTTCTCTGATGTGGGCATCAAGTTTCTGAGGACTTTCAATGATAGGGAGTTTACAGCTTGTCAAAAAAAATTATTCGTTGTTAGACAACTCTAGTCTTTTGAAAGGTCTTTCTTACTTGTAATTGAAATTGAAGCTTCCCAGAAATTTCACCTGATTGCTCTTTGTTCTGTTCCCTGAAGCATATAAAACAGGACTGCTCCTTCTTCCATTTAATTGCTTTGGTAGTTTGAGGATGGGTTTAATATCTTCCTTTAACCCTTTCCTCCAGGTTAAGCATTCCTTAGATGACACGTTTCCAAATACTTCTTCATCCTCATGCTGGACCCTATCTATCTTGTGAGTGTCTCTCTTGAGACATGGCACCCAGGATTTGAACATAGTTTTCTAAAAATGATTAGCTATCAAAGACTGCAGTGAGACTGTTCTTGCCTGTCTTTTGGACATGTGCATCTGTTTATACTGCCAAGGTTTGCGTTTGCTTTTTTTTAGTATCTGCGTCACAGTTTTGGCTTATATACAGAATGTCGTTATCAAAGATTCTCAGCATTTTTCTATGAGTCACTGCCAAACTGGGGTTTACATTTTTATAATTAGTTTATGAAACCTAAATGCTCAACTATATGGTTGCCCTGTTCCATTTCATCTGGCTAGTATCAGTCCATTGCTCAACATGTCAAAACCATTAAAATTTTGATGCTGTCCATGTGTTAGCTTTCTCTCTTGACTGTGTGACATCTGAAAATTAAAATTTAACCTGCATTTCTTCTCCATCATCTTTCAATCACTGTGATAAGGGAAAGGAACCAAGTACTGAGTCTTGCAGTACAATACCAGGTATCACCTTTCTGCTCAATATAAATCCACTGCTAAACATTTTCTAGGAATAGTTGTTTTACATATTTGAATCCATATTACCAAACTCTAATACAGATCCTGTTTCTCTGTCTTATCCATGATGAATATCTGAATGTACTTTACTATTTCTGAAGCTAGCAGTCAAGTTAATATCAAAAGAAAAATGAGATTGTTCTGTTATAATGTGCTCATTGTGACCTATCTATCCTGGGGCTGTGATCACCACTGCTTTTTCTCTAGAGTTCACAATCGGTCTATTAACCTCTTCTGGATTTTTGCCATAATTTTTATAAGTTCATGGATCTGTGTTACAGAATGCACATTTGTTCTCATTTTTTTGTCCAGTATTGGAAGGCATTAGTCATTTGACTCCCATTTCTGACATTTCTCACAGTCTTTCAGTAGCTGGGAAGGACAGTTATATGCATTCCAAGCATATGAGAGCAGGACAGAGGTGGATGGGTGCGTCTGTGAAGGTGCTCTAGACCAGGAACTACATCTTCAGAGGAAGATGACGTGAGGAGGAAGGCAAAGAAGGAAGTGTCAGAGAATGAAAACTGGACAGGAACATCAGGTACAGGAAGTGAGAAAGCTGCACAGCTCTTTGTCTTAGAGGATAATACAATGTTTAGAATGAGAAGAGTGGGTGGGCTTGGAAAGCTAAGGACACCAAAAGCCAAGATGGTAGCTGTATCCAAGGTTCCCTGACAAGCTGTAATGGGCTATTTGAATGCATAATATCTTATGCATCATCTTTAAAGGCCAATCTTTGTGGAATTTAGTCTTTACAATTTTGAACTCATTCTTCAGTTGTTCTATTTCCTTTGTCTTCTTTTAATAGTACGTTATCTTTTGCAAATATTTGTACATACTTGCTCTTACTCAGCATACAGCCTTTACATTTCAAAGCCCCTCATTTTTGTCATCATCTCCTCCCCGTACTGCCCCTGTGAATGCCCATCACACTTCAGCAGGTTTTGATAAGGTTGTTTGTTTCTGAACATTTTCTATGAGGCATCCTGGTGACAGTACAAACCTATTGGTGGAGTCCTACACAATTTTTACAGCTTTCTGCCTCTCTTTCTGTCAGCTCCTTCAAGCCAGGGATAGGACCCGATCTCCACGGTGGCTCTCTGTGCAGTGGAGGGGTTGGTAGGCTCCTCCTTTTACACCCATGCCTTCTCAAATGTGAGTCCTGAGAGAGTTTTTTCAGCAGCCATTATTTTGTTCACTTTCATAATTAATTATGACTATTGTTGGAGCTTAGTTTTTCAGTAGCTTCTGTCACCCTTGAACTGTATTTCCAGTTATAGATTCTTGGAATCATGGCCATCTTTTCACTAACTCACTTTTGCAATGCACTTTCCTAACACACAGTCCAGGTGTCCAAACCCACACCTGCTAGTCCTTTCTAAGGACTGATTCTAATACCAGTGAAAGTGTTAGTTGCGTAGTCATGTCTGACTCTTTGCGACCCCATCGACTGTAGTCCCATCGACTGTAGTCTGTCAGGCTCCTCTGTCCATGGAATTCTCCAGGCAAGGATACTGGAGTGGGTTGCCATTCCCTGCTCCAGGGGATCTTCCCAACCCAGGGACTGAACCCAGGTGGCCCACATTGTGGGCAGATTCTTTACCATCTGAGCCACCAGAGAAGCCGATTCTAATACCAGGATGCCATTAATTTTTTGTTAATCCCTATCACATTTATAGCCAGTTATGCTGACATAACTAAGCAAAAGTGCTTCTTCTCTCTTCTGATACATAAGATTATCAGTCAGGCACACCAAGAATTTGTCAACCATAGAATGCAAGTTTTAGCAGCTGTTCACAGGTTGAAGCTCCATGTCATTACTGCATCGTACCTTTCTTCCAGCTTATAATCTCTATTAAGCAAGCATGGTCCACTCCTACCTCTTGGCTGGGAGGTATGTGGTCTCTTCCCCTAATAGCATGGCTTCTGTTTGTTTTCTTTCATCCTCATCCAGCTGTTTTCAACCACTAAAAACAAACCCAAAACTTTACATTGTTTCATACTCCCTTACTGTGTTATACAGGTTCTTCAGAACACAGTCTAACCTGTGTTCCAGATGGGTTTTAGTATCCCTGTTCTGGTTGGGTGAAATAAAACTTGGGGTTATTTCCAAGTCTTTTCCAGTGCTATAGGCTGGAAGAGCTCGGGATGTGCAGAAATGAAACCCAGGCCATTTCTCAAATTTGCTGTTGACTCTTGTCCATGCCACTTAGCCTCGCTCATCCAGTATCTTCTCCTGCAAAACGAGGTGAGAAGACAGTGCCTGGGGTTTCTTCTAGCTCTAAAGTCTTCCTCTGTTTTCATCGGACGGAAGGAGCTGCTGCCTCCTCATCTTCTAAAGCTACCGAGACCCTGTGGCAGGGGCTTGTCTTTAATTTTCAGAGGACTTTCAAACCAAATAGTTTTCAGAGGCTTACAATGATTTCTTAAAATGGTCTCATAAAAGATACATTTGTCACTGAAAAGTGATACCTTTTGATAAATACTAATAATAATGCACTTAATTTTAAGTACTATGCATTCTCTTCTCTCTGTGTTAATATCTTTAATGGATCCTCTATCAGGCAATTTGGACTTAATTTATTTCAGGTGATACTGTACTTATACAACTATTCAGTTCACTTAATTAGAGGTTCAATTAAATTATTGCCCTAAAGTGCTAAATCATGGAAATAAATGCAAAATGATAATTCACCTTTTTGTATTTTTTTAATTTATCCTACAGCTAAAGTGGTTTTCAGGTCATAAAGGCCAGAATGGGCTTATGAGCATTTTAGCCACATCCTAATGTGGAAAGTTGTATTTGTGCATCAGTTGGGAATTTGCCCAGTCAAAATGTAGGTGAAGGCAAAAGTGAAAAGAATTTTTTTTATTGTGGTCTTTTCTCTTGCAGCTATAAGAACCAACATCCTGGGTCCAATCCCTCCAGGTTCCACTCAGCCCTCCCTGGTTCTGCAGCCCAATGACAAGTCCTCTAACAAGCAGTCCTGGGAGGCAGCAACTGTGTCTCTTTCTGTACCTCTAGCCCCTACTATATAGCTATGGCATGCTATGCTAAGTCACTTCAGTCGTGTCCAACTCTGTGCGACCCCATAGACGGCAGCCCACCAGGCTCCCCCGTCCCTGGGATTCTCCAGGCAAGAACACTGGAGTGGGTTGCCATTTCCTTCTCCAATGCATGAAAGTGAAAAGTGAGGAGATGGAAATGGCAACCCGCTCCAGTATTCTTGCCTGGGAAATCCCATGGACAGAAGAGCCTGGCAGGCTATACTCCATGGGGTCTCAAGAGTCAGACACGACTTAGTGACTAAAACACCTAAACTCTTCATTCCCATCTCAGCCCCATAATCACTGATCTACTTTCTGTGTAAGTTTGTGTCTGGCTTCTTTTCATTTCACATAACGTCTTTGATGTTCATCCACGTTGCATTGTTTATCAATATTTCATTTTTTAGTGCTTTTTAAAATCCATCCATTGATAGTTGGATTTTTCTCTACTTTTTGGCTACTGTGAATAAAAGTGCTATAAATATCAAAAAAAAGAAAGAAAGAAAGAAAGTGAAAAGTGAAAGTGAAGTCGCTCAGTCGTGTCTGACTCTTAGCGACCCCATGGACTGCAGCGTACCAGGCTCCTCCGTCCATGGGATTTTCCAGGCAAGAGTACTGGAGTGGGGTGCCATTGCCTTCTCCGAGCTATGGCATAGAGGTGCCCAATAAATGCTTGCTGAATTTAATTTGATCACCACAAAGACAACAGTTTGCAAGTGTGGTTAAAACAGTATAAATCCAACATGATAATTTTAAAATATCATCGCTCCAAATACATGTCCCAGTGAGTGAGGTACTCCCAAATCTGGTTAATCATTGAGTTACCTAAGAAGTATTTTTTTAAGGCCTTACTGAATCCATCTCCAGGAATGAGGTCTAGGTATCTGTATGTTAAAGCTCCCCAGGTGAATCTTATAATCAGCCAGGTTTATGAACTCCAGTTTAATGTGTCTTGTGTATTTTTGTATTTTGCTGTATTTGTATTTTTGTATTATTTTTTTGTATATTATTTTTATATTATTTGTATTTTGTATATTTGTATTTTCTGGTTTTGTATTTTTCTATATTTTCCAATATTGTATTTTTCTGGATGAACTCATGGCCTATTCTAATTTATAGTAAAAATGAATCTCCGTTATGCCCTATTAATTATATCTGAAGGATTTCCTTTGAACCAGTAGTTTATGTTTAGTTGGTGAAAGTGTATACAGATGCCTATGAAGAAGAATATTAATGCCTTCCATGAAGGATTAGATTACCAGTGAGTCCTGAAATGGGACTTTTACACATGGAAGCTGTTAGGTCCTTGGTATGCAACATCTTGTGAGCCAGCTCTGTGGAGAGCAGATTGGAGTATTAACTGGAAGTAGAATAGTCATTGGGAAGGAGAAATTAACTCTTTTTAGGGCATGAGTAACTTTTAGAGATGTCCTCCTGGGTGCTTGTGTGTGTTCAGTTGCTCAGCTGTCTGACTCTTTGTGACCCCATGACTGTAGCCCATCAGGCTCCTCTGTCCATGGGATTTCACAGGCAAGTATACTGGAGTGGGTTGCCATTTCCTACACCAGGGGATCTCCCTGACTTAGGGACTGAACCTCGTCTCCTGCGTTGGCAGGTGGGTTCTGTACCACTGAGCCACCAGTGAAGCCCTCCTGAGTGCTGTTTTGCCCTAATCTGAATTACCCTTCATTGTAGGATTAAATGGGCTTCTCAGGAGGTGCTAGTGGTAAAGAACCCGCCTACCAATGCAGGAGGGCATGGCAACCTACTCAAGTATTCTTGCCTGGAGAATCCCATGGACAGAAGAGCATGGCAGGCTACCATGGGGTTGCAAAGAGTCTGACATGACTGAAGCAACTTGGCATACACACACGTAGGATTAAATACCATACCCCACCAGGCTCCTCTGTCCATAAAATTCTCCAGGCAAGAAAACTTAGTGGGTTGCAATTTCTTTCTCTAGGGGATCTTCCCAACCCAGAGAGTGAACCCAGGTCTCCTGCATTGCAGGCAGATTCTTTACCATCTGAGCCACCAGGGAAGCCCACTAAATGCCATGTAAGTCAGCATCAAATATTCAATGGAGCCTGACTGAATAAAGTTTATAGACTAACAAACTCTGCATAGCAATCAGAGAAATGCAGAATGTAGAACACTGTACAACATAGCTTGGTCCTTTCAAAATGGCAATACAGTATGGGGAGGAAGAAATTTAAAGTGTCATAACAAATGAATGAAGTGTGTGAACCAGGATTTATTAGTTTCAGGGAAGGGGGTAGGGTGGGCGTTGAAAGGCTAAAAAAGAAATTTTGGAGCCAGTTGGGAAAACTTACAGGTAGACTAGATATTACATAATAGAAGAGTATTACTGTTAACTTCCCGAGCTCTGATAATAGAGTTCTGACCGTGTAAGAAAATGTTCTTATCTTAGGAGATACTTCTCAAAACAAGGGTAAAGCATCCTACAGCTTGTGGTGCATCCAAGTCATGTCCTGCCAGCTCAGAGCCAATTGTTAAATATTTAAGAATTTTGTGATTCTGCAACCATTGGTAGCTTGAAATCCACCATGATGGGAGTATGCAAACCACAAAATCTACAAGTAGGGCTTTTTCCTCCTCTAGAAAATTAATTTCTCCTCTGGAGAGTAATTAAGCAGCTTACCACTGCTTACAGCTTACTTTCAAATGATTCAGAGATAGGACAAAAATAACAAAGTATTAATGATTGTTGAGTCTCGGTAGAGGATATGTGTTCTGTTAGTCCAGGAGTCACAGACTTCCTGTAAAGGCCAAAGTGTAAATATTTTAGGCTTTGCAATTTATACAGTCTCTGTGGCAGCTGTTCAACTCTGCATCTCTGCCGTTACAGCACAGAAGCAACCATAGACAATACTTAAATGAATGGGCATGTTATGTTCCAATAGAACTTAATTTATAAAAACAGGGAAGCCACATTTGGTCTGAGGCTCAGTTCAGTCACTCAGTCGTGTCCGACTCTTTGCAGCCCCATGGACTGTAGCACGCCAGGCTTCCCTGTCCATCACCAACTCCTGGAGCTTGCTCAAACTCATGTCCATCGAGTCAGTGATGCCATCTAACCATCTCATCCTCTGTCATCCCCTTCTCTCCCTGCCTTCAATCTTTCCAGCATCAGGGTCTTTTCCAATGAGTCAGTTCTTCACATCAGGTGGCCAAAGTATTGGAGCTTCAGCTTCAGCATCAGTCCTTCTGATCTGAGCCTCTGGTCTGAGGCTATAGGTTGCCAACTCCTGTGCTAGTCTTTCAACTTTTCTGTACTTTTAAAATATTCAAGGGGCTTCCCTGGTGGTCCCATGGTTAAGATATCAGGCTTCCACTGCAGGGGCCACAGCTTTAATTCCTGGTTAGGGAACAGATCCTGCATGCCATGCAGCACAGCCAAAAAATAGAAAAGAAAAATTAAAAATATTTGATAATAGAATTTTTTAATAAAGTTCTTAGGTTGGTTTTCAGAGCGCAGCCCCCCCACCCCCACCCTGGTTCCCCTAACACCTGCTAATGAAAATAAGAGGTATATCCTTTCTTTTCCTTTTTTTTTTTTTTTTTAAATCTTTAAGCTGATCTGATCCAAGTTCAACTACCTATGAGGTTGTTATGCATCAAGCTAAAATAGACTTGATCTTGGTGGCTGGAGTAGCTTTCCTGGCAGTGGCAAAGGGCTTGAGAAGGAAGAAGAATTAAGTCATTCTGAATATCCGTAGTGTTTCAGACACTGTCAAACACCCTGTACTGTCTCACGTAGTACCCACCAGCAGTCCTACAGGTGAAGTGAGTGAAAGTCACTCAGTCCGTGTCCAACTCTTTGTGACCCCATGGACTATACAGTCCATGGAATTCTGCAGGCCAGAATACTGGAGTGGGTAGCCTTTCCCTTCTCCAGGGGATCTTCCCAATCCAGGGATCGAACCCAGATCTCCTGCATTGCCGGTGGATTCTTTGCCAACTGAGCTATCAGGGAAGACCTCATCAGATGCAAGTAGGTTCCCTAAGTAATGATGAAACAGGGAAAGGGAAGAAACAGGCTGAGAAAGAGCTAGATAGATAAAGGACTTCCATGCCTCATGAAAGAGCTTGGACTTCTTTTTTTCTTAGAGCTCTTGGAAGGCAGTGGAGGGTTTTAAGCAAGATCATATTTGCATTTTATAAAGAGCTCCTTGGTAGTATGAAGGATGGAGTCCAGAGGGAAAGAGCTGGTAGTGGGAAGACTCTTCAGGAGGTGATTGCAAAAATAACCCAGGCGAGGGATGATGATAGCCTGAACTAATGTGGCAATGAGAGTGAAGAGTAGATGATAATATGAGGGCTCTGTATGAGCTAGAATGGCTGGGACTTAGTGAGTATATCAGTCAAGATGACCACAGACAACTTGACAGTCTCTTCAGACAACAGACATGTTTCTTGCCCACACGACGTTCTGCTCTGGTTGGAGAGGCTCCATGGTGCTCACTGTGGTCACTCCGGTCCCTGAGGAACTTCTCCAATAAGACCAGTTGATGTACCAGAGGGAAAGCTCTGGCGGGACTCCCATGGATGGCTAAGTGCTACAGCCCAAAAGTGACACGCACCATTCACGTCTCATGGACTAGAACTTGTCAGTGGGCCTCACCCAACCGAGGGGTGTGCAAAAAGTTCAGCCATGGGTGAGCCATGGTGCCTGAATGGATGAAGGAGGACTCCCAAGTATCTGGTTTAGGGAGTGAGGCAGACATTAGAGGTTTTCACTGAGAAAGAAAAGATGGAATGGGGCAAGGAGAAGTGGACCGGCCAAATTATTACCACTCTTCTTCAGCTCCAGAGTGTAACTATTGTATTGGTCCTTTCTGGTTGTCAAGGAGAGGGACTGGAAATCAGCTCCATTTGGGAGCAAGAGTTGACCTTACGCTTTACAAAAGGCATTTTAATTCATTTGCCCCAGTCTTACAGCTTTAGTAATGTAGTGTTCAGATCTTCTGTGTGTCTTTCTTGAATTTTCATGTGAACTATTGTGTCAACATACGGTGTAAAAATATTAGTTATTAATAGGATGTTAATGAAATCTTCCTCACCTTAGAATATCAAGCTGCTGAATTCAAAATGCCAGAGATGTAAATGCCCTTCCACCTTCCTCACCTCCACCCCCTAGCCGGGCTCACTTCAAGCTATCACAGCGTGGCAGTTGGGGAGGAGGTGTAATTAGGCTGATTGGAGCCTATTGTTCTGCTCTGGAGGGCTGACACCTAGCAGCCTTAGGCAATGTTAGTGCCTCCGAATCAATGGGGAATGATGTCCTCTTTAACCTCAAAAGCAGAAACAGTGAATCTGTTCTGTTTCTCCCCTTCTTTGTTTTCCAGCTCCCCTCCCCAGTTTAATTGTAGTACCTTAAAAACTGACTTTTTCTGTGCATTTGTTTCTTAACAGTTACGAGAAACAATCAAAGCTGGCAAAGGTGTGACTTCAGCTATTGACCTGTGTCGTTACCATGGAAACAAAGCATTGGAGGCCCTGGAGAGCTTTCCTCCCTCGGAGGCCAGAACTGCTTTAGAAAACATTGTGTTTGCTATGACAAGATTTTCCTGATACCAAATTAAAAAGACTGTTGTTTGTTGGCTGAAAAAATTGGGGAAGGAGGTGATCGGGAGAGCTTTCATGATGAAATATCTAAATGTGTTAATGACTTCAACAATATATACATTTTTTTCTTCTTTTTATCACACTGCTAAATGAATACTGCCTTCTTTTTGGAACTGCTGCAAACAAAATTAGAAGAAAAAAGGTCAAGCAGTTTTCAGTTGTCATGCCAGAAGCACACTTGAGGCTTCAGTAGCAGAAATAATTAATGAGATTCGCTCCTGTGACCTCAGCAAATGGACAGGAAATAAGTCCTTATTGATTGGACCGAGCCAGGGATGGCGCCAGGGCGGTGGCCTGTGGTTTTCCTTCTAGAGAGGACAGGGCAAGCTGGGAGCTGCAGGTGTCAAGAGAAACGCTATCAGTGCCGGCCAGGGAGGACTGTCAAATGAAAACCCAGTGACCAATTTGTCATAATGGAGGGTAATCTAGTGATTAAGAAAAACACATGCTTTGTCTTCTTGCAACTATGTCTTTGTATTTATAGATACAGTCTGGATATACTCTTTGCTTCTTGGTTTTTGTAAGATTTGGGGGAGGAGGGTGGAAATTGTTGAAAAAATAATGCCAAATATTTGAAGTAGGAGATTAAAATGTTGTCGAATATTAACTTGGTTATAGTAGAAATTGCCTGCTTTTCTTTCTGGACCAAATTTTTTTTCAAGTGCATTTCAAAGAAGCAAACTTGTTTTTTTTCTTTTAAGCTGAACAGGATGCTTTTTTTCTTTTTTTTTAAAGTAAATGTATTCATTTGTAATACTTTGGTGTAAAGAATACCCTTAATTTTTACAAGCGTCAGATATATAGTTGTTGTACTGGGGAATTCATTGGTGAGTTTTGATTGTTTGTTTGTTTTTAACCTCAGAATGTCAGATTTTGGTCTTGAACCACAGACTTCCAATTACGGAAAGAATTGCAGTCTCACAGGCCTGCAATCGGACACTGTCTCTGTGTGGTTCATAGGAGATGATTTTTGCGGTTTGGAGGCAGGCAATATGAGAACACCGTTGACAAGAAGGCTGAGTTTACATAAATGATCTAGGCTGAGACTCAGCCACCTTTCTTCCTTATGTGGTGTAATTACAGCCCTATCTGGAGACATCGAACACAGCAAACAGATTTTATTACCTACTTCACTCAAACACTGTAAGTGAAGTCATTTTAGTTACATTCCTTCTCCAAAAGTTACAAAATCATTTTAGCAGGACCCAGCATGTGGCATGCAATGAAGAGAAAATGGAAGTTACAGAGGTTAAGGTATTGCATTATGAAATATTTTTAAGCATACTTGAAACACTGTAATTGTGCAGTTTACGCTGCTATAATTTGAAGGCCTATAGATTTAGCTGAAGAGAACACAGCACTCTTCTGTTTGAAATGTCTTTTCTCACAGAAATTGGCTTAATTAGTAACTAGGGTTAGATGCTTTAGATCAGACTAGGTTTTAATCATTAACTTCCATAAAGGAGGAGGCTTGCTTTGCGTTCTCTGGCTGTGCAGGAACTTCAGCAAGCTGTAGGTTTTATCAAATGGATGGTCAGGCACCGGGGAACACAGCACAGGATTCTAGGGCTCTTCTAGGTCTGCTTGAGCACCAGGTTCACCGTGTGACCTTGAACAAGGCACTTCCCTCGGAGCCTCTATTTCCGCATTTGTAAAATAAGGTTAAACAGGGAAATACGTGAAGTCCCCTCCACCTTTGCTTTATTGTCAAAAAGTTTCCCATTTCTGACTCTCTAGATAACAGAGATGCTATGTGAGATTCAGAGAAGAGAGAAGGTGAAACCCAAAGACAGGTGATGAAGGAGTGCATGAGTCTTAATGGCTGTCTTCTCGCCCAGCTGCCCCACAGGTGACCGAAAGAATTCCCAGCTCTCCAGTTGTGTGACTTACAGTCTTGAACTCGTTTCAGCACCCGCCTTTCTGCTTTCTTTGGTATGTTTCCTACGTCCCTCTCATCTCCCCAGAAGCCCTGCCAGCCTCTGTCCCCTCTCCTGTACCTCGTGTCCTGGCTCCCTGGAAGCAGCAGCTCTGCCCTCACTGTGGAGTGACAGCCCTGCCTTTGTTAAACCTCCTGTGTTGGCTTAGTCACTCTAAAGTATTAAACATTGATGGTCTTCTCCACTCCCCTTCTTCAGGGATATTTATTTATTCATCCATTCTAAACCCTTGTAACTTCGGACAGTCTCTCGGGGGAAATTTGGGCGCAGCAAGACACATTTAATTACACTTTTTTGGCCTAGTGCCAGGGTGCTGTCAGCAGAGTTAGTGACTTTAGTATGCCACCTCCTTCCCCGTCTGCATCACCGTAGTCTTTTGCTAGAGGGAAGAATTCATTCATTAGCCACTGTCCTGTTCCTTCCACCTGGACTTGCGAACCTCACTCACTTCAGCCCCTGAGCCACCTGACTTCTGCCTCCCTGTCGGTCTTTTCTTCAGGCTTAGTGAGGGCTCTGCGGGCATGCCAGGCACTCTGCTGAAGGCTTTAACAGTGCTATCTTGTTCGAATCCCATAGCTACTCTCTGGGGCTAAGACTTATCCCCCATTTATAGATGCAGTAGCCAGCAGAGAGGACCACCTCTGCCTGACTGGCTTGCCTTCACACTCCCCTCCCCATTTTAAAGTCTTTCCAGACAATGCCTCTTTCTCTCTTCCTTTTCTTCTCTTTCCAGATAAGACTCTACTCTTTTCCAAAGATGCTTCCCAGGTGGCGCAGTGGTAAAGAATCCGCCTGCCAGTGCAGGAGATGCAAAAGACGCAGAGACCTGGGTTCGATCCCTGGGTTGGGAAGATCCCCTGGAGGAGGAAATGGGCATGCCACTCCAGTATTCTTGCTTGGAGAATTCTGTGGACAGAGGAGCCTGGTGGGACTACAGTCCATGGGGTTGCAAAGAGTCAAACATGACTGAGCACGCACGCATCTATTGACACTCTCCAAAGATCTTCAGCGTGCAGCCTCCTGTATCATGTCTCTGGTTTTGAGTTTTGGGTTTCCTCTGCTGGCTGTGAATGTGCTCAGTTCTCCCTTAAATGAAATTCCCCTCACTTCCCCTGTTTATCCTTCCACCTCCACTCTTTTCCTCCTAGCATTAGCAGTACTCCTTCTTACAGGCTAGTATTTAACCTTTGCCGTTCATCATTCACTGAATTCACTACTGAGTCCCCACCATCTGGACCAGCACTGGCACTTCAGATACTCAAAGACATTTAAATCTATCAGGTCTCATAGCACTGCTCCACGGAGATGCCTTCTTGCTCACAGGTGGTGGCCTCACTGTAAAATTTACAGCCATAGCCCTGCACACAGACGTCCTACATGATTTTACGTAGCCAGCTGCAGCTTCCTCCCTCACCCCCAGCACCTGTGATCCACTCCCACCCTTCTCAACTACACTTCTTTGGTGTCTCACACATCTCGCTCTCAGTCCCACCCCTAGAGACATTCTTTTCTAAAATTTAAGGTTCTATTTCCCCAGGAACTACAAAGCAGTTTCCTGTGCCACTGTCATCTTCCTTTAATTCCCCCAACTTAGAAAAACAGTTTCTAAAAAAACAGTTATCAATTAGATACTGATTAGATAGTTATTTGCCATATTCCCTGGTGGCTCAGATAGTAAAGCGTCTGCCTGCAATGCAGGAGACCCAGGTTCAATCCCTGGGTCGGGAAGATCCCCTGGAGAAGGAAGTGGCAACCCACTCCAGTAGTCATGCCTGGAAAATACCATGGATGGAGAAGCCTGGTGGGCTACAGTCCATGGGGTTGCAAAGAGTCGGACACAACTGAGCGAACTGCAAATTAATTACTCTGAAAAAAGATAAGGATTATGACTATCGTTAAACTTGGTTGTGCGCTTTACTTGATGAGAACATTAAATCCGCATCATGTTTTTCTGCTCCTATGATGTAGTTACCTAGTCACACCTAGAAATAAATGATGGGTGACACTGTGTGCCTGATCCAGGCCTCATTCTCTGAAGTTTGAGACTGTCTCTTATCTATATTGTTATTACTATGGCCTGGGATGCAGGTGAAACCTATAAACCTGGGGTAGAAGATGTATACGTCAGTGCAGAATGCTCCAAAAAGATGTAGACCTTTTTTAAGGCCGAGAACCCACCACACAGTGAGCCCAGGTGACCAGAAAGCAATCTGAATAATCCTTGATGATATTTCACAACCTGATAAGTTGCTGTAATATAGATCTCTTTGGGCAAGAAGCTTTGGGAAAATTGTGTTTAATCAACAAAATTGCAGCTAAAGGATACTTCTTTTTCTCCCTCTCTTTTTTTAAGATTCTTAACTAGAAATTCCTTGGCAGTCTAGGGGTTGGGACTTGATACTTTGGCTGCTGTGGCCTGGGTTCAATCCCTGGTCAGGGAACTAGACCCTGTAAGCCAAGTGGCATTGCCAAAAGAAAAAAACAAAACTCTTTAACTGAGCAGCAGGTCCATCACATATACAGAAAACTTGCTTTTCAGAAAACTCTTTTCACATTGCTTCCTAGATTTCTTAGTTTCAGGAAGATTCTTTCCGCCCCTTCATTTGTCTTCCCACTATGAGATCCTCTTGTTAAGATCTCACCTTTCTGACCAATAGAAGTTCTGGGATTTATCTTTAGAATGACTGACTGCCTTTCAGTCTGGAGAAGGCATGCCATACCTTTGCTAAAACCCACAAGGACAGAGATAGATAGAGTTGATTTTTCAGTCTGTTTAACTGTGAGGACACAATTGTTATTCCATTATTAATAGTTTCCATTACTGTTAATCACCTTTTAGTAATAATAAAATTATTTGCACTTTCTTTTTAAAACATGAAGCAATCTAACAAGACAGTCTTTTACAAAGCCCCTTTCTTCGTTTCCTACCAGTCACTCCTAATCTCTTCTCAAATCAGCTGTTTTATTCTTTCAGAATGGTTCCTGCCTTTCCATTAAGGAGATAACATACTTTTTAAAAAGAAGGTCACCTGTGGAGACACCAGAGGGGCCAGAACAGAGGGGTCCACCTCTCCCTTTAGCTCCCCCACCTGCCCTTGGAGCTCTGAAGTACCAGGTTTTAGGCCTCTGCTGGTGGAGGAATGTTCCTCTTGAATATATATTTCTTACTCTTCCATAGAAAGGGAAAGTTTGGCAGGCTTTCATTCCTTTTTCATAGATGCTATTTCCATCTTCATGGAAAAGCTCTTATCATCTTTCTCAATGTGGCCTGTTCATTTCAAAGACTGACATTGTACCTGTCACTGCATCCTGTGAGCAGATGAGTAGGCTCCCCATTGCCCTGACTGTTGTTGGGAAGATTTCACTTTTTGATACATTTAAGTAAATAAACATAAAAAATTTTTGAAAGATAGAAAAAAATTATTCTGAGTCTCACCATGTTCACATAATCAGCATCACCACTTCCTTTGTATTTCTTCCAGCCTTTTCTGCCATGCCTATCTTTTTTTTTTTTTTTTTTTGCATGATTGTAATTATATGCAGTAGTATCAATTCAGTGAAGCGAAGTGAAAGTGTTAGTCGCCCAGTCACATCCAACTCTTTGCAACCCCATACAAAGAGCCTGCTAGGCTCCTCTGTTCATGGGATTTCCCAGGCAGAATACTGGAGTGAGCTGCCATTTCCTTCTCCAGGGGATCTTCCCAACCCAGGGATTGAACCTGGGTCTCCTGCATTGCAGGCAGATTCTTTACAATGTGAGCCACCAGAGAAGCAGTCTTCATAACCGCTATTAATAAGTAGCTTAAATTCTACACAAGTCACCTTGAATTTCTATTCCTGATTGGTTTCTCTGAGGTAAATGGGTATTCTCTTAAATACTTAAGTAGTATTTAAGAAAGTCTTTAAGAAATACTTAAGAGTATTTAAGAAAGTCTCTGTCATAGAAAGATAATGCCCCTGCAAGTTCTCCACAGCAGCAGGTTAAAACTGTGACATGAATTCCCTTAAAACTCTTCAACCTGAATGAGTGATCTTTTCCGTTGGTGGTTCCCATTCTTTCAAGATGATGCTCAAAATAGACTGATACGTCTGTGCATTTTCCTCTTGCTTCACTGCAAGTTCTCAGTCAGCCACACTTCTGTAGGATGACTGTTTCCTTGTCACTGAAGCTAACTATCTCCCAGGACAGAAAAGGCCCTTGGGCAGTTGTGGTAGGTTCTGCTCTTGCCCAAGACCATGTAGAAATCATTTTCTAAGAATTGATAAGCTATCTTTGCTGCTTCAAAGACTTAGGAGAAGGAAACTCCTCAGGTTTGTTTGACGGGAAACAAAATGACCTTTATCTGACTTGAGTCTTTCATGCTGTGACAGCATGAGCTTACCGTATTTTGTATTGTCTTGCTTTGTTTGAATCCTTTTTTTTAAGCCTTCAAATGGATGAGAAAACAGTATCATTCTCAAAGAATTAAGCTATACCTGCAGCCTTTCTTTCCTTAAGTTAGTCTTCATAACTTCACTATTTGCATCACTCGTCACTTTCCAAATTTCAGTGAAGTCCCCTGCCTGCCTCCTGCCTTATATCATGAATTGCAGTTACTTGACTTGTACATGGAATATGATCAAGTTAATTGTGAACTTCCTAACTGCTGCCTATTTATGCATCTTTGTTTTTATCCTTTGTTTTTATCCTCTTTCTTTTTTGAAGATTTAAAATTGCTTTAATTGAATTGTTAAAAGCAACTTTATTGAAGTAAAATTTACACATCATGAAATCCATCTAGTGTAAGTATACAATTCAGTAATTTTCAATAAATTTGCAGAGTTGTGTAAGCATCATCACAATTCAGTTTTTAAAGATCCTTTGTGCCCATTTGCAGTCAAATGGCAACCTACTCCAGTATTCATGCCTGGAAAATCCCATGGACCAAGGAGCCTGGTGGGCTACAATCCATGGGGTCGCAAAGAGTCGGACACGACCGAGCGACTTCTGTGTGTGTGTGTGTGTGTGTGTGTAGTCAACCCTTACTCCCATCCTTAGTCCTAGGCAGCCACTAATCTACTACTCTCTGTCTCTATAGGTCTGCCTTCTTTGGATATTTGATGTAAATGGAGTTTTACAATACTTAGTCTTTTGCATCTGGTTTCTGTCACTTGGCATAATGTTTTTTGAGGTTTATCTATGTTGTGGAATTAATCATTATTTCATTCATTTATTGCTAAATAATATTCCATTGTACAGATACATTATATTCCTTTATCCATTTACCAGTTGA
The DNA here is from genome assembly GCF_002263795.3 of Bos taurus. Lineage (NCBI taxonomy): Eukaryota > Metazoa > Chordata > Mammalia > Artiodactyla > Bovidae > Bos > Bos taurus. The sequence continues at coordinate 42,871,260 of NC_037336.1, forward strand.
TTGGCATTTGGGTTATTTCTACTGCTCACCTATTATGAATAATGCTGTTGTGAATCCTTGTGTACAGGTCATTGTGTAGACAAAAGTTTCCATTGCTCTTGAGTAGATCCTCAGGAGTAGATCCTCAGGAGTAAAATTTATGATAAATTTATGTATAACATTTTAGAAATTGCCAGACTGTTTTCCAAAGGTTTCATTTTACCTTTCCAACACATGTGGGTTCCGGTTTCTTCACATCCTTGCCAGCTCATGGTGTTCCTTTTTTTATTATAGCTATTCTAGTAGGAATGAGACTATTATCTCATTGTGATTTTTGCTTGCATTTTCCTAGTGATTAATGATGTTTAAGCCTCTTCTCACGAGCTTGTTAGTCATTTATATATCTTCTTTGGTGAAATGTCTGTTGAGATCTTTTGCCTATTTGTTAATTAGGTTCTTTATCTTATTATTGTTATAAACACTTTTTATGTATTCTGAATATAAGTCCTTTATCTGATATATGATGTGCAAGTACTTGCTCCCAATCTATGGCTTAAATTCATTTTCATAATGATTCCTTTTGAAGTGCAATGTCTTTAATTTTAATGAAATCCACTTTATCAGTTTTTTTCATCTATAGATCATACCTTTCATGTCATATCTAAGTGATCTTTGCCTGACCCAAAGTCACAAAGATTTTCTCCTATGTTTTTTTCTTAGAGCTTTATAGTTTTGGCTCCTACATTTACGTCTATAATCCATTTTTAGTTAATTTTTGTATATAGTATGAGGTAAAGGTTTAAATGGGAGTATCTCATCCTCAGCACCGTTGACACATTGGTCTGGGTCATTCTTTGCTGTGAGGGTTGCCTGTGCATTGTTGGAGGTTTAGCAGCATTTCTGGCCCCTACCCACTAAATGCCAGCAGCATCCTGCCCCTAGCTGTGACAACCAGAATCGTCTCCAGAAATTGCCAAATGCTCCCTGCCTTTGGGAAGCCAAAATCTTCCCCATCAAAAACCACTGGACTAAATTAATTAGTTTTGTATGTGGATATCCAGTTGTTCTAGAACCATTGGTTGAAAAGATAATTCTTTCCTCCTTTGAGTTGCTTTGACAAGTTTATAGAAAATCAGTTAACCCTAAATCTAAGGGCTTGCTTCTGGACTGCTAATTCTATTCCATTGATCTCTGTGTCTCTCCTTATGCCAATACCACACTCCTTGATTACTGTAGCTTTATATTAAATTTTTAAATTGGGAAGTAGAAGTCCTGCAGCTTAATTCTAAATAAACTGTTAATTTTAAGATAATTGTAGATTCACAAGTCATTGTTCAGTCACTCGGTCATGTTCAACTCTTTGTGAGCCCGTGGCCTGCAGCATGACAGGCTTCCCTGTCCTTCACTATCTCCTGGAGTTTGCTCAAACTCACGTCCACTGAGTCAGTGATGCCATCCAACAATCTCATCCTCTGTCACCCCATTCACAAATAGTCATAAGAAATAATACAGAGAGATTCTGTGTACCCTTTGCCATTTTCCCTGATGGTAGCATCTTATAAAACTATAGGATAACATCACAACCAGAGTGTTGACATTGATACAATCCATCAATCTTATTCAGATTTCCCCATTTATACTTGTAGTTCTTCTTTTTCAGAATTGTTTTGGCCACTCTGGGTCCTTTGCATTTCTATAAAAATTTTAGGATCAACTTGTCATTTTCTACAAAAGAGTCTGCTGGGATTTTGATAGGGATTGCATTGAGGATATAGATCTAATTTCAGATCTGTGTCCAACTCTTTGTGACCCCATGGACTAGAGCATCTAATTTCAGATCTGTGTCCAACTCTTTGTGACCCCATGGACTAGAGCATGCCAGGCCTCCCTGTCCAAAACCAACTCCCGGAGTTTACTCAAACTCATGTCCATTGAGTTGGTGATGCCATCCAACCATCTCATCCTTTGTCATCCCGTTCTTCTCCCGCCTTCACTCTTTCCCAGCATCAGGGTCTTTTCAAATGAGTCAGTTCTTCACATCAGGTGGCCAAAGTATTGGCGCTTCAGCTTCAGGATCAGTCCTTCCAATGAATATTCAGGACTGATTTCCTTTAGGATGGACTGGTTGGATCTCCTTGCAGTCCAAGGGACTCTCAAGAGTCTTCTCCAACACCACAGTTCAAAAGCATCAATTCTTCAGGGCTCAGCTTTCTTTATAATCCAACTCTCATATCCATACATAACTACTGGAAAAACCATAGCTTTGACTAGATGGACCTTTGTTGGCAAAGTAATGTCTCTGCTTTTTAATAAGCCTTCTAGGTTGGTCATAACTTTTCTTCCAAGGAGTAAGCGTCTTTTAATTTCATGCAGTCACCATCTGCAGTGATTTTGGAGCCCCCAAAAATAAAGTCTGTCTGTTTTGACTGTTTCCCCATCTATTTGCCATGAAGTGATGGGACTGGATGCCATGAACGTAGTTTTCTGAATGTTGAGCTTTAAGCCAACTTTTTCACTCTCTTTCACTTTCATCAAGAGGCTTTTTAGTTCCTCTTCACTTTCTGCCATAAGGGTGGTGTCATCTGCATATCTGAGGTTATTGATATTTCTCCCAGCAATCTTGATTCCAACTTGTGCTTCATCCAGCCCAGCGTTTCTCATGATGTACTCTGCATATAAGTTAAATAAGCAGGGTGACAATATACAGCCTTGACGTACTCCTTTTCCTATTTGGAACCAGTCTGTTGTTCCATGTCCAGTTCTAACCGTTGCTTCCTGACTTGCATACAGATTTCTCAGGAAGCAGGTCAGGTCATCTGGTAATCCCATCTCTTTAAGAATTTTCAGATAATTGCCATTTAATGATATTAATCTTCTAATCCATGAAGCATGATTTTTTTTTTATTGTGGTTTTATCTATCTATCTATATAATGATATGGGCCATTACAATAATTTAAAGTTTTCATTTTAGTGACATTAATTACATTCATATTGTTTTGCAATTATCACCACTATTTCTATAAATTTCCATCACCCCAAATGGAAACCATGCTTTTCTTTAACCAGCAGTACTGAAATTGCCAACTTACTAGTTACCATATGGTCTCCTATGGCCCCCAAAATTCTTTTTCAGATCAGTAATTTAACACCAAACCCTGAATCCCAGGGAATCCTGGTACTTGTCTTTAGAAGAATATAAATGAGTCTTTGTTAAGAAATTGGGCTTTAGAGTCTTCAAATCCCAGCTCTGCCATTGACAAGCAGGTTAATTTACTTCTCTCAGTCTTCCATTATCATAGACAAATTTAAACGGTTTCATTTCTATCACCCTTCCAGGTGTGGGCATCCCTAAATGGGGTGCAGAGACTCCCAGGGATACTCAGCAGCCTGCCACATGCTGTGGAAGCCACAGAATGAACACACACATTGTCCAGGAACATATTTTTCCCCCACAAAGCTAACATTAGGTAATTTAACTGCAAATGAGTTTTTAAACTTTTATAGCATACTATATATATATATATATATATATATATATATATATATTATAGAATTACATGTAAGATTTACACTCATTATAATATAAAAAATAAGACTTACAATAAATCTAAAGCCTTTATTTGTGTGCTGTGAGCTAACTCTTCTTCCTTTCCACCTCCCCACATGCCCCTTAGCAAGTCTTCTACCCTTTAGTCTCCTTCTCAGGTCTAACAGACATTCACTCTTCATTCACAGCCCTTTTCCTACAGAACCTCAGAATTCTCAACACAGCTCTCCAGGCAGGCACTGTTACTGTATCAACTTGAAGTCTGTTTGCCATCTCTGTTCAGCTAGTCAACAACTATATGCTTAACCTATATTTTACCATTTCAGGCTATTTGAAATAAAATTAGTAGTTCTGAAAATCAAGGTGGTTTTATTTACTTCTGGCTTTCCAAAGGTTATGTTCTTCCTTTCAAATTATTTTACTTTCTCTGTTTTTACATATAAATTATAATAAAGATAATGAAAGACATCAGATGATATGTTGACTTTAAAAATGACAGTATCCATCATGTCATCTTAAATCTGCTGGTCCAAAGGTATTTAAATTTTGTGTAACTTTGTTCTTCTAATAGCCATAATGGAAATCACATGTCCACTAGTATGAAAAAACCCTTTGGAAACATCTTTGCAAAACACTTGTGGCTCAGATGGGAAAGAATCTGCCTGCAATGCAAGAGACTCAGGTTCGATCCCTGGGTCGGGAAGACAGCTTGGAGAATTCCATGGACAGAGGAGCCTGGTGTGTTACAGTCCATGGGAGTTGCAAAGAGTCAGACATGACTAAGTGATTAATTTTTTTTTTTCCATGCACTGTGATCATTAGATCCTATTTAAGAAAGATTAAATTGTGTTTCATTTCATATTTAGGAAAGGTTTGATTTCTGTTTTATTACATCAATTTAAACACAGAGGTTTGTTTGGGATTCTTTTTTAGATCCTCATCTCTTTATAGAGAGATTCAGAGATAGAAGATGAAGAGATGGACAAGGACAGGTAAAAGAACAAGTCTCTTTTTGATTAAACCATTAAATATCTAAACATCTGTATTTTTCTTCCCCGTGTCCTACCTACCAACTTTTTATGATCAGAAGCTAGCGTGACACATTGCCTTAATTTGTATCTAGCTGTTGCTAAGCTGTCACTATGGTACCAATGCACTCAGGCAAATATAATAGCTAAAAACAAATGTGTAGGAAGAAAATTTTGTCCCTAGCTCCCTCACCTCTCCTGTCATCTGGATGAGTAGTTCAACATTGAATTTCTGTGTCATAATTGCTTTACATCTGTAACAAAACAAATTAACCCGAAACTTTTGAAAACCAAATTATTACAGTGCATAAAAATATAATGATGTCTGCAAATGTCATTTACAAAAGTCATCACTAGTCTTTGTACCTATACCTTGTAATGATTGAAACAGCCTGCGTGGTAACAGTGATTGATTTTTTTTGCCCTCAAGCAATGTAAAACAGCAAAAATACTGTCCTATTAATTATAATTTTATGGTAATGCAATCACAATGAATGGCATCTTTTTGTTCTTTCTCAATGGTTAAAATTTTTCAAATAGTTTTAAAATTTTCAAATTCTAGTAGATAATTTCAGCAAAATGACCTAATGTAAGCTTTATCTTCAAGAGTGGTATAAATATAAACTGTACTCTCCAGTATTATATCTCAGTCCTGTTACTTTCTTTGCCTCACTGCATATGCAATTAATCCAAAAGGAAAAGCTTAATTTTCTTAAAAGGGCCCATTAACACTATTCAACTATGTTTATAGACTGGATATATTACTTGTTTACCTAAATAGTAGCATAAATATAGGTTTTTAGAAAGCTTAACATAAGTTTTTCTGTATGATTGGATTCTTAAACATGTCTATGATTAGTTAATAAACCACTTTCCCTCTTGACTAGTTCTAATGAAAGCTTACCAACTTAAACGTTGTGTGCTAACACTTCTTCCATTCGTAGCAGTCTTCCATTTTTGCCCATCAAAAAGAGCTTTCTGTTTGCAGTGTGTCAGCTGTACTATTTATAATAGAGTTAACAATGCCAACTAGAGGCAATGAAAGGTGTATATTTCATATGCAAATCCCCGGCAATAATTTCTGCAATTACATATAGTTGATTATGTTCAACATCAGTATTATAAAACTGAGTCCAGGAAGGAGAAAATAGTACTGATTTTACTTTTTTGAATCTCTTAAAGACTTTTAGTGAATTAATTAGGAAAATAAAGAGTTCAAAATGGAAGTAGCCCTAGCTTGTTATAATGGATATTTTCACATAATGGGACTTTGATGACCTATTAGAGTAGCTGTTCAGAGGAAGAAATTCTCTGTATGACACAGACTGTTCTTTCTGTTTTGTCTCTGAGTTTGTGTTTTTCCGAACAGTTCTCTCTCTCTCTCTTCTTTTTTTGACTGTCACATGCAGCATGTGGGATCTTAGTTTTCCAACCATGGATTGAACCAGTCCCACTTGGATCGAAAGCACTGGAGTCTTAACCACTGAACCCCCAAGGAAGTCCCAAAGAGTCCTCTTTATTTCTTGTTTTACCAGATTGTGATTCTCCTGACCATAAGTAGAACAACAAAAAAAAAAAAGACACCAAGGATAAATTCATGTTTTCTTTTCACTGATGTATATTAAGTGTTATTATGTGCAAAGCACTATCGTGGATACAAGCATGACTAGAAAGGGAGATTATTTGTGTCTTTCCCCACTGTACTGTAGGTTTCTGTGGACCAGAGTCTCTTTGAAGGCAAGTGGGCTATGACAAGTAGAATAGACAGATCTGAGTTCAAAGACTAGCTTTTCCATTGAATGTGATATTAGGCAAATTCTCCAAGCTTTATCGTGCTTTCTGGTAGAAATGGAGATAGTCATGCTTGCTAGTGAAGTAGCTGCTGAGTGCCTGAAAGTGTATTTCTACCTATTACAGAGATTGATAGTAAATGCTGTTAAAGGAAATACTGTTTTTTTAATTATTTTATTTTATTGGCCATGCCACACAGCTTGCAGGATCTTAGTTCCCTGACCAGGGATGGAACCTGGGCCCATGGCAATGAAAGTGCCAAGTCTTAACCACCGGGCTGCCAGGGCACTCCCAAGAAATGTTGAATATGTTTGCTTTTATAATGATGGAACAAGCAAGTAAAATGGAATAATAGTAAAGGAGCAATGGATTGGAAACTAATTAGAATATCTAAAGTAAATCTAGAGAATTCTTCTAACATATAGGACAATATAAGGTGAGAAAAGATCTAGAAAGGAAGTGATAGAGCCCACCCAAGGGTGTATCTTTAAAAAGCAATATTTAAAGGGCCAAGACAGGTGTAAAGCTTACAGTTTGGAGAGCTGTGGGGTTGGATGGGAACAGTTTTCCTATGCTGTGGTCTGTGAACCTGCATCAAAATCTGGGACTTGATGTAGAATCAGGACTTTACCCAGACCTACTGAGCTGAATCTAAAGAGGAGGTCCAGGGTCAGTGTTTCTCATAAATTTCCAAGTAATTTTCACACACACACCAGTTTTAGATCCAGTGGGTAGATAACAAATTTATAAGGTTCTATTGACATCTAATTCTTGGTGTGGTACAAAAGACAAAACATGAACTTTGAAGTAAGACAGATTCCAGCCAAACTGGAATGCTCAACATTTAAGCCAAACAAACAAAAAGAACCCTACCTAATAGAAGGGGGGCTTAGCAGGTGGTTCTAGGGGTAAAGAACCTGCCTGCTAATGCAGGAGACCTAAGAGATGTGGGTTTGATTCCTGGGTCAGGAAGATCCCCTGAAGGAGGAAGAGGCAACCCACTCCAGTATTCTTGCCTGGAGAATTCAATGGACAGAGGAGCCTGGCGGGCTACAGTCCATGGGGTCTCAAAGAGTCAGACACCACTGAAGCAACTTAGCACGCACACACCCAGGAGAAAGCAAGAGAGAAAGATAAATCCTGTAAGATCCCACTTAATATATGGAATCTGAAAAAAACTGAACTCATAGATTCAGAGAACAGATTGGTGGTTGCCAGCAGCAGGATTTGGGATGGAGGGAAGAGGGGAATGAATGAAGGTGGTCAAAAGACACAAACTTACAGTTATAAAGTAAACCATGGGGAGGTAATGTATAGCATGGTGACCTATAGTTAAAAATACTGTGTTGCACGTTTGAAAGTTGCCAAGAGAGTAAATCCTAAAAAAAATTTGTAACTATATATGCTGATGGATGTTAACTAGATTTATTGTGGTAATCATCCCTCAGTATATACAAATATCTAATCATTATGTTGTACCTGAAACTAATCTTATATGTATTTGTACCTCAATTCTTAAAAAATAAAGCAAAAAAGGGAAAACAAGTATAAAATGTGTAAAAAGTGAAAAATATAGAATGGATATAAATACATTAGTATTTATATTAGAATGAATTACAATAAATTAATTAAATTCACCAACTAAAAAATAGAATCTCAGATTCAGTTAAAAAGCACTATCCAATAAGCTGTCTAAAAGAGAAACTTAAAAACAAAAGACAGAGAAAGATTGAAAATAAAAGATGGGGAAAATATGAACCAAAAGGAAAAATAAAGAGAATATTAGTATCTGACAATATAGGATATAAGGCAAAAAATATATATATAAGGGACAAAGAAGGTCATATGCTGGTAAGAGGAACAATAGAGCAAGAAGATACAACCATCAAAAACATGTATGCACCTAACAATACAACCTCAAAATACACAAAGGAACAACTGAAAAAAAGTAGCAGAGAGAAATGAATACATCAAATTATAGTTAAAAGATTTTAGCCACGTCTTTCAGAAACTGATAAATCAAGCAGACATAAAATATACATAATGAAATTTTGAATCATGTAATTAATAAGCTCAAGCTATGAAGTATACATAGAGCTCAGCACCAAAGGGTTAGTAAATATTAGATTCAACTATGTAAAAATGTGAATATGAGAACTTTTTGCCTCTTAAAAACAGTTTCATATTATTCCTCATAGTTTGTTGAAGGAATTAAACTAGCTAATGTCTGTAAAGCAATTAGCACAATGTCTAATTTAGTCTCCTTTGGTATTTAGTTTACAAAAAGAATACTTTCCTCAATTATTAGTAATTGGATAAGTGAGATCCAAAAATTCAGTCATGTGAAATATGAGGTCACAATTTGTTTTTTAAGATTAACAAACAAATGACTCATATAGACCTAGCTGGTGAGGAATTTTGGGAGCCAGCTGCCCTACCTAAATTCATGCCGAACTCAGCTGTGATTTGGTGCCACCTGGTGGTGGTGGTTGGAGCCAACTTAAATATTGGTAGGGATAATTCTGAGTCCAGAGGCAGCAGGACAAGATCAGTGATCCCAGAGATGTACCAGTTTGTAGGCCAGATTCAAAAATTCAGCTAGGAGAATACTGACGACTAGAGACTCACTCTTCACCCTTCTTTCTGAAACAACTTCCTAATGACTTTCCTTCACCTTCATGACCTTGACCTCCATTCCAAGATCCCCTTCCCCACTGTAGCATAGACCTTTAACCCCCACCTCTGACCCTTGGGGCTTCCTTGGTGGCTCAGGCTGTAAAGAATCCACCTGCAATGCAGGAGACCGGGTTTGATCCCTGGGTCAGGAAGATCCCCTGGAGAAGGGAATGGCTAGCCACTCCAGGATTCTTGTCTGGAGAATTCCGTGGACAGAGAAGCCTGGTAGATGATAGTCCATGGAGTCACAAAGAATCAGACACAACTGAGCAACTTTCACTTTCATGACCCTTATCCCTGCCTTGTTTTCAAGTAGAGGCTAGACAGGAAATGGGGGCCAGTTGCCCATTCTGCAGAATATCTAAAATTATATTTTAATATAATGGGGTTTATATATTTTTTAAAAATGAGTTTTTACTGTGTTTTATCCAGGATGCCCTGAATGCTTACAACATAGCAACACTATATTTTTTATTTTAGCGTCTTTACTACAAGTGTTTCTGGTTGGTTATAAAAAGCTTTTACTAGACAGAAACCAATTGAAATTCAAGGGAATTCCCTGGTTGTCCAGTGGTTAGAACTCAGTGCTTTCACTGCAAGGACCCAAGTTCAGTCACTTGTAGTCTGGGAGCTAAGATACACAGGCCACATGGTGTGGCCAAAAAAACTACAATAACATATCAAGCAGCAAAAATAAGGGAAGACAGGCAAAAGTAGAAAAGTTCATCCTGAGAATATTAACCCTATTACATGAATGCCATGAAATTTTAGATTTATAACTGCTTTTGTGGATGATCTCTTACTGCCTGGTAGGATCAGAAATTCTTAGTTCGGTTATTTCTTTGTTGAACTTCTCGATGTGGAGGAGCAGCTTTCCCTTCCTTGTATAAACATGCTGTCCTGCTCCATTATTTTCAGGCGTCTCCCCTGAACACACCTCCTAGGCTTTTTGGAAGCTGCATAGAGGGGCGCGACGACAGAGCGGGTAGTGATCAGTTATCACTTACCTTTAGTTTCTGTCCCCATCACCCTTCCGGGTATCCTCCCACTTTTGCGTTACCTGGATCACTACAACAGAGTCAGGGCAAAGCAGTCTGAGAGACCGGCAGAACTAGCATTTTGAGATCAGAGTCTTCTTGCCTTATGGCTTCCAGAGGTCACAGGTTTCTTCAATGAAACTGTCATACACCAAGCTGAGTGTCAAATCTTGGGAGAACCGTGGCACAGACCAGCAAAGGCCTTAACCTGTCCACTGCCAATCGCTTTGATCTTACCTGTTACTTCTGCCCACCCTCTAATTTCAAGGCTCTCTGTGTTTTACTCAAAATGGCTGTTTAAAGTTTTCCAAATAGGATCTGCAGTTCCCTGCCGTAGCTACTGCCTGAAGTTTTGCCCACTCAGAATGCCCTTCACCTGCCCTTTGTGGGTCAGAATCCCTCAGCCTTCCTGCGGGCTCCCAGGACAGCCCCTTCTCCACAGAAGCGTCTTGGTTTATTCTGACTCCGCAGTCATCCCCACTCTGGGTCTCTCCTGTGATGCTGCCTTCTGCGTTATATCAGTTTTCAGGGTTCATGATTGATTCCTGGGCTAGAATGACATCTCTTTGAGGACAGGGACCTTGTTTATCTGTTTCTTAATTCCCCAAAGAACTCAAAGCTTTGCAGTCGTAGGTGTTCAATAAATATTTGTTTAACTTTGAAAGCCTTTGTCACATTAAAGCCGGCCAGGCCATCTTCCAAAGAAGTCTCACCTCCTCCTGCCAACTGCATGGGTGCCCAGCCCTATATTTAGGTACTAAATGGTCTCCCCCACCTTTCTCTACAGTTGACATGAGCCAAATTCTGTCACTGCAAAAATTCTCCAGGAATATAGGCATTGGGAAAGCACATTCACTCACCCCAGCCTAGATTAGCCATCTCTTTGGCACTGAAATAATTTGCTTACTTTGCTAATGTCAAGGCTGAATAAATGCAGTTTCCACAAGTACAAAGTTTACTTACTGAAAACCAGGATTGCATCAAGAATCTCATGAAGAACGTGCGTGGTTATAGAAGCTGTACCTTTTATGTGTCTTAATTTTTTAATATTTAAATATTAAATCATTAGATATCAACTTGGATGTAATATATTTTACTATAGACACCATTTGAAAACTTCAGTATCTCTAGAAAAATTCAGGAAATACCAAATGTTTGAGTCTTAGGGAATCATAACATAAACACCATATTTGTCCTCAAACATGGGTTTCTCCCTGCCATCATAGATATACCTGCTGTTCCTAACACCTTCTTTTTAAAAAAAGTTTGTAACCTTACTAGAGACAAGTAACCGAGAACTTCTCTAATTTCTAGTGTAAAACATTCAGGGGGAAGAAGCAAGTAATATGGATTATTGGATTCCTCTGGTAGCTTTCCTCAAATTCACACACTTGAGTTCCAAAGCACAATCATTTCTCTTTGCTCCATGCTGATTATATAGGTCAGGAGGGTAATAAGGTCATTTATTTGAAGGATTTTCATCTGGTATATTTCTAATATTCTTGCCCCATTCCTGACCACTCAAATCAGTATTACAGGGAGACCTGCATCTCTCTCCCTCCACCCAAGAAAATGATGAAACAAATGCAATTTGAGTCTGAACTTTCTGCTCCCAAATTTGTCATCTTCGCGGAGCACAAGGGTTATATTGCTTTAGTCCTTCACACCAGTAATGACTCCTGTAATAACATTAGTCCTTTAAACCAATGATGGCTCAGTAATAAGTAGCACTGTGTTTACTATTAATATTAACTCAATGCATAAAACCTCAAAGGTATTACATATTTTTTTCAAAAACCTTATTACTGAAATCAGAAATTGCCCATGGCAGAATCAAGAAAACACGGGACATATACTAATAAAAGTAAATGTTACATCATACTATCAATATATTATTAAGAACATGCAGTGTTAGATACATCTATTTTACTGTAAAAAAAAAAACAACAAAAAACGGAATTTTTGATTAATTGGCTGAACTGAGATTTCCTTTCTAAAAGATTTTCCTGGTGCTTCTTTCCTAGGAGTCCGCAACATAGAGAAATTCTGAAGCTGTTTTATAGTAACCTCAGATCAAATATGGTCAGTAAGTATGTGTGCCAAGAGTGTATCGTTGAGATACTAATCTATATTTTTATTCTCCTGGTATTTCCTCCTTTCCCTTCCCTGTCTCCAAGCAGATATTCCCATCTGGGTTTATTATCTTGGTGAAGGGACGAGATGGAGTAGAAAGTTGAAATTGCCCTCAAGCTTTTGTTTCTAAAATCTTAAAACCCAGCAGGGAGAAGATTTGAGCCATAGGCACAATGCGTGGGCAGAAGCAGGAGGACCCTGGACACGGTGGTGGGGACGGGCAGGCTGCTGTGTGGGTGGGCTCTCCAGCAGTCTGGCTGGGAGGCAGGCCTGCCCCCAAGAAGCTGTGGCTGTGGCTGGGAGCTGAGACCGCAAACTACAGGCATTACATCTGACTTTGTTCGACCATGTGAATTTCAGTCACTGAGCATTATAAATCTAGGCAATTTTACACAGAAGTCCAGGTTGGAGCTTCTCTTGAATAATTAGCAGATTTGGCCACACTGTGTTCAGTCTCTTATGGCACCAAGGCTGCCTGCCTTAGATAAGGAATAAATGCTCTAGTTTGCCAGAATCCCTGGAAGTCATTGCTACACTGATGCCAGGGGTTAGTTGTCACTCATCGTGACACTGGCACTGTTCCCGGCAATAGAAAATGGTCCTCTTTACCCCAGATTTTTTCCGTAAATGAAGAAATGAAACATAAACTAAAGATGGCTCAGGAAAGAAAGAGGAGCCGGTGCACTCCTCCATGGAAGGGAAGATGTTCTTATGTGTCTGATAGGCAAGCTGCACGCTTCACTCACGAGCTCTCCCAGCCTGGTCCCTGTAGGCATTTGGATCATGGCTTCCGCGTTCCAGGCAGCCTTGCAAAGAGATGACCGCGTCCCTGGTTGGGCATGGCAGAGCCACTGCCTGCAGGGTACAGCATGCAGAATGATGGACGTCTCAGCCAGAACCCATGTGGGCAGATGCCTGGAGGCCAGAGGCCGCTGGAAGCTTCTGGTGGGAGTAGGGAGGACTCCAAAAGGACAGGGCTCAAGACAGAAAGTAAATTAGAAAAATCGTTATTTCACAGATGCAAGTGTACGGACTGAGATTTGCATGCAGCACCTTTTCTTTCTGGCTGATTGGTTACTTAGCTCAGGGCTCTGATGGCACCAACATGCACTCATGGCAGAGGTGACCGGGGCCTGTCCTAGAGAAAGACAGCAGAGACACTGTCTTTTCCTTATGAGAGGGGTAAGGAGAAAGGACATGAGGGTTGGGGGCATCACATGTTTTAGAATTACATGATGATGTCTTTTTCCCTTTCCTGGGTGGAATTTGAATTTAAAGTGGTGTCTTCCAGACAGCATTTAGGACCATCATATGAACCTTTGTGCTTTTGCTGCTAAACTAGAAATGTGTTTTTCAAAACCTTAACTGTTATGTGCCCAGGCTAGTTATTTCAACAGTTTGCTCACCCCATTTATAACCAATAAAAATAACTATCCTTTATTGAACTTAGCTTCTGCCAACCGCTCTGCGGTGCTCCCCATAGCTGCCTGCCTCATTTAAAACCATCCTGCATGGTGCCCCATGCCTTGACAAAGGAAATGGATGCTAAAAGCTTAAGCAGCGTCCAAAATCCCACACTTAGTACATGTGGGAGCCTGAATTCAAATCCAGGGGTCTGTCTGACTTCATGAGCCCTGCACTCTGCAGCCAACATCACCTTGATGTCACCATCAAATATGACAGCATTTATCAGCACCTGCTACCTGCAGGGCAGCAGTAGGGCTGGAGGCATGGAAATGTGAATGCAAAGGGCCAAGTCCCCAAGGAGTAGCAAAATTAAATTAGGCACATTCTTTAGAAAGAAAAGGGAAAGCATATTCATGCAGTGACAGAGATGTTAGCAGTGATCCTTGGAGTTGTGGTGTAGCAGAGAAAGCCACCCTGTCAGCAGATATTCACTCTGGGACCCAGTGCTTCTGGGATGTTAGGACTGAGTCCAAGTGAGCTTAGTCCTTTTTCCCCACTGTTATGAGTTATACTGTGTCCTCAAGATGATGTTGAACTCCTTACCCCCATTGTCTGTGAAATAGGGTCCACTTGGAAGTAGAGTCCTTGCAGATACTCAAGTTAAGATGAGGTTATTTGTGGGGGGTCCCTAATCCAGTATGACTTTGTCCTTCTAAAAAGGAGAAATTTAGACACAGAGACAGATATGTACTGGAGGAAAAGGATGGGAAGATCCATGGAGAATATCATCTAAGAACCAAGAAACTTCTGAGGCCCCCAGAAGCAAGGAGAGAGCCCTGGAACAGAGCCTCTGCATAGCCCTCAGACAGAGCCTATCCAGCTCTTGATATGGGACTCCTATCCTCCAGATAACCACAATGGTGTCATCAGACACCCTGGAATGCGAAGTCAAGTGGGCCTGAGGAAGCATCACTATGAACAAAGCTAGTGGAGGTGATGGAATTCCAGTTGAGCTATTTCAAATCCTAAAAGATGATGCTGTGAAAGTGCTGCATTCAATATGCCAGCAAATCTGGAAAACTCAGCAGTGGCCACAGGACTGGAAAAGGTCAGTTTTCATTCCAATCCCAAAGAATGGCAATACTAAAGAATGTTCAAACTATTGCACATTTGCACTCATCTCACATGCTAGCAAAGTAATGCTCAAAATTCTCCAAGCCAGGCTTCAACAGTACATGAACCGTACATGAACAGTACATGAACCAAGCTGGATTCAGAAAAGGCAGAGGAACCACAGATCAAATTGCCAACATTCGCTGGATCATCGAAAAAGCAAGAGAGTTCCAGAAAAAATCTGCTTTATTGACTATGCCAAGCCTTTGACTGTGTGGATCACAACAAACTGTGGAAAATTCTGAAAGAGATGGGAATACCAGACCACCTGACCTGCCTCCTGAGAAATCTGTATTGCAGGTCAGGAAGCAACAGTTAGAAATGGACATGGAACAACAGCCTGGCTCCAAATAGGGAAAGGAGTACATCAAGGCTGTATATTATCACCCTGCTTATTTAACTTATATGCAGAGTACATCATGCAAAATCCCGGGCTGGATAGAGCACAAGCTGGGATCAAGATTGCTAGGAGAAATATCAATAACCTCAGATACGCAGGTGACACCATGGTTATGGCACAAAGTGAAGAAGAGCTAAAGAGCCTCTTGTTGAAAGTGAAAGAAGAGAGTGAAAAAGTTGGCTTAAAGCTCAACATTCAGAAAACGAAGATCATGGCATCCAGTCCCATCATTTCATGGGAAATAGATGGGGAAACAGTGGAAACAGTGACAGACTTTATTTTGGGGGGCTCCAAAATCACTGTAGATGGTGACTGGAGCTGTGAAATTAAAAGACGCTTACACCTTGGAAGAAAAGCTATGACCAACCTAGACAGCATATTATAAAGCAGAGACATTACTTTACCAGCAAAGATCTGTCTAGTCAAAGCTATGGTTTTTCCAGTAGTCATGTATGGATGTGAGAGTTGGATTATAAAAAAGCTGAGCCCCGAAGAATTGATGCTTTTGAACTGTAGTGTTGGAGAGAACTCTTGAGAGTCCCTTGGACTGCAAGGAGATCCAACCAGTCCATCCTAAAGGAAATCAGTCCTGAATATTCACTGGAAGGACTGATGCTGAAGCTGAAACTCCAATACTTTGGCCACCTGATGTGAAGAACTGACTCATTTGAAAAGACCCTGATGCTGGGAAAGACTGAAGGCAGGAGGAAAAGGGGATGGCGGTGGACAAGATGGTTGGATTGCATCACTGATGCGATGGACATGAGTTTGAGTAGGCTCCGGGAATTGGTGATGGACAGGGAAGCCTGGAGTGCTGTCGTCCTTGGGGTCTCTAAGAGTCGGACACAACTGAGTGACTGAACTGAACTGATCCTCCAGAACCATTGAGACAATAAATTTCTGATGATCTAACCCATCCAGTTTGTATTATTTTATGATGGCACCCCCAGGAAAGAAAACTATCACCCAAGGTGTACACACTTTAAAAAAGAAGATTCTGTTGTGTGGGTTTGTCATTGTCCATTTCAGAGACCTGCTGAGCAGGGCTGGTACCCAGCCACTGGGAAGTCTGGCATCATCCACATGCAGCCTTGAGCAACTACTCATATTTCAAGCTTCAGCCCTCAGTCCAACCAGCTGGAGTGTCCAGTGCATGCATCAGTCACAGCAGGGGGGAGCCACTTGAGATACTGCAGAAGGCAACAGGAGGGATGATGTTGAGGCTCTGTGGAGTCCAGTACAAGAGCATCATGGAAAACACAAATAAACAGTACAGTCAAGTAATACCAGTTAGGCTGAAATAGGGGTCGTCTACAGTAGAAGAGTAACTAGAACACTGGGAGTACAGGCCTGCCTGTGGGAGAGGGATGGTGAAAACCCCACAACAGTGTAGACATTTGGCTGGGCTTCAAAGGATGAATAGGAGTTCACAGGAGCAGTGTAGAAGCATCACAAGCAAAGGCAAAGAAGATAGAAATGCCCAGCCTAAGCAGGAAGGTGTGCCTAAGGACTCCCTTGTGTCTTAGAGTAGGATGGAATTTTCTGAAAAGAAAAGATTAAATTCTATTCTGGTCAGTACTGCTGATGTTGCAAAGAACTAAACTGGGAAATAACCAGACTTAATTGGGAAACAGTAGAAGAATTAGTACTTAGGATATAGTATAAAGGAAAGTGAAGTCGCTTAGTCGTGTCTGACTCTTTGCGACCCCATGGACTGTAGCCTACCAGGCTCCTCTGTCCGTGGGATTTTCCAGGCAATAGTACAGGAGTGGATTGCCATTTCCTTCTCCAGGGGATCTTCCCGACCCAGGGATTGAACCCAGGTCTCCCGCATTGTAGACAGACGCTTTACCGTCTGAGCCATCAGGGAAGTCCTCAGGATATAGTGTAAGTCATGCCAATTGCCAGTCATGCATCTCAAGTCTGGTACATATTAGCTTGAGATAATTATTTGTTAAATGAAAGAATGAATTACAAGCCATGTCATCTCTCTGGGCTTTATTTTTTCCCCACTTGTTTAAAAATGAGGTGGGTTGGTGTGGGGAGGTAGTATGGCTACTCATCTCTCTCAGGTCTGTGATCAAGAGCAAACAGAAGGACAACATGTGAAAACACTATTATTATAGATTAAATGTTTGTGTCCTTCACAAATTCATATGCTGAAGCCCTAACTGCTGATATAATGGTATTTGGAGATGGAGCGACTAGGAGGTATTTAGGGTTAGATGATGTTATGAGAGTGGGGCCCTCATGATGGGATTAGTGGCCTAATAAGAAGAAGCTGCCTGCCAATGCAGGAGACATAAGAGATGCAGGTTCGATCCCTGGGTCAAGAAGATTCCCTGGAGGAGGGCATGGCAACTCACTCCAGTATTCTCACCTGAAGAATCCCACAGACAGAGGAGCCTGGCCAGCTATGGCCCACAGGGTCACAGAGAGTCAGACACGACTGAAGTGACTGAGCATGTATAACAAGAAGAGATACCAGGGACGGAGCTTGCTCTCTATCCACCATGTAAAGACACAGCAAGAAGGTGACCATTTGCAAACCAGGAAGACAGCTCTCACCAGAACCCATCATGCCAGCACCCTGATCTCAGACTTCAGGCCTCCAGAACTGTGAAAAAATAAACTTATTATATTTAAGGCACCCAGGGTATGGTATTTTATTATGGCAGCCTGAGGAGACTAAGACAGCTATGGAAAGAACTTTATACCTGTGTGATATTATTCCAGAGTGGGTATAGAATGGTGGATGAAGTCCTCAACTGGGAGGTGAGGGGGTTCTGACATGTGGCCCAGATCCTGCCAGGACTCAGCCGCCTGTCTTTGGGCTCTTCCCATATAACACATAGGTGGTATAGGGGCCATTCCAGGAGGCACCATTCACACAGACTAGGAGCTGTCCTGCTCCAAGCCTTCAACCATTTGTTTCTTCATCTATAGAAAGGGGAAGAGAAATGGGACATATGATATCTAACAACAATTCACTTATTCTTCCAACAACCGTTTGTTGAGAATTGATTATGTCTCAGGCACAGAGCCAGGTACTTGGAGATAGTGTAGGATCATGGTCTTGCCCTCCAAAAGTTTACATTCTACTTGAAGAGACAGACAGAAAGTCCATTATAGCTTCATGTGAACAGGGTCTCTGTGCCAGTCAGCTCAGGCTGCCATAACAAAATACCATGGACTGAGGGGCTTAAACAACAGAAATCTATTTTCTCACTCTGGAGACTGGAAGTCTAAGATCAAGCTGCCGGCAGGGCTCTCCTGAGGCTGTCTTCCTGGCCTACAGACAGCCACCTAAATGTCCTGACATGGGCTTTTCTCTGTGTAGGCACATCCCTCTTTGTATAAGGATACTAGTCACATGAGCTTGAGGCCCACTCATACAACCTCACCTAACCTTAACCACCTCTTTAAAGGCTCTGTATACAAATGCAGCCACATTCTGAGCTACACCGGGGGTTAGGACTCCAACCCCTGGGGGGACTAGGTACCGGGATGGGAGGTGGCACAGTTAAGTCCGTAATAGCCTCTATGACAGGGAGATTCAGAGCAGGGACCTCCACCCCAGGCTGGACCCACGAGGCCTCTTGAGGAAGAGAGCTAAGCTGCTGAGGAGTGAAGGTCGAGGCCGGAGGTGAGCTACCACGTTCGTGAATACAACTGTGTGAAACCCTAACCTTGTAAATTTTCCTCTTTGGTGGACTCTGATTTATTTTGAAACCTGTTTGGCCTTTGGTAGGCGTGACATACCAAAAGGAACCCCAAAACATTGTTCCAAAGGCCAGTGTGCCTTGGGCAAGCTACCTTTTCTTTTTGCCTTGGTTTCCTTATTGGTAAAACCAGGCTGTTGGCATCTATTATTTCTCAGGCCCTAATGTGCCATGATTATAGTGAAATCCTTAGACACTAAAATACTGTGCTGACATTTCAGAAGTTTGTGGAAAAGGAGCTGTGGATTCTGTAGCCAAATATTATATTTACTTTGGGAGCATTATTACTGAGATTTCTTCTAACTCTCTTTTTTTTAAAGGCAAAACAATAGATTGATGAAGGGGAGTCAGGTGACAGGTGTCAAGTCAGGCACTCACACCAAAGTTGCATGACTTTAAAAAAAAATTATTTATATATTTATTTGTTTGTTTTTGGCTATGCTGGGTCTTCTTTGCTGCACAGGCTTTTCTCTAGTTGCAGCAATTGGGGGGTTACTCTCCAGTTGTGGTGCACAGGCTTCTCAGTACAGTAGCTTCTCTTGTTGCTGAGCATGGGCTGGAGGATACTGGGCTCAGTAGTTGTGACTCATGGGCTCTGGAGCACAGACGCAGTAGCTGTGGCACACAGGCTTAGTTGTTCCGCAGCATGTGAGATCTTTCTGAATTAGGGACAGAACCCATCTCTCCTACATTGGCAGGCAGATTCTTTACCGCTGAGCCACCAGTGAAACCCTGCATGACTTTTAGCTACTCCAGGGTGACTTGTTCCTTAGGCCAAGGTGACAACTCTTTTTTGGTGTGTGGGGGGAAAGGGTTACAAAAGCAATAGATGCTCATTGTTGGGGGACAACAAGGAAATCAAATATTTCACAAAGGTTGAACATGAAAAAGGACTAGTAAGTTCCTTCTTTCTACCATTAATTACCTCCAGGGTAACCACTGTTACCCCTGTGCTTTCCAGACCTTTTCTATTCACACCCAGATATAGGTACATACATGTTTTCCTTTCTTTCTCTTTTTTTTTTTTTTTTACAAAAGTGGGTTTACACTACATAGAGATCTGTAATTTTCTTTCTACTCAATATGTCATAGACACTTTCTGTACCCATAAAAAAAGATTACCTTCCTCTTTCTAAAGCTGAGATAGTGTGCCATAGCATGTGTCATCATTTTGACTATTTTCCAAGTTGTCTCCCAATTTTTCTGTTATGAATGATCCTGCAATGAACATCCAACATTTGCTTGCAATGTTGCAGTGAACATACAACATTTGTTTGTAGTTGTAGCCTTGGTTGAGTTAGGATGGATTCCTAGAAGTAGAATCACTGGATCTCAAGTTCATTTCTACAAGGTATTTAATTTTACAGAGGAGATTTCAGGCAAGTCCAATAAGACTTTAAAAATGTATATATATGTATGGAGAGCATTTCATTTAGAGTCTTTTGGCCCAAAGCAAGAAATAGTTTCTTAAAAACCAGCCAATTACTAGAGGAGTGTATACCTCCTTTTTTTTTTTCTTTGTTAGTGTACTCTGATTGGCTGGGAAACCAGCCTCCCCTCGCTCCCTGCTTCCTGCCTGTCGCTTTGCTGTGTGATCTGTGTGGGGAACTCCTCCGACTGCAGGCCCTTGGGCACCCCTCTGGGCTTTGGGCCCTGGTGGCTGCAGCGCCTCCAGCTAGCACTCTGGGTTCAGAATGAGCTATCGTTCAGACTGGCATTTTTTTTCTCAAGGGCTTGAAATTGAGACTGGGATTGCAGCAGTTTTCGCTCTCCTTAAGATTTCCTTTTGCAGACTCCCTACTGTGCAAGCCAGATATTCTACTAAAATCATATCTTAATGGTTATGCTGGGTGCTTAAAATCTCAAGGTACTATAAATTATTCAATAGTTCTTCTATACATAAGGAAAACTGCCCAGCACAAATTCTCTGCAACTTTTCATGCAACACCTCTTTTTTTTTTTCTTTCCCACACTGGATCATGGTGTGTCATTTACCTGCTCCAGATTCCACTAAAGGTGGGGTTGGTTACCCTCACACCCCATTCCCAGCACACAAAGGGTTAAACTGAAGCCCTTGAGCCCACCTTCACAAACAAAAGTCAGTTTTGCAAGTTACTCAGCGAGATGTCTTTCAGTAGGTTCTATTTAATAAAGTTAATACAAGCTTCTCTGCTCCTCCTCTTTTTCCCTCTTACTTCATTTGTGAGTATTCACGGAATCTGGATCTGCCAGCTACTTCTGTTTGAAGTTGAAGGCTTGGCAAAATTATACATCCAGCAGGCAAGTAGTAAAGTGGAAATGTCTACAAGTAACAGTGAAATCTGTTGCATTGTTTTAAGACTTAACTACTGAGGGATACAAAGTCCTATAAATACTGTTGAGGCAGCTATAAGTACATTTTATGATGATCAAAAACTTTAGAACAACAGCTAAAGGATATGTGAAACCTGATGTCTATCTGCCACTCTTTATTATATACATTGATTGATATTAAAGATATCCCACTCTTCATTAAATGCTGGATAATTTAGAGTTTTTACATTTAGTGTTTTATGTGAGTCCTTTGTATGGCCAAATTTACTCCCTGCTGCCTTTTACTCAGGTAAAATTGGAAATGAATTCATTAGATCAATTGTAGCAGCTCTAATTTGAAATCTTGAAAAATGCATTTCTAATGAAGAAATTTCCAATCAAGCAGACCTCTAAATCTAAGGTTTTTATTTTTTTCAGGTCTTTATACATATTCTTATGAATCATTAGCAGTCACTCCTGCTGACTTCTTAAGATTACCTCAGGCAAGAATTGTGCTTTTTAAAACTTCATTCCTCTCCTCATGTTCTTGTTTAGTCTCCAAATCATGTCTGACTTTTATTTGACTCCATGGACTATAGCCCACCAGGCTCCTCTGTCCATGGGATTTCCCAGGCAAGAATACCAGAGTGGGTTGCCATTTCCTTCTCCAGGGGATAATCCCGACTCAGGGATCGAACCCGCATTTCCTGTATCTCCTGCAATGGCAGGAGGATTCTTTACTACTGAGCCACCAGGGAAGCCCTTCTCCCCATCTTACTCCATGTTTATTCATATTTTTTCATAAGGCATTACATTTATCCAATAGCACTTTCAAAAATATTGTTTTTCAAAGACTCTAAGGTACAACTGGAACATGACAACTCCAATGCATGTTTTTACCTTTTTAAAAAAATCTTTTGTCCTGCTTTTTCTCCTTATTAAAAAAAAAAAAGAAATTCATATAAACATACAAAACCATTTGAAGGTAGGTCGTTTTCCTTTCCCACATTGCAGTAACTTCCATTTTTGCTAACAACTCATTTGGAATAGCTTACTTTAAGTAGCAATGTTCATCCAGTTCTGCAAATTAAGATACATAATTTACAATAATACTCAAGGTCACTTTGTAGTTTCCTGAGAGATTGTTTTGAAAAGTCAGTTTGTATCAGTTAAGCACGCTGCTTGTTTTAGATGCTATAGAATTATTGTTATTTCACAAAACTTCTGGTTCTGAACAATGTGAACAGGGAAATGTTCATTTTTAATTATTTTATTTCCACTGATGTATTATTTAATTTTTCCTCCAATACCTGTTAATAATTGGCTATAGATATATCCTATAACACATTTCATCTAGTCCCCTTTGTAAAAACGTAAGAAGGTCATTTTACATTTTTAAAGCACTAAGTAAAGTGGTTTAAAAATGCAAAGTGAGCTTAAATGCTTCTCTTAATTCTTCCTAACTCTTCCACTGGGAAACCCTAGAAAACTGAATTAATGAAATGCAACTTATACTTTTTAAATTCAAACTGTCACATTAAATTGAAGGTGAAACTAAAACTGCTATATGTTAACTAAGTCAAGCGATGTACTATATCAGACATGTTATTTAATGTGCGAATGTTAAAAGTCAAGTTCCCGGCAGAAATAGAAGTGCCTCCATTCTGTCTTCAGGGAATGTATAAATTAACCATTCTGCCCCAAGCGGTCCTCCTCCCTTTCTCCCTCCGCCCTATTTTAAATGTAGATAGGGCGACTCAAGTCTTTTGAATTTGAAGGGCTGCTATCTCGGCCCCATTCTTTTCATCATCCTCTTTTGAATGACACTGAGCACGTATGGATTCTTTTATAAAATACCCCCCGGACGCAGGGCTAGGTTCTCCCTGCTGCTTGCTAATTTTGCATAGCAATTAGTACTGACTTTTCAAAATCAGTTCGAGAATGTTCCATGTAGAAACTCAAAGGTCTTAGATAACCACTTGCCTATAGATTTCAAACCCAAAGGGGAAGAACTTGCATAATTGCTAAATTCCCAGTTGGAGCGGTCTGGAAGAGGATACGTAATGCAAAACTATACGTTAATTCAAACCCTCCCCGCGCCCGGGCAGCAAGGAGCCAGCATATGCCTTCTTTTTAAAATCTATTCTACCAATTCACTGACCGCGCAGGGCCGGGCCACATGGTCCCCCCTTGCAGCCAGTCAGCTGTGAGCAGCAGATGGGATCATTTGCATTTTTCTTTTTATACTTTCTTCGACCCGCAAATTAAAGGATTTTTTAAATTTTACATTCTCATTGTTTGCCTTAAATATAAACGTGGCTTAACTGTTGGGTTGGGCTTCCCTGACCCTCACACACCACACCCCTTGAAGTCATTGAGACTGGAGAAAATACCCGAGGGGTAGGTTTCGTTATTTATCAACTTGGAATCTCCAGTCCGGGAGTCAGGAGTAGAAAGAATGAGCCTTTATTGAGTTGGTGACTCGTGTTTTTCTATTTTAAGCGCTCGGCGCAGCTATCCCGTGGGTTTGTCTGTGGCATGTGGGTCTGTGAGCCCGCGCACTTATGAATCTCAGACTCCGCAGCCTCAAACCTCAAAACTTCGGGTTACAAGTAGAAGGCAGATTTTAGCTCTTAGACTTACAAGAGAGGGCGGCCACCCTACTGGGGGAGTGGCCAGAGCCAGTGTTTCCCAGCGCCGGGGTCAGTCTCCCGCGGCCCGCCAGACTCCATGCAGGCTCCGCGGGGGCCACTAGGGTCCCCGCGTCCCGAAGTCTTTGTGCCCATCGGACGGGGGAACTCTCGCCCGGGGGGTACAGGGCCACGGCCGAGATCCCAAAAAATGCGGGAAAGGCGCGGGCGCGGAGGGAGGCGCCCCGCACAGTCGCCGATCCGCGGAGGGGGAAAAAAAAAGTAGAAAAAGAGGCTTTTCAGGTTAAACTCCTCGGGTCTGAGAAACCACGTTTTAGAGAAATGAGTCGCGGGGGGAGAACACACGATGTGCAGGGTACATTGTTAGCCAGCGCTGGCCCGGCGCACCGTGGGTGCGCGGCCGCCGCCCCCCGCCCCGGGCAGCGGGCGCGGGCCCACGTGGAGCGGCGCGGCACCGGATGAGCGCGCTGGGCCGCCCGGGTCCCCGGAGTGCGCGCCCCAGCTCCCTGCCGCGGCCGTTCACGCCCGAGCGCCGCCGCCGGTCCCGCGTGTGCCCCGCTGAGGGGGAGGGGCGGGCTGGGGGTGGGGGCGGAGGGGTTGTGGTTCCACTGCAGCGGGGGCTCCTGTGTCCTTGTGCGGAAATGACACACGGAGTCCCGTCACGTCACGCGAGAGCGCAGCGCACGGACACACACAAAGAGAGGGGAAAATACACGGCGCCCGCCCGCTGCCCCCAGCAACTCCCCGGGCCGCCCCGGCCTGGCCCTCCGCGCGCGGCCCCCACTCCCCAGCCCCGCGCTCCCCCTACCCCCCACGTGGCGCCCCAACTCGGCGCGGGCCCGCTCTGCAAAGTACAGAACTCGTGTCCCAGGTAAGTGCGGGGCGGTTCAAGCCGGCCGCGCGGTGGCGGCGGCTCCGGAGCAGACGGACGGGCTAGTGGCTGCAACATCCATGCCGGGGTGGGGGGCGGGAGCAAGGGAGGGGACGCGTAGGGGGGCTGCCCGGAGAGCGCTCGGCGGGAGGGGCGCCCACCCCCGCGCAGGGCCGAGTCGCCGGAGCGGGCGCCGGGCGCCCACGGGCTCGCCGCGCCCATTGTGCCGCGCGCCCCTTTGTGCCCGCTCGGAACGCGGCGGCTCCATGGCGTTCCGGGGAGCACGCGCGCCGCGCGGGGGCGGGGGGGAACGCGCAGTGGAACAGTCCGCGCCGCCACCGCCCCACTCGCGCCGCGCGCCGGCCCCGCACCCCCGCCGGGCGCCGCGATGGAGCGGCCGGGGCCGCCGGAAGGCTCTGCGAAGCCAGCGGCGGACTCGGTGTCCGCGCTCCGCCGGGCTGCTGCTGGGAACGGGCTCGGCGTGCAGAAGAGGGGTGTCAGAGCAGGAGTAGGGGGCGGGGACAGGAGGAAGATACGGAGCAGGGAGCGGGAGGCCCGAGAAGCCGCCGCTCGGAGGGACGCTGCCTCCGGAGTCAGCAAATGGAGCGAGGCAGGCCCGCGGCGGCGACGGCCGGCGGCCGGCAGCGGACAGGGACGGGCCCCGCCGCCAGGGGGCGCAGCGCTCCCTCCCGGGCCGTCCACGGCGCGGTTCGCGGTTCCCGCTGCCCGGGAGCTGGAGGCGGGCCCGGCGCCTTGGGCGTGCGCCCGGCTGGCGCGAGGCCTTCCCGGCCGGCCGCGGAACCGGAGCCCTGGCGCCCGCCGCCCCTCGTGACCGCCCCCTCCCTCTTTCTTGTAAACGTGATTCCCACGCAGACTTTGTGCACGCTGCGCCCGTGAGTTGTGCTGCAGTGCTCGTCAGGGCCTTGCGTGCCGAAACGTTTTTTTCCCAAGGTTTTTTGCAGAGGTAAAGGAATTTGAGTGCTCAGGTGGCCTGTCTGGAAGAATTTTACACTCAAATGCCAACTGGGAGAGGATGTGCGGAAGAGGGCTGTGCGCTTCAGCGTCGGAAACGTTCAAGTTCACCTTCTTAACGTAACTTTTGTAACTTATTAACTGTTCCCCGTGCCACGGGGCAACACGTGGAATGCCCTGAAGCTGAGGCTGTGGGAAACTGAGGCAAGGAAGTGAATTCTCGGGCTGAGGCTGGCTCCTGTTGTCCCAGAAGGATTGACACTGTGGAGGGGTTTTTTTTGTTGTTGTTATGCACACTCCCAGTCCCACCCCCTTTGGTTTTTCTTTCCTCCCCCACCCTCCTTTTAAACCATCCATCCTTAGTTTCCAGTTTCATGTCCCTTACCTCAGTACTGAGGTTGCGTGAGATTTTATATCTTAACAGTTTTACATCCCCAGCCACTAACCCAGGATCTGATAACTTAGTAGGTGCTCAGTAAAGTTTTGCTAAATGAATACGGAGAACCTCTTGGATTCCAGGAGAAAGAGGACCAGTGTATCCTGTTCCTATTAGTGGGCTGGCTGGCATGCTCATGGCCCTTGAAATAAATTTATGGAAAAACCAGAGCCTTTAAAATATCCATCACATAACAACTCCACAACTGAACGTAGATATTGCCATAGAGGCCATCTCCTTGTTGAAGGGATTTAACAAAGTTTTATGTCCTTCCCATCTCCCATCACGCACAAAGCATTAGTAACCTCCAAAAGCAAGACCATTTAGGACCTAGTAGACAAGCTGGTCAGCATCCCAGTAGTCTGTTAAAGGTACCACTTAGACACATTTACTTTACCCACTTGCGAACTTCTGAGTTTTTAAGCATCCCTTAAGTGAGCAAAAGAAGAGGAGAATGTCTAATAATTAGGAAGAAAAGAACTGGAATCTACCCTAACAGTGGTTTGATTAGGTGAAATTTTAAATCTCCTGCAGAATGTCCCACCAGCCACTTGTCTGGAAAGCCCTGAAGCAACAAGAAATAGCATGCTTTTATGAATTGTATTGATTCCACGGTGAAAAAATAGAGGGATGTGGCTTGTAAATACCTCAAATTTTATAATGTAGAGACACATGAAGGCTGCTAGTCAACCAGCAAAAAAAATTCAGTGTATGGGAGGTTGGAGTGTGATGTGTTTGTTTTTCCTGGCACTTAATTTTGATGACAAATTATGGTTCCTCCCCTGTTATTCATTGTGCCTATTATTGGCTAAAGCAAGTTTGGGGGAATTATTTGTAGAATCAGCTTTTGGGATGGTGGAACTTTTCTGTATCCTCTTGATGGTGGCTACAGGGATATGTATATCTGTGCTACCTTTCATAGAACTGTATGCCCTCCCCCCCTCAACCAGAGAGTAAATTTTGCTGTATGGTAATTAAAAAAAATAAAATTTAAAGTCACACACAGACACACACACATGAAATACGTGCTTTGTGAGTATTACCTTGCTGTTCTTTCCTCAGCAGATTGAACAGTGACTCTTCCCCTTCTGATGTTCCAGTATCTCTTGCAGGATTATCATTTCAGTCCAGGCTCTTGTGGTGGTTTCTGGAATGAGCTGCCACACATGGCATGCACATGCCTAGCTAAGGGCTCTCCACCCTGGCATCAGGCCTTCAATGTGTCAAACAGGAGTGGTGCAGTTTCACTTGGACTGGTGTTAATGCCTGGTCTATTAGTCACTGAAAGATCAGACATTTTACAAACTTGTTTTTCTCTTTTTTAACTAATTATTTACTTTTTGGCTGCACCTTACAAGATCTTAGTTCCCTGACCAGGGACCAAACCTGCACCCCCTGCACTGGAAGTACAGAGTCTGAACCTCTGGATGCCAGGGAAGTCCCGCACAGCTGCTTTACAGCTCAATTTTCTCAGCAGCTCACCTGGTAACATACTCTTCCTCCATTTTTTTTTGTTTGTTTGTTTTTTCATTTACTCAACTTATATATTTTTTGATTAATTAATTTATTTTAACTGGAGGATAATTACTTTACAGTATTATAGTGGTTTTTGCCATACATTGACATGGATCAGCCACGGGTGTGCATGTGTCCCCCATCCTGAACCTCCTACCCACCTCCCTCGCCATCCCATCCCTCAGGGTGGTGCCAGTGTACCGGCCCTGAGTGCCCTGTCTCATGCATGGAACCTGGACTGGCGATCTGTTTCACATATGATAATACACATGTTTCAGTGCTATTCTCTCAAATCATCCCACTCTCGCCTTCTCCCACAGAGTCCAAAAGTTTCTTCTTTATATCTGTGTCTCTTTTTCTGTCTCGCATATAAAGTCATCGTTACCATCTTTCTAAATACCATATATATGTGTTAATATACTGTATTGGTGTTTTTCTTTCTGACTCACTTCACTCTGTATAATAGGCTCCAGTTTTATCCACCTCATTAGAACTGATTTCAAATGCATTCTTTTTAATAGCCGAGTAATATTCCATTTTGTATATGTACCACAGCTTTCTTATCCATTCGTCGGCCAATGGACATCTAGGTTGCTTCCATGTCCTAGCTGTTGTAAACAGTGCTGCAGTGAACATTGGGGTAAACGTGTCTCTTTCAATTCTGGTTTCCTCGGTTTGTATGCTCAGCAGTGGGATTGCTGGGTCGTATGGCAGTTATATTTCCCTCTTCCTCCATTTTTAATTCTACCTGAAACACATGTACAGCCATCTCTCAATATTTGTGTGGAATTGGATACAGGGCCCCTTTCAGATTCCAAATCTCCAGATGCTCAAAGTCTGTTACAGCAAGTCCTCCATATCCTCGGATTAGGAACCCACAGATTGGAAGGCTGGCTGTTCTTAAAATCAGCCCTTACAAGGTTTTTGTTCTCTACTAACCACCATCTCTCCTCTCCTCTCTTCTCCTCTCCTCTCCTCTGATTTTCAGTTATCAATGGCCAGTGAAACACCATTGCATTGGTATCTGTAAAGGCACTGATTGCTCAGTTCTTTTCTTGTTTGCAAGGGGTTGAGCATGGAGCTGGTAAACTGAAGGAGGGAGGCTGGGAATGTGGGGGTTTAGTACTTAGCTCATGTGGTCACAAGACGGCACATTTGTAAAAGTGGGAAGTATGGAGGAAACTCTGCTTATATCTCTAGGAAAGTTAGTCACCATTGTCTAATCCATCACGTGGGTGGCTGCTGGGATATGCTGGCCTTCCTTTTCTCCTTGACCCCAGTTTCTGGACGCCAAGGTTAAAGTTAAAAGCAGAGTCTGACACCTCCTACCACTGATGTTGAAGGAGGTAGCCAGTCCTTTGTGAGGCCAGGGAGGGCTTAATAAGCAGAAGCCCTTAGCTGAGAAAGACGTCACATTTAGTCACATTCAGCAAATGCAGTGTCTGAAGGGTGAGACGCTGCATCGCAGGCTGTGAGGTCGTCCTTCACTGCACCGAAGGATGAGGCTGTGCTCCGACAGAGTAAGGAGGGAAGCGACAATTAGAGCTTTAGAAAAACTCGAGGGGGAAATTGCCTTGGTTTTCTGAAGACTGGTATTTTTCGAACTGCATTTGCAGATGTGTCTAAAAATAAAGACAAATTACAAACATGTCCTGCAAGTCCCATGGGCAGGATGCCACTGCCTAAAGGGCCGGGTTCTGAGAGCACCGAGGCTCCCAGCCATCCCTGCAGACCCAGAGACAGCCCAGCAAGGGTGGGTGGCATGGGAACATTCTTCCTGTCCTTAGGGAGAGCATTTTGATTTCTTCCTTTCCAGTGTAATGTTTCTTTTTTCTTTTATTTGAAAGAAACATTACCAAACTTTTTCAAAGTTTTAAACCATTTTATTTTAATTTTTAAAAATATTTAAAATATTCACTATTAAAATGTGCTTAACGCATCTTTAAGAAAAAAAAAAAGAGACTTTATATTAAGTAACATTTACTGAGTGCTGTGTGCCAGGCACTTTCTCCTCTGTAGTTTTCAGAGTCTAGGAGGTAAGGTAGTGGTGTGCAGCTCCTTTTACAGAAGAAAGCACCAAGGCTTGGCTGGGTAAGCCTCTTGCCCAGCGGTAGAAGCTAAACGTAGGTGAAGCCAGGGTTAGATAGAACCCAGGTCGTCTGCCCCTGAAGTTTAGTAGGGAGTTCCATTTTCTTCCACATCAGCTGTACTGATCAGCTGTACTTGGTAATCCAAAGGCCCATTTGGCCTGTTGACTTGCTTCTGCATCTGAGCCCAGCCTACAGATGTGTGCTCAGTAAGGAAGGGAGAAAGCCAAGCAGGGATGGTTGAGCCCCCTTTAGTCCCAGCTCTTGCTGGAAAGCCAGCATGAGTCCACCCCACCTCTTTCCCTCGGCTTACTCTCTGGAGCACTCCAACGGAGGCACAGCCTGCTGCTTCCCACTTCTCTGCCTGTGAAGTAAGAGGATTTTTGCCAGGATTGCACAGGTGAATGTGTAAAACTTAGCCCTTGGAGCCAGTGCTACGTGAATGTTAGCTGATGTCTTCCTTTAAAAAAAAAAAATTTAATTGGAGGATAATTGCTTTACAATATTGTGTTAGTTTCTGCCATTCATCAGCATAAATCAGACATAGGTGTACATATGTCCCCTTCATCTTGAACCTCCACCACATCCCACCCCTGTCGTTTTCTATGTTTTAATTTTTAAACATCAGTGTGACCTGCAATGGGGAGGTTTCACAAAGTCAGATCATGTGGCTTTCCGTGAACAGCAGGTGCTGTGCTTAGTCTCCGTCGTGTCCAACTCTTTGTGACCCCATTGACTGTAGCCTGCCAGGCTCCTCTGTCCATGGACTTCTCCAGGCAAGAATACTAGGGTGGGTTGCCATGCTTTCCTCCAAGGGATCTTCCTGATCCAGGGATCAACTCAGGTCTCCCACAATGTAGGCAGATTCTTTACCCTCTGAGCCACCGGGAAGCCCGAAGTATAAACCGTTTAAATCCTAGCGTGTATTTTGTTGATAACACCGTTGAAATGGTCTGGGCCTGTTCTCCCTTTGTATGTGGCGGGGCTGCACAGCCACTGTCCCCAAAGTCTCAGGCTCTTATCACTCCTGTTCTGGGTCTCAGATTCTCAAGGAGGCCCTGGGGGAGTGCGGATTTGCCTCACTTTGCTTCCGGAAACAGGAATGGAGGTCAGGAGGACTTGCTCCAGGGTAGCCTGAGGGTACACAGCTGGGCCAGGTCTTGGGGACAAACCTCGTTGTGAGGCGAGTCCTAAGTCCTGTGGACATTTCCGAGGCGGTGGAGCAGAGTTCTGAGTCAGCTGGCCGGGATTTGCACGTCGAGGTTTCAGGAAGCCCAAGTACTTCCCATTTCTGGGCCTGGCGCTTGTCCTGTGTGACTTGGGCAGCCACAAGTCTCCGGCGCCTCTGATTAGCCTGGGCTAGAGTCTCTCAACTGAGGCATTTTGGGTGACTCCCAGCCCCTGGGGGCGGCCCTAGAGGACATTTGGGGCGCTTAGGGAAGAACCCAAGAGCCCAGTGATCCAGTGCAGGCAGAGGGCTTTGCCAAGGGACCTCCAAGCCAGGTGCCCCCTGCTTGCTCTGCTGCGGTCTTGCATCCAACTCCTAACAAAGACACCCCACCACCCCACCTCTCTGGCAGATTCTAGCGTGACTCCTTGTTACACACTTGGAGCCGGTGACCTCGGCACACTCCTTCCTTTTTCTGTGGCCCAGCCACTCCTCAGCTCCCAGACGTCCCCTCCCCTCTCTGCTTTGCATCCTGCTGCTTCACCCTGGAGCCACGGCCCCTGGAGCAGGTCCCTGACTTGCCCAGTTTAGTCTGGTTTTGAGAAGTCAGAGAAGGAGGGCTCCAAGTGTGGGTAAGAAGTCTCCCAAGGTACTCGGGCACAGACCTGAGAGAACCCCGAAGGGGCCAGCCGTCATCCAGAAAGCAGGAACCCAGCAAGCCTGGCTGGAGAATTGCTAAGGTGCTTCCCTGGACAACCACAGACTCTCTAAATGCCCTGACTTCAGCGCTCAGCTCAGGTCCCTGATCCAGAGTACTTGGTCCAGGCTTGGGGTTTTTTTTTCCCCATCCCATGAATGGATTTGGCTTATTTCGAAAAACACTCCCACATATCATGCAATGAACTGATGAAGCCTATAATATACCCACAAGGAAACGATATTTCCTTACTGTTCAAAGCTGATCTTTTCACCTTCTTGTTCACACCTGAGCTTTTGAGATGAGATTTTTTTCTGATCTTCCGCATACTCCGTACTGAGGAATTTTTTACACTTTCAGAGTCAGTAATTCAGGGACAGTTACAAAATGAAAGGTCTGCACTAGTTTGTCAGTTATTGTATTGTTTCTTAGAGCATCAGTAATTTCAGTGCTTGAATGGATTTGATTTTATGTTCTTAGCTTGTTGCTGTTATGGGTATAACTTAAGAATATGACATGGCTAGGCAGTGAAGATTGCAAAACTTCTTATTTTTTATTTAAAAAAATGTCTCAGTTTCAAAGAATTGCATGCTCATTGTAGAATGTTTGGAAAGTAGAGGAAACTGAAGAAGAGAATTTTCCATAATCATCCTAATTGGAGGTAATTAACATTTTGGAATGTTTTCTTCTGTCTGCTTTATGGCATTTTTTGATTATAGAGATATCCCCACTGAACTTTGAAGTATGTTGTTATTGACTATGTGGCGCTGTGATGAACGATTGATTTTGAATCTTTACACTTAATTTAATGCTCAGTTCTTCCTGTCAGTAGAGGTTTAGAAGTCATGTTGGGAAAAATGTCTAGCAGTTGACTTTCTAACTTTGTATATTGGAAATAACAGTAGTGATCAAAGGTGGTCTCAATCCGGGTCATATTGAGTTTGTTGTTCCTTCCATTTTTTCTGCAGCTTTTTGTGAATTTATGAGTAATTAGATGCCCTGGAGAAGGAAATGGCAACCCACTCCAGTATTCTTGCCTGGAAAATCCCATGGATAGAGGAGCCTGGCAGGGCTACCGGTCAGTCCATGGAGTCACAAGAGTTGGGCACGACTGAGTGACTAAACCACCCCCAGTAATGACTGCAGTTACAGGGGGCTTCCTCTGCCCCAGGATCTCCTCAGCCTGACACTAGAGTTCCTGCCTGTGCTTAACCTGAGATCAGCTCGAGTTAAAGACCCCCAGCCCAGGTTCTTTGCTCTTCTGACCTTTGCTTGTTTCCTATCATAATTGTCAAGTGTGTGGGGCTCTCTGTGACAGAAAGATTGGCTGTAGGTCTTTAGGAGCTGAAAGTGATGAAGAAGATCAAGATATACCCATTTAAACATTGGCAGCATTATTTCCAAAGCAAATACTTTCTTCAAGCATGTACTTTAATGTTATTTCTTCCCCCAAAGCGGGGGAAGAAATCTTGAAAGTATATATCAATTTAAAATTATTTGTATCCATGTCACAAAATTGTAAGCACCAGTGGTCTTCTACACAGCTGTGGCATGCGGCCTGTGTTTATTAGATGGGACTTATGGTTGTTATAGAAACTTCAATGTAATATCTTCTAACCTTGAGGTTCTGACTGCTCTTTCCTTCCTGTTCCTGTTATCATCTGGTGTTTACCCATCATCCCCTCCCAACAGAAGTTCCCAGAGCTCCGTCTTCATCCCCCAGGCCCTCCCATCTCTACCCTGTGTTGGCTTCAATCCCTGTAAATAAGCTGTACGGTCGGTCGATCCCCTCTGCACAGAAGACAGTCACCCCACCAGCAGCCATCACTCAGTGGGAGTGTAACCGCTAAAGCACAGGGCTCCTGGGAGCGACTCCCGACGCAGGATCTTGAGCATGCTACTAACTAACCTCTCTGAGCCTTGGGTATCACACCTATTAAACAAGATGATTTCTTTTTTAAAAATAATTTTATTTATTTTTGGCTGTATTGGCTCTTCACTGCTGCATGGGCTTTTCTCTTGTTGTGGAGTACAGGCTTTGGGGTGAGCGGACTCGGCAGTTGCAGTTCCTGGGCTCTGGAGCACAGGCTCAGTAGTTGCGACGCACAGGCTCAGTTGCTCCACAGCATGTGGGGTCTTCCCAGACCAGCGATCAAACCCGTGTCTCCTGCATTCTTTACCACTGAGCCACCCAAGATGATTTCTGAGGCCCCATTTGCCTCTGAAACTCTACCTCAGTTTCCTCACTTGTAAAATGAGCCTAAGAATGGTGTCTGCCCCCTAAGCTTGTTAGCTTATGTCCACTTAGTAGAGCTCTTAGCACAGCCTCTTCCATGGTGTAGGCAGCTGTCTTTTGCATTGAGTCTTTGTGGAGTGGCAGAGCACTGGGCAGTGTGGGGAGGAGGTGGAAGGGAATGGCACAGCAGGGCTTCCGCCTTCCAGGGGTGCCCAGGTGAGCTGGGGAGCCCCTCAGCTCACCCACCAGAAGCCCATTAACAGGCCCCCTTACTGGTTTTCAGCCCTTCTCTGTCTTCTCCCAAAGAAACGACTCTCTCCAAATCCTCGCATCAAAATCTGCTTCTAGGGGAATTTAAACTAAAATAAAAAGTGATACAGAGATTTTCATGATACATTAAGCCAAAGAAGCAAAGAACAAGGATATTAAACCTTTTAGTCTCAAGATCCCTTTTTACCTTTAAAAATTATTTAGGACCCCCAAAGAACTTTTGTTTATATGAGTTCCTGTCAATATTTACGTGGTAGAAACTAAAAAAAAAAGTTTAAATATTTATTTACCAATTCACTGAAAAATAACCAAAATAAATCCATTACCTGAAAAGTGAAAGTGTTAGTTACTTAGTCGTATCCCACTCTTTGCCACCCTGTGGACTACAGCCCACCAGGCTCCTCTGTCCATGGAATTCTCCAGGCAAGAATACTGGAATGGATTGCCATTCCTTTCTCCAGGGCATCATGAATTAATGTCGACACTATATTTTTATGGAAAAAAAATTATTTTTCCAAAGAAAATAAGTGAAAAAGTGGTATTGTTTACATCTTTTGCAAATCTCTTTAGTATCAGACTTAATCGAAGACTGCAGAGGTTTTATATCTGCCTCTGTATTCAATCTTTTGCATAATAAAGTATCATGTAGCACACCTGTGAAATGAAGGAGGCAACAGCACCCCAGTGTAATGAAAATAGTTTTGATTTCATGGACCTTGTGAAAGGGCCTTGGATGTGCTGATAAACAGACTCTCCAAAAAGGAAAAAAAAAAAAAGCGCAGAACCCAAGGTTTGTACAAATGTCAGTTTCCGTGGTGTAAGTTCCCACCACCAACAATTGCAAGTTACCAGCTTGACTCCACTAGTGCTGGAGTCGGGGAGAGAAACGCAGTCCGTGCAGGCAACTCACGTCCCATTTTGAGACCCTCTGGTACAGAGTGTCTATGGAGAAACTCAGGAAAACCAATGAGATGCCTCCAAGAGACTAATGACCTGGTGACTGGAGAACAGGGAGCTTTTTTAACCAATGTCCTTTTATACCTTTTGAATTTTCGGATGCATGTGTATCTAGTCAAAAGAAAAGAAGACTTTAAGTATCTTCCCTTTATAAAGTGCACTCTCTCAGTTATCTATAATTGGCAAGTCTTTTCTGCTTTTCCACTTGTTTGTGGGATCTCTTAGAACTGGCTCTTTGGAAACACCAGTGACTGGTTCCCACTGCTCCGCTCGCCCCTTGTCTTGCTCCGCCCTCACTTCCAGCTCCCAGCCAGGATAGGCAGGAGGCAGATTCAGCCATTTTTCC
This sequence comes from Bos taurus, assembly GCF_002263795.3. NCBI lineage: Eukaryota > Metazoa > Chordata > Mammalia > Artiodactyla > Bovidae > Bos > Bos taurus. The sequence goes on from NC_037336.1 coordinate 42,906,652, forward strand.
AGCATGAGGCCCAGAGGTAGGCCTCCCAGGGCTACTGCATTTATGTAGCCAATTTAAGCAACTTATCCTTTGTAATTTGGTATTTGAGTGTCTCAAGCATCCTGTTGTTTCTTAAACATTTGGGGTTACACTATCCTCTCACTCTATGAAGAAAGATAAAGACTATTGGATATTCTAACAAAATTGTATATACTCTATGTATACTCTATGTATACTATGTAAAACTTAAAGGTTTTAAAGTATTTAAAACCTTACTTTACCAGTGATGGTCACCTCACCTGAGGCTTTCTAGGCTATTTGGTTAAACAAAAAACTAGCATTTTCACTAATTGGAGTAACTACTGGAATTGGGCTTCCCTGGTGGCTCAGACAGTAAAGTGTGCCTGCAATGCGGAAGACCTGGGTTCAATCCCTGGGTCAGGAGGATCCCCTGGAGAAGGAAATGGCAAACCACTCCAGTACTCTTGCCTGGAAAATTCCATGGATGGAAGAGCCTGGTGGGCTACAGTCCATGGGGTTGCAAAGAGTTGGACATGACTCAGCGACTTGACTTCACTGGAGATTAGTCCTGTTTGAGAGTTACCCTCCCAGAGGTCATCCGTGTCTTAGGGCCTATGCGTTTTAACTAGAGGCAGCAGCAAGTGACACCCGCCCCTTTCGCTAGATTCAGTGTTCCCCTGGGCTTGGTCAGGAACATGAAACAGGCACCTTTAGGGGAGAAGCTGATTTTCAGGGACACGGGGATGCATGGTTAGACTGTCTCACATTTTGAGATTCGTGGTGAAGGCATAAGAAGATTTTGAGAAGGAGAGAATGGTAAAACAAATGCTCCAAAGACTTGCAGGCAAAGGAGATTGTAATCCTAGCAGCCTGGTGGGGGACGCTGCAGAAGTTGGCAGCTCTCACAGAACCTATAGTTGTGTAATCGAAAGGAATTTCTGCGGCATGCTTGGCATGCGGGTGTTTAGTGTCCGCCCAGGATGCATAGCCTTGTGACCTTCATCTGGAAGGTGACCAGGAAGTGGAGGGATGGGATGGTGTTGACGCGCTGTCTGTACGTCAGCTTGGAATACCCGGAAGCGACCCACACGTCCCATCCTTCTTGTCAGTACTTCCAAATTATGGAGTCTGTATAAGCACAGAGCAGCCTTGTCTTCCTGGTAGTGACATGCAGGTGAAAGGAGATTTCCAGATGCTAGTGGTCAGAGACATCCAAGGCTGGAAACTGCCCTCGGTGTTCATCAGAAGACTCTTAACAGAAGAATGCAAATTCTATTATTCCCTCTCATGGTGGCTGACTGGAGATATACACAGATTTGGTTTGAATCCTAATTCTACCACCTATTAGCTGCGTGACACTGATCAAGTACCTCCTTCCCCTTGCAGTAGTCAAATTCTTTATTCCTGTAATCAGAATGACATAAAAATAATTTTTCAGCTTCATTGAAGTATGCATGACAAATAAAAATGGTAAATATTGAAGGTATATGCCCTTGGTATTTTTTATTGGTAAAATTGGGATTGAAATCGCTCAGGGTGAGATGGAGGCCACATGAAATGGCCGGGCAGCACCAGGCCCCAAGTTTGCAGGCCAGGGATGTGAATGGGGACCCTCACCTCACTCCCCAGCACATGAGCCAGAGGCACTTAGTTTTCCAGGCCTTGCAGATGGGACATTGCCCAGCTTCTCAATGAGCATGGCTTCTTCACTGTCTAGGAGAGAAGGGGCCCACCACACTGCATTCTGGGTGATTTCTGTGCTAATCTAGCATCTGTCACTGGTCTATAAATGAACACGGAAATGTTTTCCAAAGCAGATGCACTCTGAGTGCCCAGGAAGCCGCCACCCCTGCCTCCCACCTCACCCGTGAGGCTGCGCAGCCCCCTCCGGCCCTCCTGCCACCCGCAGGCGGCTCAGGTGTGTACCCTTCCTTCATTGCCTTCTGCCTTGGGAAGCAGCAGAGCTCGGGATTCAGGTGCTGAGCTGGCGGCGTGGCACAGTGGCGCTCACCGAGTCTCACTCTCGTGGGGACCTCCACATTCGCTGCTCCTCTGAAGTGGAGTGTCAACTATCCAGACCATCTTTGCTTGGTGCCTGTGGTTCTCTGCCAGGTTTTCTCATCACCTCCTGTTTTCTTTTCCTCTAGGAGTCACTTGTCCTTTTCATGCTTTCTGCTTAGCCGGAGAGGCTTTGTGGATTTCCAGCCCGCACCACCCCCAAATAAGCCTTGTGCCACCTTCTCCCATCCCTGCCTCTCCTCTCCAGAATGTCATTGGTTTTGTGCACTGGGCCCTGTCCGGCTGCCCCGCACTCTCTCCTCCTCCGCCGTTCGGCTGTTTCTCACTTGAGGAGACCGGTTCTGTGGTGGTGCAGTAGGGTCTCCAGGGGCAGGTGGCAGCCCAGTCTTGGTCAAGGTTGGGCCGGAGAGGCTCATTCTCATCTCCTTGAGAAGCCCCTTACCAGTCAGGCCTGAGTTTCTACCCAGCGTTGGCCAACCTTGCTGTCTGAAAAGAGTTCTGATGCCCCGCCACCTACTTGGAGCTCTCCCCTCAGAGACACCCAGACTTGAGGTTTATTTCCCTGGAATACAGTGGAGATTGTCTTTGATAAAAATTCAGCTCTGGTAAAGTGGTTCTTGGCCCCTTGAAGTTGACTGACTCACTGTCTATATTCACTCAATCTCCCTGCATGTCTTTTTCAGATAGTAGATAGTTTAGTAAGTAGTAATTAATTTCAGTTTCAAATAAATCTTAAAATTTCTTATTCATTCCTTTGAAAATTAGTAACACAGAGATGAAGACACTTGTTCCTGTCATGAACTAATTGTGATGACTGAGAAGAGTGCCATGCATTGTGCATTGCTATTCTTAGTGACCTTTGAAGTTGTTAGCCTGTACACAGGTCATCCTCTGGTTGTCCCTCCACTGACCTGTCTAAAACGGGACCGCACACCATTCCACAGTTGCTTGTTGAATGGTTTACTGAACTTTGTAGATGGCATCCCCCTTCCTTATACAAATTTCGTGAAGTTAGGCCTGTTGCCCTCTGATCAGTTAACTGGAATGGGCACCCAGTACTTGCAGGCAGCTTCACCAGTGGTAAGAACCACAACTCCTCAACGTCATCAGTAAAGGCTGTCAACATTACTACCACATTTATACTTTATCCAATTTGTGGACATGCTGTTACGTTATTTGGGGAATCTCAAAGGCATAATGGTACTTTTAACCATGATGTCCATTCCATTTCGGCTGGGGCAGGGAAACCAGCCCCTGATTCTCCACCAGACCCTGCAGCCCATACGAAGGAGGTACTGCCAACCCCTCCAGTCTCATTCCCTCATCAATAAATAGAGTGGTTTGGACCAGACTGTATGGAGCTCAGGAGCTTTAAGAACCCATAGTGCCTCTCTCCTCTTGCTTCTGAAGAAAGGGCTAGACCAGCATCATCCAGTAACAGTAGTGAAAGCCACATGTGCAATTTTAAACTTGCTAGTGGCACTCACATAGTGCTATAATGTATGGCACTATTCTCAGTGCCATTTTTAAAAAGGTGAAATTAATTTTAATACTTAGACCAATAAATCTGAAATATTATCATCTTAACATGTAATCAGTATAAAAATTATTAACAAGATATTTTACATTCTTTTTGCCCTGCTGAGTCTTTGAAATCCAGCATGTATCTTACACCACATCTCCATTTGGACTGGCCACATTTCGAGTCCTCTGGAGCCACGCATGACTAGTGGCCACCCTCATGGACAGCACAGGTCTTTTTGGACCACCTGGAATCTTAGGACCTCAGCTCAGGTTCACAGGCTCCACAGCCTGCTGTGGACCTTTGTCAGCCTTTTCACATTGTGGTTAGATGTTTAAGGCAGGGACTGACAGATCATCCAAGCTGAGGTCTTTTGTAAGCCTTGAGTTTCTCAGATCCTTTCATTCCATAAGTGGCTCTCAGTTGATGTTTTAAGATGCATTCTGCCCACATAAAGTCTTGGAGAACTCCCAGCAGGTGCACAGGAGGCTTGGCTGCTTCTCAGCATTTGCAAACAAGAGGATGCAGTTTTCCTTGATGTTGCAGAGTCATATCAACTTAACCTTCTGTTACCCAGAGCCAGGGTTGGGAGGGTAAGGGGATTTCTTATGGGTGGGTGAAATTTTAAAAAATAAACAATAAGTCAAGACTTTGCCTTTGTCTTTTCTTTTAGTGGAACAGAAGATGAACGCAACTGAATTCAGTGAAGATGTAGAAGAAGGTAAAGAAAAAAAAAGCCTCTTTTTAAAAAGTAGTTTAACTTAATACTCTTTTCAAGATATATTCACGTGGTTCAAAACTACTGGATTGGCCAAAAAGTTCCTTTGGTTTTTAAAGTAACACTAAAAGACACATTTTTCATTTTCGCCAGGAACTTTATTGAACAATATAGTCACTGCTGTGTTTCACTACCTTTTGCCATTTTTCAGGCAACTTCATAATTCTGTCATCCTAAAACTTTTTATCTTTCTGAGCAAAGAACTATTCCAGGTGCCTTTTACAGGCTTCTAGGGAATTGAAGTTTTTTCCATTAAGAGAATTTTGTAAAGACCAAAATAAATGGACATTTGAAGGTGCCATGTCTGGTGAAACAGAGGATGAATCAGAACTTCCCAGACAAGCTGTAACAGTTTTTGCCTGGTCATCAAAAGAAACATGAGGTCTTGTGTTATCCTGATGGAAAATCATGCATTTTCAGTTGACTAGTTCCAGACACTTTTTGTCAAGTACTGCTTTCAGTTGGTTTAATTGGGAGCGGTACTTGTTGGAATTGATTGCTTTTCCAGAAGGAGCTTGTAGTAGAGGACTCCCTTCTAATCTCACCATATACACAACATCACCTTCTTTGGATGAAGACGTTTTTGGTGTGGTTGGTGGTGGTTAATTTTGTTTGCTCCATGATCACTTCTGTTCCACATTGTTGTACAATATCCACATTTCATCACCCATCACAACTGGTTTTAAAAACGGACCATTTTTGTTATATTTAAGTAGAGAATTGCATCTGGAAATGCTGTCAAGGTTTTTTTTCACTTAACTTATATGGAACCCAAACATCAAAGCAATTTAATATAACCAAGCTGGAGAAAATGATTTTTAGTGCTTGATTGAGGTATTGGGAATATATTGGCTATCTCCTGAGTGGTATAATGTTGATTGTGCTCAATTAATGTCTTGATTTTGTCACTGCCAACTTCAGCTGGTCTGTATGACCGTCTCTGGACTTCTGAAAGTGAAACTTCACAGTCCACTTTTCATGCATTTGATCAGTGACAGCACCTTCTCCATACACTGCTCAAATCTTTTGTGTGTTTCAGTTGCATTTTTACCTCTCTTGAAGTAATAAAACAATATACTGAAAATATTGCTTTTTCTTCTTTTCATCTTCAATATTAAAATGGCTGCACAAAAATTCACCAATTTTGATTTTTTTTTAAATGCACACTGATATGATAGTTATCACAGTACAGTCTAACAAAATTGTTTCTGATGAAATTAAAGACAGTTAAGAGCTACTAGAGCTATCTTATGGAAAAACTTAACGAACCTTTTGGCCAACCCAGTATTAAAAGACACACAATGAAAAATCAAGGAAAAGTCTCCTCTCGTTACTGATTGCCATCCTTCTCCACTCACACTTACGGTATCTTATGTATCTTTCCAGGGTTACTTTTTTAAAAGCACCATTTAAAAGAGTAGTGTGTTTTTCTCCTTCCATCTCTTCTCCCTTCTCCAAGAAAAGACTTTAAAAGCTGCTTTAAACTGAATGTTCTTGGAATATAATATCAGTGTATAGCATGACTAGTGTGGTGAAATATAAATTGGCTGGTTGGAAAGCCAGTTTCATTGATTATTACTCTTGACACTGTTGTTTGAGAATATCAAAAGGTGGCTGCATACAGCCTGGTGCTTGGGGACCCTGCTAAACCAGGCTCTGCCCAGTGGCCTCCCCACTGAGCCCCACTTCTTCTCTGCCACAGTTCTAAAAAACAACACTGTGAAAGTGGAGACAGAGGCCGAAGATGCTGCTCTGGACTGCTCAGTGAATTCCAGGTCCGCTGAGAAGCACCCTCTGGATGGCGTCTTCACTGCTGTCCAGGACTCCAGCAAGAGAAAGCCCCTGGGTGGCGAGGGCCCACTGGACTCAGTCCCGAGCGTGAAGAGGCGGCGGCTTATTCCCGAGGTGAGGGCTTACTGGGAAAGCAGGAACTTGTTGACAGCAAGGACTGTTAATGAAAGCCTACCACATTTCACATAGCCTGCACCTTACTGGAGCAAGTGAGGCTCAGCAGGGCTTTTCCTAAATCAGGTCCATCTTTTGTATTTATTCGGGGAGCTTGTTCAGTGAATCTTCTTGTAAAGAGGACAATTATTTTATAATATGCCCGTTACCCCTAACCTACCTATTTTATAAATTTGCTTTATTTCCTAATCACCTGCTGGTTATAGTGAACTTGGCTGAATTCTGAGAGAAAATGAAACTGGTCATGGTGGTCCCCTCGAGCAGCCTGCAGTTCCCACGGGAGACAAGACAGGTTCACAAAACAGTGAAGACTGAGGAGAGAGGGGAGTTTGGGAGATGAGAATGCCTGGTCAGCAGAGCCTCCCTGCAGATAGCCAGATCACACCTTAAACTCTTAGCAGAACATTTTCCCAAGCTCTCCAGCCCCCTCCCCTCCCCCTCCCCAACACACTTTTTGGGGGACCCAGGTAGGCATTTCAACTTCTTCATGTCTGTCCAACAGAGCCCAAGTTTCAGAGCTCACTGTCATTAGCCCATACATGGGGTGTCCGCCTGGGACTCCCTGGGTTGCTCTTGGTTTGTTTTAATTCTCCTCTGTTAGATGCTACAGCAGATTGGGAGGTGATAGGTTTTAGAGATTTAGTGAGCCTTTGAAAAGTAAAAACTATCCTTTTTCTTAATTAGCAAAGTCATAAGATTTAAGATTTTCACTGGATTTCAATATGCATGTTTATATTACATTATAATGAGGACTGCTCTGCATTCCACATCATGGAACACTGAGGTTTACATTCATTTATTTATTTTATTTTGGCTGTGCTGGGTTTTCTCTAGCTGCAGCAAGCAGAGGCTACTCTGTAGTTGAGTGTGGACTTTTCAGGTTGAGGAGCACAGGCTCAATAGTTGTGATACATGGGCCTAATTGCTCCTTGGCATCTTCCCAGACCAGAGATTGAACCTGTGTCTCCTGCATTGGCAGGCGGATTCTTTACCACTGAGTCACCAGGGAAGCCCCACATACCTTTTCTTGTTTCATTTAATCCATATAACAGTGATGAGAGAATTAGTATCTCCTCCACATAAGTTTAAGTCAAGTGCCAGAACGCCAGTGGGGCAGGCTTGTTGCTGGTGTGAGGTGTCAGGAGTGACTTAGAACACTCAGCACCCTGCTTCATATCGAGGAGGTGAGCCCCACCTTCTCTGATCCAGCCCATAGGAATGGTCATTTCCAGAATGATCGGAGCCTGGAGTCAGATAAGGGGGAGTTCACCATGGAGCCTTTGGCTGGTACTATGAGCTCCCAAACTCAGGTCCCTCTATGGTGATGGGAGTGACACAGCTCCCTCATTGGTTCCTTGTGTGGAGCATCAAGACAAGCCCAGCAGAGAGCCTGCCCCATGTCAGCTTTCAGAAGGGTTTATTTATTGCTCCCTAACCCCCATCTCCAACTACCACCCATTATGGTCAGCTGCCTCCCTCCACATTTATCAGGAGGAAAATGACATGCAATTGCCAAGAGAGGCCTTCTGATGCCTTCCCAAACACCCCAGGCCTGAACGCCCTTGATTCTGAGCACCTTCCATCTTCTCCCTCGACCCCAAGGAAGGGGGTGAGGGCGAGGGGAGGAATTGATTGGCAGCCCTGATGCTAAAGGTCCATCACTTCAAACCCCTATCAGTGCTGAAGGCCTGTTCATGAGTGACATTTAGTACAATGCTTAGAAGAAAAATAAAACCTCCCTCCAAAAATTTAACAAAAGGCTGTATAAAGACATATTTGGCGCTTCCGCTGGGAAAGGCACCATAGCCAAATACAGCAGATGTGGGAGGTGAGTAGCCAGCATTTTTATTGCTAATCATCTTTTTGTTCACAGAAGTGGGAGTGATATTCAAGAGCCCTGTGCCAGGTAGAAGTTAGCTTTGTTCTCCTGGGGTTCCTTGTATCTTTGTTTTTAATCCTAAAGTGTGTCTGTGGTTTGTTTTTCAACTGGAGAGTGGAAATGCCATCTCGTTGAATCAGTGCAAATGTACTGAAGACCTCCTAAGTGTCATTCACTGTGATCCCAGCTGGAGGTTCGTCGTCGTTTCCACAGCAGCCCTAGCGGATAGGCACTGTGACCCTTCCCAGTTGAGTGAACCTCCAAGAGGCTAGTGCTCCCACGCCTGCTTGATTTGGAACTGCACTTAAACACGGATGACCCTGAGGATTGTGGGGTGTTTGTAAGATGCTGTGAGGAGCTCCTGCTCTGATATTTGGCCATCCCTATGGTCTTTCTCTTCACCCCTCATTATAGTTGCTTTATCCCCCCAGATTCTCATTTTTGGGGGCATGTTAGCACATTCTTCATCCTTGCCATACACTGTCAGCAGTGTAAGGATGACCCAAAGGATAAAAGCCATGAGGGCAGAGACTGGCTTGTTCCCTATGTCCCCAGGGCCTTGTAATATTTGTTTACTGGCTCTGTGTGGTAGACAGCTTATCCATTCCTTGTCACTAGCTATACCTGGTTATTTAAGGATGATGATGATGAAGATAAACATTCTATTAAAAGTGAAGAGCGTCACCCTTGCCTCACTTTGAGTGGTGCTGCCAGCCCCCTAGGAGCCCTTTTGCATGGTCCGCCCTTGATGCCACAGCAGTCCTCAGTTCCCTACACTGGAGGCATGCTGCTTTCTTGGTGTTCCAGTTTGCTGACTCTGGGCACCATTTAGCTATTCCTCTTTCATTGAACTGAATTCAGTGACTGCTCTTGCATTTGGAGTCCTGAAGAAGATGCTCAGTGCTGGGAGCCTCTCCGTGGTGACCCAATCCCCAAGATGTCACTGGGCATGGACATGTGGGAGCCCCCTTAATAACCTGCTCGTGCCTCACTGGTAACTTTACGTCAGCTTCTTCTTGATCAGTCAGATTCTCCACCTCAGAGAGTCGGGCTTTCCTGCTTGGGTCTGAGTGCTAGCAGAAGAACGAAACGTGCGATTGGATCTGGTACTGCAGAGCCTGAGCTGGGTAGCAGAGTTCCCATATGGTTGGAAGATGAGCCTTGGAGAATTGGGAATGGTGTCAGCCAGACACCAGTGCCAAGTAGCGCAGATTTAAAGATTTCTTGATACTCCTAGACAGCTGAGCAGAGATTTTATCAGCAGCAGCAAATGCAGCCAGTCCATCGTCACCTTGGCAGTGTTTGTGGAAGTAAACGGAGCACTGAGTGGACAGAACCTCAGTGCGGGCATATCTTAGGACCTTCTCTTTGGTGCTCGTGTCGTGTTCTATGTTGGATTGTGTATCCAAGGGCTCTGGGAGCGAGGAATATTGCCCTCTGCTGGGACTCTAACTTAATTTTTATTTAAGCAAGTTAGCCAAAAATGTTTGTATTGGTGGCAGTGTTTCTAACATGCCTGGTAGAAACTGAAATATTTTTATTAATGAGGCTGACTAGTGAGAGTTATTGGGGGGATTTCCAGTTCTGATCGACTCTGGCCTCTGCCTGCAGTAGGAATGTGGCGGGGGTCAAACTACTTCTGTTTGTTTTGTTCAGACAGTTCACCCAAAAACTTTTCTCTGTGCTTATTTCCTACTCCGAGTATTAATGAAGGCAGATCCCCTTCAAGAACATGTACTCTTGTTGCATGGCATGTGAGTTTCTGGTAACCTCTCTGCATAGAATCTTATTTTAAATGTATTAGTGGAACTGCTTGTTACAAAGCCTTTGCTTGTCCCTTTCTAAAATCAGCTGTAATATAATTATGATTTTCTTTAATAATTGGCATTACACACTCAAATTTCTCTACATTGGTAAAACCTCATGTGAATCTCATAATCCGTAGGACCTCCAAAATTATTTTGGTGCAGTAAAATTTAATGGTGAGTAAATTGCTAAAAATCTTATTTATAATCTATAGGAATCAGCAGGTAAGAAGTTTTGAATTTATTAGGGCAGTGCTTTTCAACAGTTGTAAATCCACCTTACAGAGTCATTCGGGTCACATATTTGGATTTGTATGTACATATATAGACACAGAGAAAGAACAGAATTTCTTGAATGTATTTACTGTGTGCAGTGCCCTCTGATATTTTCTGTTGTTTTCTTTCTTTCCTTCCTGTCTTTCACACTTCCTCCTCCCCTCCCTCTTTTATGCTGGTCTTGATCTATCAAATCAGTGTCATCATTTCTGAATGGGTCATATGACAAACCACAGTTCCAAACACGCTGCCTCAGGGGTAAAGATTTTCAACCGTCTCCATTCCTTCCTTTCTCCATATTTCTGATGTGTGTAACGTGGTTTCTTTCCTTTCTTCCTTCCTTTTTAAAATTATCGTTTGCTCTCTGCCATATAGCAGAACTAAACCACTGAAAAGAGTCTGACACCCTACCTCGAGCTCACCTGTGCTTCTTGGACTCCTCCAGCCCAGCCTTTAGGGCAAACAGACCTCTAAGAATTCCTTCTATGAGTGACTTACACTGTTACACGGGAGGAAAGTTCTCCTTTTATTTAAGTTCTTAAGTTACTTATACCTTCCTTAACTCAGGTTCTTAAGTTCTCCTCTTTATTTAATAGTTAAGAGTAATCATTACAGAGAAGGCAGTGGCACCCCACTCCAGTACTCTTGCCTGGAAAATCTCATGGACGGAGGAGCCTGGTAGGCTGCAGTCCATGGGGTCTCGAAGAGTCAGACACGACTGAACGACTTCACTTTTCACTTTCATGCATTGGAGAGGGAAATGGAAACCCACTCCAGTGTTCTTGCCTGGAGAATCCCAGGGACGGGGGAGCCTGGTGGGCTGCTGTCTATGGGGTCGCACAGAGTCCCAGACACAACTGAATCGACTTAGCAGCAGCAGCAGTAATCATTACAACTAGTTCAATAAAAAGCCCATTGTATTGTCACTGCTCTGGCTGGGAAGAGCACTGTTAATAACAGTCGTACTATAACAGTAAACATTTATTAAACACTTACTGTGATTCAGACGTGGGCTCAGCGCATCATGTTCATTATCTAATTAGATCCTCATAGCTACCCTGGTACCTGAGACAGGGACCATTATATATTCCTGAGTGACACACAGGAAGCTGACATGTGAGGGGTCACGCAGAGGACCCATCCACTCCCTTATACCTCCCTTATTTTTGTTGTTTAGTCGCTAAGTTGTGTGTGACCTTTTGTGATTCCAAGGACTATAGTCGTATTTAGATATGTATGACTCTTCTGCACCCCCACGGAATGGACCCCACCAGGCTCTTCTGTCCATGAGGTTTTCCAGGCAGGAATACTGGAGTGGGTTGCCATTTCTTCCTCCAGGGGATCTTTTCGACCCAGGGATTGAATCGAACCCGTGTCTCCTGCATTGGCAGGCAGGTTCTTTACCACTGAGCCACCAGGGAGGCCTTATACCTCCCTACACTCATGTTATTCATGAAGCTAGTAGCCTCTGTGAACATTTTTCTTAAACATTTATTTGAGAGGGATAGACACTTTACCCTGCTTAACAAATGTTCAGTGAGCGCTCTGTGTCCCAGGCACTTTGCAGGACACTGGAGATGGAGTAGGGAAGACCTGGTCCCACAGGTAACCATCATGCAGTGTGGTGAGGGTACAGATAGGTCTCAGGGACGAGACCCCACAAGGGAGAGGGGTGGACAGCAGGCTCGCTCCAGCCCAGTAGCCCTTGGTCCTCTGCTCACGGGCAGTAATAGGAGGGTCAGGGATCTCTGACCCTAATTACCTAATTACCTCCATGGGATAATTAGGGCTTCCGTGGTAGCTCAGATGGTAAAGAATCTGCCTGCAATGCAGGAGACCCAAGTTCCATCCCAGGGTTGGCTCCATGGGGTTCCAAAGAGTCAGACATAACTGAGTGAATAATACAGTCATACATGGGATAATTAAAGCACTTGAAAGAATCCTATTATTTTTTAGGTTCCTGAGAGTAAGGTAGGTGTTTTTTTGCACAGTTGTTGTCAGCAGAGATGCAGGAGAAAAATTAACCTGTGTTTAATATGAGTCTGATGATTCCATTATCTAAAAAAGAAGGTCTGGGGAATTCTGTGACGGTCCAATGGCAAGGACTCCCAGCTTCCATGCAGGGGGCACGGGGCATGAATAGGGAGATCTGTCCATGGTCTCCTTCCAACTCAGGCCTTTGTATTGCTCACCTGCTGCTGTAGTGGCAGTCCCCTCAGAGACTGTCTCTTTTCCCTGTGTTTTTTCTTTTTTTTCCCTAAGGTTGCAAGAGTAAAGCACCTCGTGTACTGTGTTATGCTGGCATTAGTGTTATCTGAAGGCTTATAAATGACACCCAATCTGCCTGAATGAGATAAACCAGGGATAAACACTGTCTTCTAGCCCTGGCCATCCAGAGAGGCCCAATGGGTTGTTGGAAATGCAGAGCCTTGAATCAGAATCTGTATTTTCACTAGATCTCAGGCAATATATATGGACATTAGACTTTAGAAGTGCCGCGGTAGGTCAGACTACACAGCCATATTTTCCCCCAGCGTCCTAAGGATGCTTTATTCTCTTGCATTTTCTAGTTGCCCAAGGCTCGCACATGTCTGTAGAAGAACATGCTTTGTGCTTCGACCCTACCTGCTCCCCTGACGCCCACCACTGCTCTCCAATTAGCTCTTCTGCTTAAATAGGCGCTCAAAAATATATTCCAGTATACTTTGGGGTCAAATTCAACATTTGTCAAAAACAGGTTTATGAGTGAAATGTAATGAACAACATATTTAAAGCATACCATTTGATATGTTTTGACGTGTATATACCAGTGAAACCACACCACATTCAAGATGAGAAACAAAGCCATCACTTGTTACCTTGAAAGTTTACTTGTGTCCCTTTGCGTCCTTTCTTTCCCCTGCTTTCTGTCACTAAAGATGCGTTTGCCTTTTCTAGAATTTTATACGAATGGCATCCTACAGGCCTCTTTTATCTATCTGGTTTCTTTTACTCAGCTTAATTATTTTGAGGTTCATCATGAGTACCAGGTTGGTCAGCTCTGCTGCTGAGTAGTACTCTGCTGTAAACACAGTGCATCTGTATACTTGTTCATAAAAATTAGGGTTGTTTCCAGTTGGGAGCTGTTTATAAACAGGGCTGCCATGAATATCTGCATAAAAGTATTTGATCGTGTGCTTTCATTTTGCTTGGTAAATAAATAACTAGGAGTGGAATATACCTGGATCATATGGTCCAACATATAACTTCTTAAAAAAAATACCAACTGTTTTCCAAGGTGGTTATACCATTTTATATCTACCCTAGCAGCCTATGAGAATTCTAGTTCCTTCATGTCATCTCTGTCACTCAGTTTCATCTGTCTTTTTTGATTATACCCATTCTTGTGGGGAGTGATATGCTATCTCAGTGTGGTTTTAATGTCATGCATGTTCTTAAGCATCTTTTATACAGGATCTTAGTTCCCTGATCAGGGATCCAACCCATGCCCTGTGCAGTGGACGTGTGGAGTCTTAACCACTGTACCTCCATGGAAGTCCCACTGAGCATCTTTTTATATGATTATTTGCCATTTATATAGCTTCTCCAAAGTGACTGTTGAAACTTAATTGGGTTCTGTGTCATTGAGTTTGAGTGTTCTTTATGTAAGCTGGATTCAGGTCCTTTATCAGATAAATGATATGTCTGGTTTCTTCCAGTCTAGGCTTGTTTTTCCGGAGAAGGCAGTGGCACCCCACTCGAGTACTCTTGCCTGGAAAATCCCATGGACAGAAGAGCCTGGTAGGCTGCAGTCCATGGGGTCGCTAGGAGTCGGACACGACTGAGCGACTTCACTTTCACTGTTCACTTTCCTGCATTGGAGAAGGAAATGGCAACCCACTCCAGTGTTCTTGCCTGGAGAATCCCAGGGATGGGGGAGCCTGGTGGGCTGCTGTCTATGCGGTCAGACAGAGTCGGACACGACTGAAGTGACTTAGCAGCAGCAGGCTTGTTTTTCATTTTTTAAAGAAGTTTTAAATTTTAATGAAGTCCAGTTTATTAATTTGTTTTCTTATGGATTGTGCTTGTGTGTTATATCTGAGAAGTATTTGCCTAAAACAGTTTTCATAAAGGATTGCTCTTCTGTTTTCTTCTAGAGGTGTTAGAATTTTAATTTGAAAGTGAAAAGTGAAAGTCGCTCAGTCGTGTCTGACTCTTTGCGACCCCATCAACTATACAGTCCATGGAATTCTCTAGACCAGAATACTGGAGTGGCTAGCCTTTTCCTTCTCCAGGGGCTCTTCCTAACCCAGGAATCGAATCCAGGTCTCCCACATTGCAGGTGGATTCCTTACCAGCTGAGCTACAAGGGAAGCCTGGAATTTTAAGTTAGTTTTTATTTTTACATTCATGATCCATTTTTTAGTTAATTTTTTATATGATACATGTAGGATGAAAGTTTTTTCTTTTCTTTTTTTTTGCACATGTATGTCCAATATTTCTAGCATCATTTGTTGAAAAGATTCTCCTTTCTCTACTGAATTGCCTTTGAACCTGTGTTGAAAATCATTTGTCCATATATATGTCAGTAAACCTCTTAAACCATCCAGGGCCTGGCAATAGGGAAAACCACTAATAAAAGCAGTGAGGACCCTGGGATCCCAAATGGTCTGGGCAGTCGCCTTCTGGTATGAAGCTTGGACTCAAGCTTTGGTATCTCGAACAGGTCCTGGGAGTACATTGAGAGTGGACCTGCAAAGTATGTCAGCCTTGGGCAAGTTGAGGAGATAATTCCTAAAATCATTAATTCTCTCACTGTCTTTTATTGAGCAAGGCTGGAGAGTACATCGAAAGTACCTTTCTAGATGCATAGGAAAGGTGTTAATTCATCACACACAGTGGGTACTTTAGGACCTGGGGCTTAAAACTCTTTGGCAGTTCTGATTGAGAAGGGCTGCTGGAACTAGGACACTGAGACTTAGAAACCTGGGAGGCCTCATCGCTTCACGGAATCTGCAGTTGGCTGGGCCTGGGGCAGTTCTGGGCCTTTTCAGTCTGAAATAAGACATGACTCCAGGCAGTGGTAGAGTTGGCAGCTGACTGTGGTTCTCTAGATTCCAGTTCTTCCATGCTCAGCACCGTGCATCTTGGGAGCTGTCCAGAGTAGAGATGCCTGCTCTCCTAGAGTCTGCAGACTGGACAACAAGCTGTGCTTTCTGTAGATGCTATTGGCAGGACTCCTGCCTGTCTGAGAGCAGTCAGGGCAATTAGGTGACCTGTCCATAGCCAGGTTGCCACAGGAGCACTTCCTGTTCCTGGGGTCTCTCTCCCATCCCTCATGGGCTCTCGCCAGGCCTTGTCAGCATCTGTGCTCGGTCTGTGGACAGGAAGTTCAGGGATGGTGTCCTATGGGAATTGAAAGCCACCAGGGTCCAGCCTGAGCCTCTCAGGGATTAGGGAGAGCAAGCAAGTTTGGCCCTGGGATGCAGGTTTGTGTTGGTGGCTTCCCTTGTGGCTCAGAGTGTAAAGCGTCTGCCTACAATCCCGGAGACCCAGGTTTGATCCCTGGGTCAGGAAGTTCCCCTGGAGAAGGAAATGGCAACCCACTCCAGTATTCTTGCCTGGAAAATCCCATGGATGGAGGAGCCCGGTAGGCTACAGTCCATGAGGTCGCAAAGAGTTGGACACGACTGAGCGACTTCACTTCACTTCACTTCACTTCTGGACCCACAGAATGGTTCCCAGGCAAGGGAAACACTTTCTCATAGGCTCCTGAGGTTGACCTGGGCCCCTCTGTGTGTGACATAGATCAGAACCCTCACCTGATATACCTTTTGTCTTTCAGGCACTCCTAGCAGGCATGCGGAACCGGGAGAACAGCTCGCCCTGCCAGGGCAACGGGGAGCCGGCAGGCCGGGGCAAGAACTTGGGCTCCATGTGGCCGGGAGAGGAGGAGCCTGGCCACGACGTGAGCACGCCCTCCTACAAGAAGCCTCTGTATGGTATCTCACACAAGATTATGGAGAAGAAGAACCCTCCCGCGGGGGACATGCTCAACACCTATGAGCTCTCAGAGAAAGTGAATCCCAGCAACAGCCCCTCACCGCTGCGGCTCCTGAACGAGACACAGAAGCGGGACACTGGCGGCCCCGCAGCAGCCACAGACAGCGACCCCAACATCTACTTTCTCATCCAGAAGATGTTCTACATGCTCAACACGCTCTCCTCCAACATGTCGCAGCTGCACAGCAAGGTGGACCTGCTCTCCCTGGAAGTGAGCCGCATCAAGAAGCAGGTGAGCCCCACTGAGATGGTGGCCAAGTTCCAGCCGCCGCCCGAGTACCAGCTCACGGCGGCCGAGCTCAAACAGATCGTGGACCAGAGCCTGTCGGGTGGTGACCTGGCCTGTCGCCTGCTGGTGCAGCTTTTCCCAGAGCTCTTCAGCGACGTGGACTTCTCCCGGGGCTGTGGCGCCTGTGGCTTCGCGGCCAAGCGGAAGCTGGAGTCGCTGCACCTGCAGCTCATCCGGAACTATGTGGAGGTCTACTACCCATCGGTGAAGGACACGGCCGTCTGGCAGGCTGAGTGCCTGCCCCAGCTCAACGACTTCTTCAGCCGCTTCTGGGCCCAGCGGGAAATGGAGGACAGCCAGCCCAGCGGCCAGGTGTCTGGCTTCTTCGAGGCCGAGCCCCAGGTGGATGCTGGCCACTTCCTGGACAGCAAGGAGCAGGAGGAGGCCCTGTCCCTGGACCGCAGCAGCACCATCGCCTCTGACCATGTGGTGGACACGCAGGACCTCACCGAGTTCCTGGACGAGGCCTCATCCCCGGGCGAATTTGCGGTCTTCCTTCTGCACCGGCTGTTCCCTGAGCTCTTCGACCACAGGAAGCTGGGCGAGCAGTACAGCTGCTATGGGGATGGCGGCAAGCAGGAGCTGGACCCGCAGCGTCTACAGATCATCCGCAACTACACAGAGATCTACTTCCCCGACATGCAGGAGGAGGATGCCTGGCTGCAGCAGTGTGCCCAGCGCATCAACGACGAGCTGGAGGGCCTGGGGCTGGACGCGGGCAGCGAGGGCGAGCCCCCGCGAGACGACTGCTACGACTCATCCAGCCTGCCCGATGACATCTCCGTGGTCAAGGTGGAAGACAGCTTCGAGGGCGAGCGGCCCGGCCGGCGGTCCAAGAAGATCTGGCTGGTGCCCATCGACTTCGACAAGCTGGAGATCCCGCAGCCCGACTTCGAGGTGCCGGGCGCCGACTGCCTGCTGAGCAAGGAGCAGCTGCGCAGCATCTACGAGAGCAGCTTGTCCATCGGCAACTTTGCCTCGCGCCTGCTGGTGCACCTGTTCCCGGAGCTCTTCACCCACGAGAACCTGCGCAAGCAGTACAACTGCAGCGGCTCCCTGGGCAAGAAGCAGCTGGACCCGTCCCGTATCAAGCTCATCCGCCACTACGTGCAGCTTCTCTACCCACGGGCCAAGAATGACCGTGTCTGGACACTGGAGTTCGTGGGCAAACTGGACGAGCGCTGCCGGCGCCGGGACACGGAGCAGAGGCGCTCCTACCAGCAGCAGCGCAAGGTCCACGTTCCGGGCCCTGAGTGCAGGGACCTGGCCAGCTATGCAATCAACCCTGAGCGGTTCCGGGAGGAATTTGAGGGGCCCCCGCTGCCCCCCGAAAGGAGCAGCAAGGACTTCTGCAAGATCCCCCTGGACGAGTTGGTGGTGCCCTCGCCCGACTTCCCGGTGCCTTCGCCGTACCTGCTGTCCGACAAAGAAGTGCGCGAGATCGTGCAGCAAAGCCTCTCCGTGGGCAACTTCGCCGCCCGGCTGCTCGTCAGGCTCTTCCCCGAACTCTTCACCACCGAGAACCTGCGGCTGCAGTACAACCACTCCGGGGCATGCAACAAGAAGCAGCTGGACCCCACACGCTTGCGGCTCATCCGCCACTACGTGGAGGCCGTGTACCCGGTGGAGAAGATGGAGGAGGTGTGGCACTACGAATGTATCCCGAGCATCGACGAACGCTGCCGCCGCCCCAACAGAAAGAAATGCGACATCCTGAAGAAAGCCAAGAAGGTGGAGAAGTGAGGGGTACCAGGGGCACTGAGCGTCGCCCCTACCCCCCACCACCACGAGCCCGAGCCGCGTCCGCAGCCGCGCACGTTATATCGGCGGGGCGGGGCCTGCTGCATTTGCACACGCGATCGCCCAGCCGGTCACGGCCACACAAAGAAGCCTCGCATTTGGTCTCTTGTACTTAAAACTTTTGTCCTGTGTTCCTGTGGTGCAGCCAGAGCCTGGGAGAGCAGAGCTGCGAGGGCAGAGGGGCCGTCAGGGTTCCCTCTCCTCAGCAGTTGTCCTCCCAGTCCCCTCACCATTTGAAATGCAAATCAAGCAACCCTCTTGTTCCTCTGCCCACATTTTACGTCTTCAATTTTTATTAAAAAAAATTTTTTTTTTTTAATTAAAAAGAAACCCTTTTTAAGTAAATCATTGGGCTCTGTGGAGGCCATTTTACTCAGAAAAAAATTTTTTTTTCTTTAATATTTGAGATGTACTGTAAGATGACTTGAGTCACTGGGAATTTTTTTTAAGATGGTTTCAGATATATGAAATTTTTAGAAGTGCCATGTTCATGCATGATGGCTGATAGCTTCAGGGGGCATAGAGACGGATTTTACTGACCTTGTCTTTTATTAATACATCGGATTTTGGAAGAGTCAGGACGCCTCTTGGATGGCGGTGGAGGGGATGGGGTAGCTCGGTGTCCTTTCTGGCCACGGTCAGTTGCTCGCTCCCTCCCACTGTGGTGCTGAGGAAGGGGCTGCGGGGACGGCTGGCCTGGCCTGTCTCACCCTGCTGTGCCAGGTGAATGTTGCTCACCCTGTAGACAAGAACACTGGATGGTGATGATGGTGATATGAATGTAGATAGACGTGGAGACACGTTCACAGTGTCTTCATTTGAGCTGTGTCCTTCCACTGCCCTCTTTCCTTCCTCCTCAAGGATGCTGGTTAGAGGGGCAAACATTTCCTTGGAAAACTGTGTGTGGTTATTTGGCTTCTTGTTTAAGGATGGGCCCCATTGGGCTCACTGAGAACTGTTTACTTTCCATGTGTGTATTTGTATAAAACCCAGGTTCTGGGAGCTGTATGGTGGCTTCACCACACCTCAGTGTTGGCTCCTCCAGTCAGTACACATCCTTGTTCCTCAGGGCCGGGCCTAAACCGTGGCCTGTCTTGAGGATACCTGGTGTTGGAAGGACACAGGCCATCCGAAATAGGGCTCCCATATCCCTTTCCGGGGTCCACTCAGAGCTTTCTCTTTCGGCCCCCAGAAGGTCCTGCTCTCCTACATCTGGCCGGTCCCTCGGCCTCAGGATGAGACACCTCTTTTCTCTTCCCTGGTTGGGAAGGTCACACTGCTCCAGGCCAGTGGCATGCTCTCCAGGATTCCAACCAGGAAACTCCCCAACAGGTAAAGTCCTTAATGTAAAAACAGTACTTTTACCTACCTGACTTTGGGGGCTAGTGCCTAAGAGGGAAAGGGAACAGTCTAAACACAATACATTATACCAGAAAGCAAGAAAATAAATTGAATCACACAGGGTAGTCGTAAAACCCTTGTGGAATGTTAATTTAATAACCTAATGGCTTAATATTTTGCTACCTTAAAATGCAGAAATAATAGAAACAATCTGTGAATTCTTTTCATACAGATAAGGACTTCAGCATTACTGACTGATGGAACTTTGCCTGCACTCGCGGCCATTTTTTTTTTTAATGCCAGGATTCTGAGCAGTGTGAAGTTGCCGATCTAACTTTAGTAAATCTGCTTTTAAATGTCATTTACAGATTATTTCAGTTGTTAACTGCGGACCTAAATTATTACAATTTGGAAACACACAGGGACTTAATGACTCTTTCTCACCCACCCACATACATGTGTACACACACATTTCTTAGTAAAAAACTGAAGTGAGATGAAGGGGACCGACATGAATAACAAGCTCAACCTCTTTGTGCCTGGAAAGGAGGAGGACTGGAGCAGCCGGAGACTCACTTCCCCCTCTCCTGGGCCTTTCTCTATGCCTTAGTCTCTCCAGCACACAGATGCATGCCTGCGTGCATGTGCGTGCACACACACCCAAAGATGGCAGTGGCACTCTCTCCCTCACCGGGATCCTGCGAGTGGGAGGGTGCTGTGGAATTTGTTCTGGTCTCTAGGATGTATCCAAGAGGATTCCAAGCCATGTGAAAATTGCCCTGCTTTCTAGAGGGTGGAATGTGACCCTGCAACTTCAGAAGCACAATCATTTAATAATTTTTTTTTAATCATCCTGTCTACCCACAAGAGACATCAACAGGTTCTAGGAATTAAATATATCTCTTTACAACCTAGAGCATGTCCAGTTTTTGGAAACTGTGTTTTGATGGTTTCTTTAATACCTTTCCTGTATGGGGCTTCTTCCCCCAAATCTTAGAGTCCCTTCCAGTGAAGAGAGGTGGACGCTCTCTGTGAGCTGTAATCTTGTCTCTCTGGACCGACTCACCAGGAACCACCTGCAGGTCCTGAGTCTGTCTGCGTGGTGTCCTCAGCCTCCAGCCATACAGGTGGGCTCCAGGGGCTTTTTTTTTTTTACATGAAGCAATAGAATTATAAAATACCTAAATTTTTTTCAAAATGTAATGTTTTCCATAATCTGTTGGCAAAATCCCTACTCCCTCCCCATCTAAATTCTTTGATTTTTGTTAATACTTGCTTGTGTTTGGGGAATTTTTTCTCCCTCACATCCAGAAGTAGCACAGACACATTCTGATATTGAGTAAAATAGCACGTCACAATAGGTGGTAGTGTCCCTCGTTTTTCTGTTAGTGAGTTTTAAAAGAATGTACGAAGATAGTCATGAATGTACTAAGTGTTCTAATCCTGCTTCCGTTCACTTTGGCTGTGTCTACATGACAACACAGGTTTGACAGGGAATAAAGTTGTGCCCAGTGTCATGGGTGTTAGTGTGCCCCTCCCCCTCAGTGTTGGACCCCACCCTTCCCTGCTTTTTAAGTTTGGTGGGAGGGGGTACCACATCAGCAGCAATCATCAACCAACCAATGGGATCTACTTAGTGGTAAGTGGATTAACTGTTTAAATGCTAAGAGTCACTGGCCTGACCACACCATAGTATGGCCACTTGGGTTCCTGCAGACATGGCTTCATTTTCCACCTTTGCCCCAAATGTTTACTTCTTGCCTGATTGAGGAGGAGGGTCTCAAGACCTCAGATTGGAGGCCATTGAGCTCTTAACCCTGCCTCACCATGGAGAGAGATGCTATGAAGTGGTGGGACTTCCCTGGTGGTCCAGTGGTTACCACTCCCTGCTTCCACTGCAGGGGGCACGGTTTCTATCCCTGGTCAAGGAACTAAGATCTCACATGCTATAGGGCCAAAAAAGAAGTGGGCCCCTGGGCCAAGGGACTCTTAATGTCGTTCAGAGATACTTGTCTCTTGTAGATCCAGCCTTAATGTTTTTCTGACATCCTAGTGATAGCAGACCCTGCGCAAAGTGGATATCAGAGTTAATACTGTGAGGAGACAAAATAATGAGAATAGTTTTACCAAAGATAATGAAACATTGCATAATGTCTGCATTTTACCATTGATTTGAGTGCACCCTTAGAAAACTGAATGTAACAAAAACCCAGGACATTTTTTGGAAATTGTATGCTCTCTAGCAACTGTGTGAATTTTTATACAAGCACTGTTTTATGAGCTATATAAAATGTTATAAAAATACGGTCTCCTAACATCTTATTTTCTTAGGGCAGAGGTCTCTCAGAAGGTATGGGTCTATTTGTCTTTGCTTGGGGCTTCACCACCCGCTCCCAGGGGAGGGCAGGGGCACTCGGGGCACCATGGCTTCTCGGGCTTCCACACTCTGGGTGACGCGGTGCAGTTTGTCACAGCTGAATGACTGAGACGTCTCCAAATGAGCCCTAGAGCATTTCTTACACAAATCGCGTCCCAGCCATGAGGTAGAGGCACAGCTGACCTTTCCTTTCCTGGTCGGCTGCCACACCCGCCCTGTTGCCAAACTGGAGGAGTTTCAGTTCACTCTTTCTTTTCCACTTTGGATTAAATGGGATTTAGTTCCTCAAGGCAAACCTATTATTAACTGATAACAAAAGGATGCATGTTTTTCTCTTGCCTCATTGGCGAATTATAAATCATTAATATTTCACAGTAAAAATAATATCAAGCTATCAAACATTTTTTAGACCTAGAGGTCACGTGGTATAAAGTGCGTCGTGGCCTGTGATTGGAGCGAGCAAGCACTCGGCCCAGAGCGTGCACACCTGTGCGGGCAGCCGTGCACAGGTGAGGGCTGGTCAGGGCTGGAGCCTGATTTACTCCATAGGCAAGTCGAAACAAGACTTGAAGGCGAGATTCTTTAGAGCCTTTCTGGCCGTATGTATCTTTGTTTTTGACCAAAAAAAATAAAGTCCGTTTCCTCAGCTGCCACTAAGGTGCTCGGTCCATCCGAGCGTCACACGGCGGGCGGCAGCCCCTGTCCGCAGCGTGGCCTCCATCCACTGAGTTCACTGGCAGCTGTTCAGCCTTCAAGGGAACGGTGAGGTGGGTGAGGTGACCGTCACTGAGGGTAAGGTCAATGCCCTCATTAGAGCGGCGTGTAAACGGTGAGCCTTTCTGGCCAGGCTTGTTTGCAGAGGCTCTGGTCAATGTCAACATTGGGTACCTCATCTGCGGTGTGGGGGCTGGGGGACCTACCGGGCAGGAGGTCTTGCCCCTCCACCCCTCCTGCCCCAGCTGAGGAGAAGGAAGTGAAAACAGGACTCTGAGAAGTGTGATGATCACCTGGGGCTTTGGTCTTTTTGACTAAACCTCTTTAGAGACAGGCTCAATAAAAAGCTGAGCTCTTTGCTGCTGCTGTCTTGAGAATAACAATAATAGAGAATTTCAGTGGGCTTACCTGTAAAAGCCAGTTCTCAGAAATAAGAATTCCACACCAGATTATTCTGATTATTGGAATGGTGAGATGCAGTGGACACTTTAAGAGCTTCCAGAGAAACCTAAAATCGCCAAACCAGTGATGGGAAAGACACGAACATGCATCGCCCACTTGCTTGGATGGCAATGTTGGGCCTACCTGAGTGTATACAACATGCCAGGCACACTGCTGAGAGTTTCTCCTGGATCATAGCTGGTGAAGATCTCAGAAGCCCTGTGAGGTAAGTTCCCTAATTAAGCCTGTTAAGAAAGCTAAGGCCCTGAACAGTATGTGTACCATCTCATTTAATTCTTGTAAAAACTCCGTGTCTTGGGCAATGTTGTTATTTCCGTTTTGTGGTGAGGAAGCAGAAAGAAGGTCCAAACAAACTGCGATGCCAAGATGAGAGTCTGCCTTGTACGCCGAACCGTCTCAGACACTAAACACCCCCTGAGCCGCATGCAGTATAAAACAGAGATTCAGACCTGAAACTCAGTTTGTCTGATGTTAGATATATGTGCCGGTTCTCAAATTGCCCTGGCTGAAATAATTGTGGCCATTTGTGGACAGACATGTTCTGGTAAGAGTAAATTTTTTGAGATTGTGAAAGTAATTGCCATGGATTGGATTCCTTAGGAACAGAGTCTGAGACTAGGGTTCTTGTGCAGTTGATTGAGGACCTGCTCCCAGGAGAAAAGGTGCGAAAGAAGCAGAACAGGGCCAGGGAAGGCCATAAGCAGGAGTGTGGTCTCTGCAGGCCAGCCTCACTGCCATGCGCTGTGAGGCCCTAGAACATGAATTGTTTTGCAGAATTAGTACCAGGTGAAGCAAAGGCGCCAGTTGGTCATTGAGGTCTCCTCCAGGGAAAGGGGTAGTTGGCCTGGCAGGGTGGCTCCCTTTGCCAAGGGCAGTGTTCCAGAAGAGCCATTGTGAGTGGTTAGCTGGCCCTCAACAGTGAGGGGGTGGGTGTGCCAGCACAGGGGATCTGGGTGGGACTCCATCGGCATCCATTAAGGGGCAGACCCACCAGACTGCATGTTTAACCAGGTCATGGGGCCCCATCTGCCAGAGGTTCTCAGTCTGTTGGAACCTGAATTCTCACAGTGGGGCCTGAGAATCTGCATTTCTAAGAAGTTCCCCCTCTCTAACGAGATGGTGCCAGGTGCTGATGTCCAGAGGCTGCAGAAACATGTAACTTCAAAAAATACACTGTACATCCCAGAAACGGAAAGCTTAGCACTTAGTAGAGCTAGATCTGAGCTGAAATAAGTGGTTTCCAAATTGACTTTTTGAAAATTACAAACTATAAGTTTATTAATGAGGGGGTCCTTAATACTATGAAACCAGGGGGGCTGGTCCTTGGTGGAGTCATCAGGGAAAACTTCCCCAAGGAACTGGATGGCTAGCCTAGATTTGAGAATGAAGAATTAATTAGGTGAAAAGTTCAACATGCAAACAAGCTTTGGGGTGTGAGAAGCAGCTCTTAGGAAACAGTTAAAGGTGGCCAATGGAGGGTGGAACTAGAGGAGGAGGAGTTTCGTGAAGCTGCAGAAACAGTCTGGGGCTGGAGGACTTTGTCTTCACTGAATTGCCCTTGGATCAGTAAGAAAAGAAGAAACCCTTCACCTGTTCTGAGTAGGGAGGGGAATACTCAGTTCTGATACAATCGTGTTGAACTCTGCCTCCTCTGCCCAGTAAGGCTGCCCTCCTCCACTGCTGTTCTAGTCACCTTGCCATCATGTAGCTTTCAGGTCAGTGGGAAGAGGCAGCTTTACAAATGTTTCAGCATCAGGCCAAATATGGTGGCTGGCGCCAGAACATTTCTGCAGAGGGAAGCCTGTCCGTTGACTTTATTTTAAGGAGTGGGAATTTGTTCATCCTTCCTGTGCCACAGGAAATAGAACAAGGAAGGCAGTTAAGAATCATCTCTACCTCTAAAAGAAGTTCATTCATTTAGCAAAAATATTTGTAACACCTACTATCTCCTGAGCATAGTTCCATGATTCTAACAAGTCTAATTGGTAGGTAAGAAGCCTGTTTAAGCTTGGAGAGAAGGTTCTGATCGTTAACAGCACAAAACCTAATGTCTCTTGCCTTCAGTTGATTTTCAAGATGCACTTGGGTATAAGCCGACCGAGGACCTTGGCTCTGCCCCGTGTAGACAGCTGAGACCGTGGCAGGAGGCACACCTACTGGAAGGCAGGTTCCTGACTCTCCTGGCTCTCAGAGCTGAAACAGAGTTGCTAAGTTATCCTATTTCTGACATGATATATTAAACCCAAATCTCCCCACTGTATCCGATTAGCTGAAATCTCAGTGCAGGCACAGTGTCAGGCATGACAAGGCATATACTTCAGTATATGGTGGTGCCTACCTTGTCTTCATGTAATTAATACTATTTTCTTGAATCCAATGAGTTGGCTGCTATTATTGTAGCCTCACTTTTCTCTTATGTCAGAATCAAAAGTTAAGGGATTTCCTCCTACAATCCTAAAGAAAATTCCCTACATATTCTGTGGGGAAGTATCTAAGTAAGCCCTCTGAGTGGGTTCCAGAAATGGGTTTTACCAGTAGAGATCTCTAAACAGAACTTGCCCATTTTAGACACATGCTATTCTACTCTGACTGCAGTCTTTAGGCTTTCACTTGTCTGCCTTGGGGAAGGTCTCCCTAGGTTTAAGAAAAAAGTCCCAGGATCAAAGTTCCATTGAATGCAGTTGACATCTCTACAAGGGAATCAAGTGCATTGTGAGTGATCCACGTCCTCAGGATCTTGCAAAATTGTTGACTTTCACCATTCTTCTTTTGATGTACCTGATCTGTTAACCAATAATGAACGAAAAAAAAAAAAAAAAACTTGAAACGAAAAAAAGGGCCAGCAAGTGTATCTTTGAGGGAAAGAAGTGAGTGGCAGTCTCAGAGAGTTTTGTCCAATTTCAGAGCCCTCAGAGAAATGCTAAGCACACATTGGGCAGTAGCAGTTACCAAAGGCAGAAGCACAGGCAGAACACTCTTAAGAAGAGTGTATATCAGACTATTCATACATTTTTTTACACTCATAATTAGACTAGCAGAAATCAGAAAGCTGGGTCATGCCAGGGGCTCAGTGAGGCTGTGCGTCTTCAGTCACTTTGGTTGTGGCTGGTGAGAGGGCAGCCTGGCACAGATGTCCAGGAGAAGAAGCAGTGCTGTGTTTTTTGCAGTGAAGGGAGTCGGGTGGGAGAATGTCACTGGGAGAGTGGGTGGGCAAAACGTAGTGGATGCACTTCGGTATTTATTAGGCAGCAACGGAGCAAGAAGCGATGGATCATCTGTACCTAGAGTGACATGGATGGATCTGAGTAAGAAAGTAAGACCCAAAATGAAATATATAGTAATGTCACTTATGAAACTATAAATATATCTGTACAAAACAACAAAGCACATTTCACAAGAATGCAAATAAAAAGATATACATTAAACACATCCGATGATTGGCTAAGGTAAGGGACGAGGACGTGAGAACAAGAGAAGAGAAACAGTGACTTGAAAGAACTTGGAGGGTAGGGACTGGTGCCCCAGCATCTCCCAGTGGAAATTCTGATAGGTGCGCCTCTCCATTCCACCCGGGGTGTGTTGGTAAATGTGTGACAGTTAGCTTTCCAAGGGAAAAAAATCAGTCCTGGTTCATGGTGTTTGCTGATTGCCAAGGTGAAATTCCTCCTACCGTGGCTGATTTTTAAGCCAACCCTGTGACTCATGAAAGCAGTTTGGGAGATGCTCACGTTCTGCTTTTTGCAGTCTGCTGGATGGAGTTTCTAATGTCTCAAGATGGTCAATAAGCTGACTGACAATTCTGGCAGTAACTTTTAGGAAACCAAAATATATACAACCAAGATAAGGCAGGACTTTAGTACAGTGTCATTTTATTTGCCTCCTATACATTGCACACCCTGTAAGAAAGTTTATAGAGCATGTACCACCTTCCTGAAGGAAATCTGTTTTCTTTTTAGTTTCTTGAAAAATTAAAGTTTCTACCCCCCTAATAATTATTGATCAAATAAACTATGACCTAAAAATTTCTCCACAAATATCTACTTTTATCCCCAAAATGCTAAAAAAGAAAAATAATGATGATGAAACTATTGCCCAGCCATCTATATAATTTTCCATGAAAGATGGTAAATGCTATTTGGCAGAGAAGTGCAATTAGCATCACATTTCCCAGAGGAGAGCTATTTCTTTGAAAGGATTAACCATTACTGGTAAAAAGGCTAGATGGGTCTCTACAAAAATAGTCATAATTTTAGATTGTTCATCTTTAAAAAACTGCAAACATGCACTAGAAGCATTTTCAGACTTTGCTGGGAAAGCCAGACCTATTTTTAAATTTTTGTTCTATTTTTACATTGAAGTATAGTTGATTTACAATATTGTGTTAGTTTCTGGTGTGCAGCAAACTGATTCAGATCTATATATGTGTGTATACACAAACACATACACACACTTTTTCAGATTCTTTCCCATTATACAAGATACTGAATATATTTCCTGTGCTATTTAGTAAATCCTTGTTGTTTATTTTATATGTAGTAGAGCACATCTGTTAATCCCATACTGTTAATTTATTCCCCCCTCCGGTAACCATAAGTTTGTTTTCTATATCTGTGAATCTGCTTCTGTTTTGTAAATAAGTTCATCGTATTATTTCTTAGATTCCACATATAAATTATATAGTATTTGTTTTTCTCTTACTTTATGTAGTGTGATAATCTCTAGGTCCATCCATGTTGCTGCAAATGGCAATATTCCATTCTTTTTTTACATATGCCATCTCTTTATTTGTTCGTCTGTTGATAGGCACTTGGGTTGTTTCCATGCATTGGCTCTTGTAAATAGTGCTGCTTTGAACTTAGGGGTCCATGTATCTTTTCGAATTAGTTGTCTTTTCTGGATATATGCCCAGGAGTGGGATTGCTGGATCGTATGGTAACTCTATTTTTAGTTTTTTAAGGAACCTCTATACTGTTTTCCATAGCAGCTGTACCAATTTACATTTCCACCAACAGTGTTGAAGGGTTTCCATCTCTCCACACCCTCTCCAGCATTTGTAACTTGTAGTCTTTTTGATGATAGCCGTTCTGACCTGTGTGAGGTGATAGCCCATTGTAGTTTTGATTTGCATTTCTCTAATAATTAGCAGTTTTGAGCACCTCTTCACATGCCAGTTGACCATCTGTGTCTTTGGAGAAATACCTGTTTAGGTCTTCTGCCCATTTTTTGGCTGGATGTTTTTTAAAATTATTATTGAGTTGTATGAGCTGTTTGAGAATTAAGCCCTTGTCAGTCTTATCATTTGCAAATATTGTCTCCCATTCAGGAGGTTGTCTTTTCATTTTATGGATTCCTTTGCTTGTAAGTTTGCAAAAGCTCGTAAGTTTGATTAGGTCCCTTTTATTTTTGCTTTTATTTCTATCGAGAAAACATTGGTACGATTTATGTCAGAGAATGTTTTGCCTATACTCTCTCTAGGAGTTCTGTGGTGTCTTGCATGCCTTGCATTTAAGTCTTTAAGCCGTTCTATTTTGGTGTATGGTGTGAAGGTATGATTTAACTTCACTACTGCCTCGTTGAATTCATTTATCAGTTGTATGTTTGAAGTCTCAGGGTATTCTATAGAGTATCATGTCATCTGCATACAGTGACAACTTTACCTCTTTCCTTCTGATTTGGAGTACCTTTTATTTTTCTTTTCTGATTGCTGTGAAAGCCAGATCTATTGGAGTAAAAATTCTTCCTTGTCACCTCATTAGAGCAGGATATCTCAGCCTCAGCACCGTTGACATTTGAGGTCTGGAGACTATCGGTACACTATAGGATGTTTAGTAGCACTGGTCTCTACCCTCTAGATACCCATCCTACCCCCTCAGTTGTGACAGACAAAAATATCTCCAGGCATTGCCAGATGTCCCCAGGGGGCAGAATCACACTGGGTTGAGATGCACTGCATTAGAAACACCCATATCTTTTCATCATGTTGGTCACATTTTCACTGAGGAGGCCTTGCCAAGTTGGCATTATGAAGCAGCTATCTTAGAGTGGGCTGCAAGAGTTCCATAAATCTTTATGAATTGCTTTTATTTCTGCTGTTTCATAAATATGTTCCAAGTCCCTTGTGCTATAGATAACTATGAGAGATACGTTTTTGACACTTGCTATGACCAAATCAACATTCTGTACCACCAGACGTCTTTTTTCTTATTTTGATTTTCAAAAACAGAGAAGCCTGGAATGGGTCAAATCCCACCAGCTAAGTTGAAGGACTTAATTACCAACAGAGTGAAAAAAGCCTTTCAAATGGCCCTTGCTGCTTTCTAGCTATTAATACTATCAGCTCATCCGGTCTCACACAACACATTTTTAACTTTCTTCCTCTTTAGAAGACTTGACAAGGTAAGGAAATTAGTATGCCAATCCCCTTCTGACCTGTGAGGAAGCTGAAGCTCAAGAGAGGTTAAGGCCAGAGTATGACCAAGGTAACCCAACTTGGTACAGGCAAGAGCCTAAAAACCAGGACCCCTGACATATCACTAGGTCATGCTGCCCCCCTCACCATACAAGAGATCTTCAGCTTTCTATTACTTTCCAAAGAGCAATCAAGAGAAGACACTGTTTTACTATAAAACTTGTCATTATCTTCCCCAAGTTGGGACATTTGGTTTAGAGGGCATTAGCCCACTGTGTCCCCCTTTGTCTGACAAAGCAATAAAGCTATCCTTTTCTACTTCACTTCCACCCTCCTCCCCGCAACAAAAAAAAAAGGAAGAGAGGGAGGGAGGGTGGGAAAGAGTGGAAGAAAGGCACAGGGAGGTGAAGAGAATCATGGTCATTACTATAATTTACTAAAATAAAACTCTAACTCATGGTGAGATTAATTGTACTAATTATTTTTACTGATGTAAAAGCGTAATTAACAAATGGTAAAATAGGAAAATTCCTTTTGTTACACTGCAGAGTATTTATTATTTCTTCCTGGGAGTTTATTTAAGCTTTCAAATAAAAATCAATTTTTCCTGAGTTTTCTGAAATCGGAGCTGATAAGGCTACCAGACTCACGGGCCCAAATATCGCACTGCTTTGGGCTATAGAAGTTTCCCTTCTGCCAGTTAACCTGAATTCTCAAGAATTTCTGGAGGGCAGATAAAAAGACCCCAACAAAGTCTTTTTACATGACATAGTCTAACAAGTCTCCTATTTGAGCCGACCCTTCCAGTGCTAGGAAACTGCTCCTGAGAATCTACAAATCAGTTTATTTCTGCGGATGCCCTTTTCTAGATGATGTGTATATGTGTGTCCTTTCTATGACTGCTCTTGTTTTTTCAGTCCCTTTTACACTTCCCTGTGGCTCAGATGGTAAAGTGTCTGCCTACAATGCGGGAGACCCAGGTTCAATCCCTGGGTCGGAAGGATCTCCTGGAGAAGGAAATGGCACCCCACTCCAGTACTCTTGCCTGGAAAATCCCATGGATGGAAGAGCCTGGTAGCTATAGTCCACGGGATCGCAGAGTCCGGACATGACTGAGTGACTTCACTTCACTTTACAACACTGTCTTGACAATTAAAATAATTGGCCTCTGATGCTTTATTCTCTTCACTGATAAAAAATCTGTGTATTTCCTACTTTCAGCTGAAAAGTACACCATCAGCTTAAACCAGAAAGGGTCATTACATTCTTTCTGTAAAGAGTCAATGTAAATATTTTAGGCTTTGTGGGCTACATAAGGTCTCTATTATATATTTCCCTCTCTCTCTTTTTTTTAAAAAAAGCCTCTCAAAATGTACAAGCCGTGCTTGTGTGTCAGACAAAAGGCTTGTGGCTGCCTTCGTCTGTCAAACCCTTGACCTAAACAGTTAATTTTAAATGGGCCCGAAATAAACCATTTGGAATTAGTTGGAACAACTTTACTATCCAGACCTCTGGAGACAAACTGAAGGGAACTCAGGCCAACATGTTGGTAACTGAGAAAGGTCGATGGAGAAAGGGGGTCGTCCAGTGCTGCTGCCCTAAGGAGAGGAAGGAGACCTGGACTCAGCTTGGTTTTGCCTTAAGCCTGAACCCAGGGAAGCTGGTCGATGGGGATAAAACTGAAATAAAGACACTAAGAACAAGGTCAGTTTATTTTACTCTCCCTCCCAAGGCTGTTAACCTGGGAAACAGTGGGCTGATCATGTAAACTGTCTCTGAGTTTAGTTCATTCATTACAAATCTCACTCTTGCTCATGAGGTCAAAAAGTGAATAAATCAAGGCTGAGAGGGAAATCCAGTCCAAGGGAAGCGTCTTCAAGAGCCACAATGCGGATCCTGACTTGCACAAAACTGCTCAGCATCTTCTACAAATGGTGGGAGAACTTTATTTTAATACAAACATCTTCTTTTGAACCTGGCCCCTTCCTGCACCACTACAAAGCAGCTTTGTCACTGAAAAGCAATCCATTTATTTGAGCATACTCTTTTTAGGCAATTGTAATTTTTTCCACCGTCGTAACACCACTCTGTGCTTCTCACTGCTGGTCTTCTCCTCCAGCACTTTTTTCAGGATAATCCTCATCACTGTCTCTGTTTCTGCTTCTTTATCCTCTCCAATAAGAAGATCCAACGTATCTCCCACTTTCACCTGAAAATTAAAAAGAAAACAGAGCTGTCGTTTGGGGAAATGCAGGCCAATGCAAACATCTCTACTTTGGGTTTTCCCCAGAGAACCAGTCCCTGGCGGGGAGGTACTCCTTTGAAACAGTCACTTATCTTAGTGCCTCCAGGTGAAAGGGCCTCCCTCTCTGGGAAGGTGCCTCAAACCCATGTGGCTTAACATGGACCAGTGTCACTCCTTCAGGCTGAGACAGCTAGCTGCTTGAGGATGGGCCCTGTGTGGCTCTGATTTTCATCCCTATTGCATGACTTAAGGAAACTCTTGAATGGAAGCATTTATTTTGGTAACAATGGCAAAAAACAAAGGAAGCGGGACATAATTTTAGAGAGTATGAGCATAGTAATTACTACAGGCACTGGGAAGACACTGAGAAGACAATTTTCAGTATAACACATTCACTGATTTCAACCCAGATAAGCTACATCATTGCATACAGGGCATAATTTGTTGGAAATTCATCACAGTGCAACAACAGCCGTATCTCTTTAAGAAATGGAAGTAAAGAAACTGCTTTCCGGTACTGGCTAGCCCCAGGGATGACACATCATCAAGAAGAGACAGGACTCCATGAACAAGGATGGAATGCCCCAGAAAAGAGGATGCTGACCTGGGTTAAAAGGGCTGAGATCAAACCCATTTTTATCCAGAGAGGAGCTCTGGCTTGAGTGAGTGCAGGACATGCCCTGGGGGGCAGTCACATTCGTGCTGCCCGGGTGCAAACAGCCCGAGACAGACACCGGGTCCTGGCAGCTCAGTATCCAGGGCATCTGCCCAGTAACTCAGGAAGGGGCTAAACTGACCCAGGTGCAATATGCGGCTTTTGCTACAACACAATCCAGGGTGACCAGAGGCCATCTCAGACCACTCACCACCACTTCCGAGCCCGGGACGGGCACAGGGTTGAAGAGGCAGGACAGGAAGACAGGGAGGGACCCTCATGTGTGGGCCACGGACCCTTAAGTGGGCATAGGTACCCATTTAAAAGGTTGCTTGGGGGCTTCTGTTTAAGAAGCCATCGTGCCAAATGCTTACGTTTACTGCATTTTCCAATGAATACTCCCTAAGGCGGTCCTAACTTCATGCTGTTGGAATATCTGTACTTCACTAGGGCAAGCAACCCACTCAAGACATCCGTAGGCCCAATACTCAGTCAACAGCGTGGGAACGCACACCTGCTCACCACAACACCATACCGGTCAATCCTGGCAGCTGGATATAAAACTCACAAGTGAAGTGAAAGTCACTCAGTCGTGTCGAACTCTTCATGACCCCATGGACTATACAGTCCATGGAATTCTCAAGGCCAGAATACTGGAGTGGGTAGCCTTTCCCTTCTCCAGGGGATCTTCCCAACCCAGGGATTGAACCCAGGTCTCCTGCATTGCAGGCAGATTCTTTACCAGCTGAGCCACAAGGGAAGCCCAAGAATACCTGACCCAGGAATCAAACTGCAGTCTCCTGCATTGCAGGCAGATTCGGGAAGCCCAAAACTCAAAGGGCTGATTTTAAACCATTAACTTTCTCCCCTCTGGGCTGAGAAGCAGAGAGACTAACACCATAGTGAGGCATGATGACTGCTTCTCTTTGTGGGTATGAGGGCATCATCTGGGCCAGATGCAGGGGCAGAGGGGAGTCAGTTCTCCTGAAGTTCTGCTGGGTTCAATTTTTAAAAAATGACCATGTGGCCAACCTATATAGGCATTTAAAATCAATGTTCAGAAATACAAGACTTGGAAACGCTGCTTTACCTTTTTTGGCATAACTCTGTGTCATTAAAATTCCTTTTTAAATAAAGGAATACATTAATGCACATGATACAAGATGTAAAAGGTATAAAAGGATATACAGAGAAAAATCAACCCGTTATGTATCCTCAGCAGCTGGGCACAAGCCCCATGGAGCAGGCCACGGAAGGGGAGGTGTCCTTCATTCCCTTCAACTGTGGGAGACAGCGCAGTAGACACAAAGCAAGACTGGCTGGGATTAGGGGCTGTTCCAAGTATCTACATTTCCAATCTCCCCTTAGCTGCAGTTACTATGGCTACCAGGCCTCCTAGTAACAAGGCAGCCGTGTGTTAATGCTGGGCCCTTCCTTTGCTGACCCTCAGGAGAAATCTGGAAGGCAGCCAAGACAATAGAACACCCAAGGCAGAATGAAGAAGCAGCAATTAGACTGTAGTTAACAATATCGCAAAGCAGAGGGAGAAAAAACAGATCTGTGGTATCTGCAAATGAGGCCCTGACAGAGGCATCCTGCACCAAGAACAGGTCTTGTCTTAGGAACACTGCGGCTGGCTAGAGGGGGCTGGGCTACACAGGGAAAAGCAATTAAGGGACAAGAAGGACTTGATGTCCAGATGCCCGTCTGGAGTGCCTGACTTCCTGCAGCTCACAGAGCAAGGGCTGACACCCGAAGTCTGAACCTGCCAGGCTGGGTGCCTTCAGAGGAACAGTGGCCTTGAGACTTGGTGGCCAAGAAAAGCACTGGGGATCCCCTCTTCAGTCCACCCAGCCACAAGAACCACTCAGCACAGGATCAGGGCCTCTGAAGACAGCCTCCGTGCTCATCTAGGTCCACAGCTGATGGCTCACACCCTCCCACGTCCCAGGGGAACGGGATGCAGCTCACGTTCTCCGATCCCAGGGTTGCTTTGAAATACGAGAGAAGCTAAAATAAAAACCTTCAAAAGTGTGTCTAACTCCGCTAGAACATTTATTCCCTGGACACTGACTGGGAGTTATATTCTGTCTGCTAATGCCTCAAGGGTCAGTGTCTGCCACACTTTTTAAGGGTCTCTGCCATATACTTTTTAAAACTGTCTTGTTAACTTTTACTATCATTATTATTTTTCCCAATTATGAAAGTGAAACATACTCATAAAAAATTCAGAAAATAAAACACATGAACATAACTCACAATGCCCACTCAAAGATAAATGCTGCTGCTGCTGCTAAGTCACTTCAGTCGTGTCCGACTCTGTGCGACCCCACAGACGGCAGCCCACCAGGCTTCCCTGTCCCTGGGATTCTCCAGGCAAGAACATTGGAGTGGGTTGCCATTTCCTTCTCCAATGCATGAAAGTAAAAAGTGAAAGTGAAGTCACTCAGTCGTGTCCGACTCTTAGCGACCCCATGGACTGCAGCCCACCAGGCTCCTCCGTCCATGGATTCTCCAGGCAAGAGTACTAGAGTGGGGTGCCATTGCCTTCTCCGATTTTAATCTAGATATATGTATATATGTAACTTATTTTTACAAAAATACATTTTTATAAGAATATGTATCATTTATTATAACATCAGATACTAGAAATTCATTTTCTTGTAACACTTATTAATGATTCTGTCATAAAACAACAATATCAACAGGGCTATCAGGAAATATAGAACCTTTTTGATGGCTGCTCTGCACACAGAGCAGTGTAACTTCTGCTGAGCTGAACAGAATCGCACATCTGCTCAGGTTACAGCAGGCCAAAGAAACCTCTACATGGATCAAACATTTCTTTTTGGCCTGATTATTATGATTTCAGAGAGGCTAACATTAATAACTTAAGAAGTTTAATTAATAGATTTTTTCTAGTTCTGATAGTGACTTGTCTTAAAATTTTAAAGAAAAAGAGGAAGCTTCATCTCAAAGTCATTATGGCTACAATCAGCAAGTGGTCTGTGTGACTGAAGCTGTGTGGCTAGGCCTGAGGGAGACCTTCAAGGTGGTAAGACAGACATACCTGAGGAGCCACTGATGCCCCAAG
Source organism: Bos taurus (assembly GCF_002263795.3). Classification (NCBI taxonomy): domain Eukaryota; kingdom Metazoa; phylum Chordata; class Mammalia; order Artiodactyla; family Bovidae; genus Bos; species Bos taurus. The sequence continues at coordinate 42,942,324 of NC_037336.1, forward strand.
GAAGGAGCCCCAGGGGAGACTGGGGAAGGCGTTAACTGAGTACAGAACAACACACAAAAATATTTGGTTGTCATAGTATCTTACCGTTCTGCTTTTCTTCCATAGTTTTTCCCCATTCAGCCTGAGTTCACCTTTGTAGAATGCATCTTCCACTTTGCTTAAAAAAAAAAAGTCAAAGTACTTTAAAATAGAAATATATTCAAGACAATTATATAATTTTGAGGAAAATACTGGCTATTAATAATGCTTTTCCTGACAGTGACCAGCCTACTCACAAAATCTCCATTCTGGGCATTGGGAAAGTGAAAGTCAACTGCTCCTATATGAATCTAAACAGGGAGACCGAAGGGCACTGCTGAGTAGATGTGGCTGCTGCAAAGATCTGCTAGAGTGAGATGGCAGGTAAGCAGCGCTCTGCTGGGACTTCACGCAGGTGATAGCTCCCGTGATCCACGACAGTCAACATGAGTGGGTGCTACCTTCCCCTCACATGCTCTGAGAGAAAAACCAGTTACCACACCTGTGGTGAGGCTGTTAAGAAACCCTCTGCTGATCTGCACTGAGGCTGGGGAAATGCCAATCCAGCCACTGCTGATCTCTCTGAATTTAATCAGTGGAGCGACTAGACCAAGGCAGATACAGACAAAAATGAGTGCCCTTTCGTCTTAACGCTCAGACTCCTGGTGATTGATGTTGGGGGTTTTCCTAATAACAGTACTAGCTACTACTGTGAGAGACAGGGAGGCCCTTAACGAGCCTGCCAGACTTTACAGAACATTGAAGTCCTGATGAGGGTGCCTGTGCGCTCAGAGTCATCTTTATGAGTCTTTAAGTTTCATGGATTAAAAAACTAAACTATGCCATTAAATTAGGACATAAAGGTACAAATTAGACAAAGGAATCTTAATTTCTTATTCATATGACAGTTCTTACTTTGCATGCAGTATGCACACAATGATTGCTAAAGGAATGAATGAACAGTGACGATCACTATTATTATATAATAGGTCTAGCGAAGAAACAAGGAGATTAAAGAAACCTTGAAGGTTATGCTTAATATCTCCATACACTATATACATGAACGCACATAGTATTTTCATCATCATAGCTAACATACATTGAGAACCCAGGTGCCACACATTGTTGTAAATGCTACAGGAAGATAGACTGACTTATTTAATCCTAGCCACCACCTTCTAAAGCCAGTTCTATTAGCCTTATTTTACAGATGAGGGAACTGCACAGAGATTTTAAGTATCTTGTCCAAAGTCACAGAGAGCCAGGATTAAAGCCCCGGTAGTCTGGGTACAAAGCCTGCAGTTTTAACCACCACATTATGCTGCTTCTAAGATATACCATCTCACGTAGCATTTGTGAAACCCAGGTGCATTCTATGCTTGCTATATACATCTAACATGGTGATTCCTTTTTTCCTCAAGAAGCTGTTTTTACATCAGTGGTTCATCTTACAGTTGACTATGTCTTAGAGTCAAGGAAACACGGCACATGGGATTTGCAGGCAGTCATTTGACTTCTTTGGGAATTAGTTTTTTCACGTATAGAATGAAATAATTGGACCAGGTTCCTGTAAGATTCTTTCACATCTGTGGTTACCCTTCACTGTAATATGAGCCATGTGATTGGTAATGCTGCTTTAAAACAACCAAGAAGACAAGTGATTTTTGTATGAAAACGCACATACTTCCTTCCGATATCTAGGCCCGTCTTCAGGATAACGTCATACCGGAAAGACTGTACTGCTTTGTCCAGGTCTTTATAGTCTTTGACCTCACTGGGGTTGTCCTCGGGCTCCTCTTCCAGCTCACTCATCTCATCCCTCTCTTCATCAGAGTCCCCTTCATCTTCCACTTTTTGTAGAGTCTTTTTAGTGGATTTTTTAGAGCTTATATTACTTTTGAGTCTTATGGAAAATGGAAAAATATATTCCGGAGATATTAAAAGCCCTGGGAGTCTCAGTGAGAAAATGTTATGGAGGAGTGTTTTATAATTTGATGCATTTAACTTGGCACTAGACAAATACAAGTATCGATTCCAGGAAGCACAGCCTTTATGTGAAGGTGTCCCTCGAAGTGCTCTGCAGAGTCCAATCCAGGCATCTGGCTTTCTTAAAATGCTGCTGGGCAGTCTGACACTAGTCATAGCCATGGCACATACTACCTGAAACAGACAATTCAGATTTAGTTCACAAGTGTGGTATCTTGGCATTCTTACTACATAAACCATGCACACTGTGAACACGTTACAGCTGATACTGTACCATGTTCCCTCCTACAAAAGGCCATGTTGGGTCCACACGAACCAAGGCCATGCACACTGTACCTGGTGAGTCTTCTGGCTGTACTTAATGTACTGACCTGATAGGACAGTCATGAAGGTCAAACTGGATGCTAATACATGTGAAAACACAGGTTCCACTCTTCTCACTCCCCCAAATTAGTTTGGGTACTGACTGCTCAGTGCTTTCCCCACCCTCTTTGGCTATGTCGTGCAGCTTGCAGGATCTCAGTTCCCCAACCAGGGATTAAACCTGAGCCCCAGCAGTGACAAGTCCAGAATCCTAACCACTAGGCCACCAGGGAATGCCCTTAATGATTTTAGAGAAAAAAAAAAAAATCTCAGAACAAGAAACACTGTCTACTGACATACATTACAAGCTTACAATAATGGACTTTGCCAAGGATACTAGATCATCACTTTATAAACCCAGAGTAAGTCTCTCAACTTTCAACCTCCAACTACAGCAAATCAGAGCTAGGAATGAGCAAATTGTACAGATCTGCATTCTACCCCCTTTCACATCTTCTTCCTAATAGATTCATTAGCTAGCAGAGAAAGAAAGGGTAGGTCACAGAGAGCCAGGATTAAAGCCCCAGTAGTCTGGGTACAAAGCCTGCAGTTTTAACCATATTATGCTGCTTCTAAGATATACCATCTCACGTAGCATTTGTGAAACCCAGGTGCATTCTATGCTTGCTATATACATCTAACATGGTGATTTCTTTTTTCCTCAAGAAGCTGTTTTTACATCAGTGGTTCATCTTACAGTTGACTAACTGTAATCACCACTAACTAGGTGATTGTTCCCTGAGGCACTGAGGCACAGTCATGCCACATGTCCTGTATGCTCCACTGCGAGAGGCCTCCTGGAAGACTTCACCTGGTTTCCTCTAGACTTTGTCCCAGGCATCTTGAACCTTGCATGTTGTATCATTTTCTGTTGTAAATCATAGCCATGACCCATAGCTGAGTCCTGTTGAGTCTTCCCAGTGAAATCAGTGAACCTAGAGGTGGTCTTGCAGATCCTGACATAGTATCTGACTGCCTATTCGACATATCCATTTGGATGCATAACAGGGACTCCAGTCTTAATTGGCCCTGAAACAAACTCTGATATATCTGCAACCCCAAATCTGCTCTAGCTGCAGCCGTCCCCATCTCAGTTAATAGTAACTCCACCCTTCTAGTTCCTGAAAAGGAAAGCTTTCAGTCACTCTTGACTCTTTCCCCCCTACTCAGATCCATTATGTCAGGAAATCATGTTGGCTTATCTCCAAAACCAAAACATTTGGTTTCCCTTTCACAATTACCACTGTTACCACAGATTCAGGCCCCGGTCTATCATCAGGATGACTACCAAGGCTCCATCACAGTCTGTTCTCCATACAGCAGTCAGTCAGATAGACTCTTTTAAAAAGAATTTGTATCACGTCTCTCCTTCCCTCACAATCCTACAAAAGCACTGAAAAAGCAAACTCCCTCCCTTGCCCTATAGGCCGTGATCTGCCCCCTCCATTTCCTCTCTGACCTCATCTCCCGCCTCTCTCACCCTTGCTTACTCAACTCCTTCCTGAAGATCCTCGTACACAACAGGCAAACTTCTGAGTAAACTCCTTTGTTCCAGGTGCCCTACTACACCCTTAGTCCAGGTTATCTGCAGGGATAACTCATTTTTTAACTCAGTGAAGTCTACTCATTCCAACTCCATTTAACAGGTATCTTGTCCTCCCAATCTCCCCTGTTCTACTTTCTTCCATCATAGCATTATCTACTATCATGTTATATAATTTACTGGTTTTGTTTTTGTTTTTTTTAAATGACTCTGCTAGTAGAATATAAACTGTTACCGGTGCTATTTTCCTCTGCTCAAGCCCAAGTGCCCAGAATAGTGCCTGGCACGTGGTAAGTACTTGATTAAATACTGTGAAGTGAAAGCACAGCAAAAGAACCTGTGCGTTAGAATGAAGAGCTAAGAGGGGGTTGGGTTGACGGGTAAGAGGTGAGATCGCCAGGAGCCTTCCATATCAAAGCGTGGACTTATCCAGAGTGTGTGAGAGTTATAGAAAGATCTTAGGTAGGGAAGTGATCCGACAGTAGTGCTTTTTAAGATTTCTTTGGCGCGACAGCGTGAACATAAAGGGATGATCGCGGCAGGAGGCCTGAAGGTGGTTTTGACTGAGATCTTCAGGCGAGATATAAAATCTGTGAACTAACCAAAGTCTGTAAGAACAGCAACTACCTGAATGCAGAGGCGACGCTGTCCTGAACCCGCGGGACACTTGGAATCGCTCCACGTTCCTGAGCCCGTTAACTACTCCGAATGGAGAACCTGATTGAACTGCTTTTAGGTCAATTGCAACTAAAAATCTCTTGGCTCAGAGGCTGACAAACTGCTGAGACAAGGTCATGTTCCCCTCGCTCCCTCCCTACCCCCTCGGGCTGCGCACCTTCGCAGGTTCTCAAGGTCAAGGGAAACTGGACACCAGAGTCCTCGAGCTTGCAGTCTGCGTCTGCAGCCAGCAGGAGCAGCCAGACCCAGGAGCGGACAGCCTTGGCCCCCCGGGTCCACGGGGCGTCCCGAGCTGGCCGGGCCGGGGCAGGACGCGAGACACTCACGCGGAGCCCTGGCGGGAGCGCAGCCAGGGGAGGGGAGCTCGCCGCTCCTGTATTTCCCACGTGCGCGCGATGAAGCAACAGAGGGGGGAGCGGGCCTGGGTCACCGCTGGCCCGGCAGGGGCGCAGTTACCTGTACGTCAGCGCTGCTCCTCCCTCCCCGCCCCCCTCCCAGCGGCCTTGCAGACCGCCTGCCTCCAGGCCCCGCCCTATCTTTGCCCCGCCCCTTCCGTCGGCGCCGGCGCGTTGAGAGCGGGCTGGGCGAGGCGCCGGGGCGCGGTGATGGCGACGCAGCGACCTCTGCTGCAAGCGGTATCTAGGAGGACTGCGTGGGGAGTGTGGGCGGCCTGGAGGACCGATTAGCTGTGAGCTGGACCGGAAGCCACCTCCGGGTGATTGATTCCACGTGGTTGAAGAGAGTTTTGAGTTTTTTTTTTTTTTAGATAAGTAATTTTTTATTGAAGTCTAGTTGATACTCGTTTGTGTGTGTTTGTGAAGTCGCTCAGTCGTCTCCGACTGTTTGGGACCCCGTGGACTGTAGCCCGCCAGCCTCCTCTGTCCATGGGATTCTCCAGGCAAGAATACTGGAATGGGTTGCCATGTCCTTCTCCAGCGGATCTTCCCAACCCTGGAACCAAAGGGCCTCCTGCATTGCAGGCAGACGCTTTATCGTCTGAGCCACCAGGGAAGCCTGATACGTAATACTACATAAATTATTGGTGTACAAAATAGTGATTCACAATTTTTAAAGGTTATACTCATTTGCTGTATTCCCCCTGTTTTATAAAATATTCTTGTAGTTTATTTTAAAGTGAGTAGTTTGTGTCTCTTAATCCTGTATTTCTATATTGCTCCTCCCCCTTCCCTCTCTCTACTGTTATCCTGCTAGTTTGTCTTCTGTATGTGTGAGTCAGCCTTTTTATTATATTCCCTGGTTGTATTTTTTAGATTCCACATATAAGTGATACACAGTATTTGCCTTTCTCTGACTTATTTCACTTAGCATAATGCCCTCCAAATCATCCATGTTGTTGTAAATGGCAAATTTTCATTCTTTTTTGCAGCTGAGTGGTTTTCCATTGTACTTGCATCACATTTTTATCCATTCTTCTGTTGAATTAGTGTTTTATATTGTTTAAATATATATCCAGGAGCAGAATTGCTGGGGCACATGGTAGTTCTATTTTTAGTTTTTTTGAGAATCTGCCATACTGTTTTCCACAGTGGCTGCATCAGTTTACATTCCCACCAGCTGTGTACAAGGATTTCCCTTTCTCCAGTCCTCACCATTGTTTGTTATTTGTGTTCTTTTTGAGGATACCCATTCTGACATGTCTCTGATGGTATCTCATTGTCGTTTTAATTTGCCTTTCTCTGGTGATTAGCAGTGTTGAGCATATTTTCATGTGCTTGCTGGCAATCACATTTCTTCTTTGGAAAAATATCTGTTCAGTTCTGCTCCATTTTAAAATCAGGTTGTTTGGTCTTTTGATGTCAAGTTGAATGAACTGTTTATATATGTTGGGTATTAACCCCTTCTTAGTTATATCATTTGGAAAATTTTTCTTCCATTTAACAGTACCATTTGTGCAAAAGCTTTTCAGTTTAATTAGGTCCCATTCATTTATTTTTGCTTTTTATTTCCTTTGTTTTGGAAGAAGGATCAAAAAAAAAAATTGCTGTGAAGTATGTCAAACAGTGTTCTGCCTGTGTTTTCCTCAAGGAATTTTATGGTATCTGGTCTTACATTTAGGATTTAATCCGTTTTGAGTATTACTGCATATGGTATAAGAGAATGTTCTAATTGTGTTCTTTTTCTTGTAGCTGTCCAGTTTTCATAGCACACTTATGGAAGAGACTCTCATTTCTCCACTGTGTATTCTTAGCTCCTTTGTCATAGATTAATTGGCCTTTAGTGTGTGGGAAGATAGCTTTTAAAAATACTGTGAGCCTTGAGTTTTCTGAAATCACCAACCCCTTTGAACATCTTTGAGAGTTATAAATGTTGTCTCTAGAAAAATACATATATTCCCAAGAATTTATAACCTGCTTGGTTGCATTTGTGCAGTAAGCAAAGGCAGTTACCAATTATATCTGGTGCTGAAGTGATAAAACTTCATATATTATATGAATTTGTTGCAGGAAGGGGGACCCCTTCCAGGGCGCAAAAGTGGGCTCTTCTCTAACATTTGGAAATGAATTGTCCAAGGAGACACACATACTGACAAAGCAAAGATTTTATTGGAAAGGGGCACCTGGGCAGAGAGCAGTAGGGTAAGGGAACCCGGGAGAACTGCTCTGCCACATAGCTTGCAGTCTCAGGTTTTATGGTGATAGGGTTAGTTTCCCTGTTGTCTTAGACCAATCATTCTGACTCAGAGTCCTTCCTAGAGGTACATGCATTGTTCAGCCAAGAGGATGCCAGCAAGAAGGATTCTGGGAGCTGATTGTCTCCTTTTGACCTTTCCCAAAGTTTTCTGGTTGGTAGTGGCTTATTCCTTCTGTGTTCCTTACTAGGACCTCCTGTCCTAAAACGACTCATGCAAATAGTCACTGCGGTGCCTGGCCAGGGTAGGCGGTCGGTCAGTGTGCTTCCCCTAACAAATTCAGATTATACTGTTGACATTTTACACAGGTGATACACAGTTACATTTACTAGTTTAAGTCATTTGTAAAAGACTACAGATACACTGTTAAATCTGCCAGTAATAGGAGTTAATCAGTATTATTATCAACTGAGAAAACTGCTGTGTGATTATGCATGATTTTGGGAGGAGATAAAAGAATACAGTGCTATTGGATTACATAAAGTCAACTTAGTCGCTGGCCTTTAGAAAAATCAACACTTTGTTAGATGACTATTTTTTTAACTTTAAATTGCTAAATAATATTTTTAAAACTGCTGTGAGGTTAAGAAGTAGTTTTGTGTGTGTACACACGTATTTGTGATTTTTTATTTTTTTCATAGAAACTGGCCCCTGCTGTGGGACATTGTAGTTCTGACTAGTTTAGACCACCTAGAGGGCCAAGTTTACATTCCCTCATAGGGCTACACTAGGTCAGAAGAAAAGACACTGAGAATTGAACTGAGAGTTGAGCTTACAAGTCTGGACTCCAGCCTTTAATATAGCTCAAATATTTAATTTTACATATAGTGATGTCTAAATCAGAGCACTTTTAGTTTTATGTATAGGTGAGTTTTAAGTTATATTTTATTCTTTTAGCCACACCACTTGGCTTGCAGTATCTTAGCTCCCCAACCAGGGATTGAACCCAGGTCATGGAAGTGAAAATGCCAAGCCCTAACCAGTGGGCCACCAGGGAATTCCTTCTGTGACATTTCTTAAATTGTAGTTCTGAGAGTCAGGATGTCTCTGGCCAGAGGATCATAAACCAAGTGATCAGGGCTCTCTGGATTTATTGTGCCATCAAGAAACAACCTGAGTTATTATGTTTGTGATGCTATCTGTTGATGGACTATGACTTCTTTCTAGGTTTTTTGTTGGTTTTTGGTTTTGATATAATTGAAAATGTGCACATGAATTGCTTTTTTATTTTCAGGTTTTAATTTACTATCTTTTTAACAGAAGAAAATCAAACAGTTTAACATGTATACATGAGAGAGACCCAGAAAGACTAGGTCACCAAAATGGCTGAAATACCATTCTGAGCTAAAGATAAAAGAGGATGTTGAGGATGGGAAATTATAAGTGGTCAAGCAGGAGATGGCAAGAGTGAACATCGACATTTTAGGAATCAGTGAACTAAAATGGACTGGAATGGGCAAATTTAATACAGATGACCGTTATATCTACTATTGTGGGCAAGAATCCCTTAGAAGAAATGGAGTAGCCCTTGTAGTCAACAAAAGAGTCCTAAATGCAGTACTTGGTTGCAGTCTCAAAAATGACAGAATGATCTCTTCGTTTCCAAGGCAAACTGTTCAATAACACAGTAATCCAAGTCTGTGACCCAACCAGTAATTCTGAAGAAGCTGAAGTTGAAGGGTTCTATGAAGACCTATAAGACCTTCTAGAACTAACACCCAAAAAAGATTTCCTTTCATTATGAAATGAAGAGAAGTTGCTCAGTTGTGTCTGACTCTGTGACCCCAAGGACTGTAGACTACCATGCCCCTCCACCCATGGAATTTTCCAGGCAAGAGTACTAGAGTGTGTTGCCATTTCCTTCTCCAGAGGATCTTCCCAACCTAGGGATTGAACCCAAGTCTCCTGCATTGTAGGCAGATGCTTTACCATCTGAGCCGCCAGGGAAGTCTCCTTTTCATTATAGGGGATTGGAATGCAAAAGTAGGAAGTTAAGAGATACCTGGAGTAACAGGCAGATTTGGCCTTGGGGTACAGAATGAAGCAGGGCAAAGGCTAACAGAGTTTTGCCAAGAGAACACACTGGTCATAGCAAACACCTTCTTCCAACAACACAAGAGAAGACTCTACACATGGAAATCACCAGATGGTCAATACTGAAATCAGATTGATTATATTCTTTGCAGCCAAAGATGGAGAGGCTCTATACAGTCAGCAAAAATAAGACCGGGAGCTGACTGTGGCTCAGATCATGAACTCCTTATTGCCAAATTCAGACTGAAATTGAAGAAAGTAGGGAAAACCACTAGACCATTCAGGTATGACCTAAATCAAATCCCTTATGATTATACAGTGGAAGTGACAAATAGATTCAAGGGATTAAATCTGATAGAGTGCCTGAAGAACTATGGTCGGAAGTTCGTGACATGTACAGGAGGCAGTGATCAAGACCATCCCCAAGAAAAAGAAATGCAAAAAGGCAAAATGGTTGTCTGAAGAGGCCTTATAAATAGCTGAGAAAAGAAGAGAAGCAAAAGGCAAAGGAGAAAAGAAAAGCTATACTCATTTGAATGCAGAGTTTCAAAGAATACAAGCAGAGATAAGAAACCCTTCCTCAGTGATCAATGCAAAGAAATAGAGAAAATCAATTGAATGGGAAAGACTAGAGATCTCTTCAAGAAAATTAAGAGATACCAAGGGAATATTTCATGCAAAGATGGGCACAATAAAGGACAGAAATGGTATGGACCTAACAGAAGCAGAAGAGATGAAGAAGAGGTGGCAAGAATACACAGAAGAACTATACAAAAGAGATCTTCATGACCCAGATAACCATGATGGTGTGATCATTCACCTAGAGTCAGACCTCCTGGAATGAAAAGTCAAGTGGGCCTTATGATGCATCACTATGAACAAAGATAGTGGAGGTGATGGAATTCCAGTTGAGTTATTTCAAATCCTAAAAGATGATGCTGTGAAAGTGCCACACTCAATATGCCAGAAAACTTGGCAAACACAGCAGTGGCTACAGGACTGGAAAAGGTCAGTTTTCATTCCAATCTCAAAGAAGGGCAATACCAAAGAATGTACAAACTACCACACAATTGCACTCATCTCTTACACTAGCAAATTAATGCTCAAAATTCTCCCAGCCAGGCTTCAACAGTACATGAACTGTGAACTTCCATATGTTCAAGCTGGTTTTAGAAAAGGCAGAGGAACCAAAGATCAAATTGCCAATATCCGTTCAATCATCAAAAAGCAGAAGAGTTCCAGAAGATTATCTCCTTTGCTTCATTGACTATGCCAAAGCCTTTGACTGTGTGGATCACAATAAACTGTGGAAAAGTCTTCAAGAGATAGGAATAGCAGACCACCTTACCTGCCTCCTGAGAAATCTGTATGCAGGTCATAAAGCAACAGTTAGACTGGGCATGGAACAACAGACTGGTTCCAAATTGGTAAAGGAGTATAGCAAGGTTGTACATTGTCATCCTGCTATTTAACTTTTATGCAGAGTACATCATGTGAAATGCTGGGCTGGATGAAGCACAAGTTGGAGTCAAGATTGCAGGGAGATGGTAGAAAGTGAGGAGGAACTAAAGAGCCTCTTGATGAAAGTGAAAGAGGAAAGTGAAAAAATTGTCTTAAAACTCAACGTTCAGAGAGCTAAGATGATGGCATCTGGTCCCATCACTTCATGGCAAATAGATGGGGAAACAATGGAAACAGTGACAGATTTTATTTTCTTGGTCTCCAAAATCACTGCAGATGGTGACTGCAGCCATGAAATTAAAAGACGCTTGCTCCTTGGGAAAAAAGCTATGACCAACCTAGACAGCATATTAAAAAGCAAAGACATTATTTGCCGACAAAGGTCTGTCTAGTCAAAGCTATGATTTTTCCCATAGTCATGTATGAATGTGAGAATTGAACCATAAAGAAAGCTGACCGCCGAAGAATTGATGCTTTTGAACTGTGGTGTTGGAGAAGACTCTTGAGAGTCCCTTGGACTGCAAGGAGATCAACCAGTCAATCCTAAAGGAAATCCATTTTGAATATTCATTGGAAAGACTGATGCAGAAACTGAAGCTGCAATACTTTGGCCACCTGATTTGAAGAAGTGAGTCATTGGAAAAGACCCTGATGCTGGGAAAGATTGAAGGTGGGAGAAGGGGACGACTGAGGATGAGATGGTTGGATGGGATCACTGATTCAATGGACATGAGTTTGAGCAAGCTCTGGGAGTCAGTGATGTACAGGGAAACCTGGTATGCTATAGTCCGCAGGGTTTCAAAGAGTTGGACACAACTGAGCGACTGAACTGATTGACTGACTTGATACCAGTGGTTCAAGGACGGGGTTGCTGGTAAAGATCAGGGTGCGTGCAGAGCATGTACTCCTTTGTTCTCACTTCAGGTGGTCTCCTGATGAGGTTCTGTGGTTCTCAAAGAGGTTTTCAAACTGTGACCTCTGGAAAGAAGAATGATTCATCAAGTAGTTAACATGTTCCATTTGTTGGGTGTTTCAGTTCTGCCAAAGACTTCAAAGATATTGTTGTGTGTATTCTTTGAGGTGGATCCAGGATCCTGCCCCCCATCACACTGCTCTGCAGTGGAAGCAAGGCCTCTTAACCTCTGGACCACTAGGGAAGTCCCTGTGATGCTGAGCAAGGCCTCATGGGGCACCTGGACACGGAGCCCATTTTGTCCCCCATTTCTTATAGGCAAGACTCCAGCCTCCATGACTTTCAGTTCCAAACTACAGAGCAGTTGCTAATCAAGGGAAGAACAGCAAGGAAACCACCTGAGATGAGATTAAAGGACCAGAGAGGCTCATCAAGATTAGGAGACTAGACCACCTGAGACCCTGCACACACCCTAATCTTGTCAGCAACCCCACCCTTTGAAACTTGCAGAAGAAGGAATATAAGACTGTTAATGCCTTGATCCTTATCATATACTCCTGACTATAAAACCTTTCCCTACTCACCAGGGGTGGAGAGCGGGTGGAGTTATTGAGGGGCACTAGCCTACTGGGTTCTCATTTTGCCTGGCAAAGTAGTGAAGTCACTGTTTCTGTTGCAGGAAGGGGGGCCCCTTCCAGGACCCAAAACAGCTCTTGTCTAACACTCAGAAATGAATTGTACGAGGAGACACATGTGCTGAGAAAGCAAGAGATTTTATTGGGAAAGGGCATCCGCGTGGAGAGCAGTAGGGTAAGGGAGCCCAGGAGAACTGCTCTGCCACTTGGCTGGCAATCTCGTGGTTTTATGGTGATAGGATTAGTTTCTGGGGTGTCTTTGGCCAATCATTCTAATTCAGAGGCTTTCCTGGTGACGCAAGCATCGCTAAGCCAGGATGGATGCTAGCAAGAGGGATTCTGGGAAGTGGACAAACACGCGGTGTCTCCTTTTGACCTTTCCCGAACTCTTCCGGTTGGTGGTGGCTTATTAGTTCTGTATTCCTTACCAGAATCTCCTGTCATAAAACAGCTCATGGGAATGGTTACTAAAGGGCCTGCCCAGGGTGGGTGGTTTCAGTCAGTGTGCTTCTCCTCTGTAACTGTCTCTGTATTTCTGGCGCATAGAGAGCCAAGATTTTGGCAACACCTGCACTGTTGTTTTTTGGCTGCTCCTCCCTGGTCTCTCCATCCCCTCCCTTACCTATTAGCAGTTGTTTGAATCTGCCCTTTGGGACTCGGCAAAGGTCATGAAGACTGGAGTCTGTTCTCTACAAACAGTGCCCAGGAGCCTTACAGGATCCTGCCTGGTTTCAGTCACATGGCCTTCTTCCCTGTCTGTATCCTGTGACTCTCAGTCTGCAAGCGTCCCAACCTCAGGCAGTTTCTAGACTGATGAGTGATGGTTCTCTTCTACCTGGAGATAGGAGGAGGAAGCTGTCATAAGGGAAAATTTACACACTTCCTTCAGGCAAGGGGCTTCCCTGGTGTCTCAGATGGTAAAGAATGCCTGCAATGCAGGAGACCTGGGTTTGATCCCTAGGTCCGGAAGATCTCATGAAGAAGGGAATGGCCACCCACTCCAGTATTCATATTCTTGCGTGGAGAATCCCATGGACAGAGGAGCCTGGTGGGCTACACAGTTCATGGGATCGCAAAGAGTCGGACATTACTGAGCGAGTAACAGTTTCACTTAGGCAAAAGGGGGAAGGAAGAGACCTTTTCTTGCATCTGCTGTTTCTTGCTGCTGCTGCTGCTGCTAAGTCACTTCAGTCGTGTCCGACTCTGTGCGACCCCATAGATGGCAGCCCACCAGGCTTCCCCGTCCCTGGGATTCTCCAGGCAAGAACACTGGAGTGGTTTGCCATTTCCCTCTCCAATGCATGAAAGTGAGAAGTAAAAGTGAAGTCACTCAGTCATGTCCGACTCCTAGCGACCCCATGGACTGCAGCCCACCAGGCTCTTCCATCCATGGGATTTTCCAGGCAAGAGTACTGGAGTGGGGTGCCATTGCCTTCTCTGTTTCTTAGTTGCCTTCAACTCAAAATAATCCTTATGTTAAAGTGAGATACTCTGATCCCCTTCACAGTTGTCTGTATCTTATCATTAATGATTAACACAGTTTGTTTTTTGTTTAAAACCTCCTTCCCAACCTTGAAGTCATGAAGGTGTTCTTTTATAGTTTCTTCCAACAGTTCTAGTTTTATCTTTGATATTTAAGTCTCTGTTCCATTTGAAATTATTTTTTTTTATGTATGATGAGGGAAAAAGATTCAATTTCATCTTTACTCATAAGAACCACTAGTTATCTCAACCTGTTTTGTTGAATAAGCATTCTTTCATCAGTGATCTGAATGACATCTCTGTCACATGCTGAGTATTCATACATGGGTGTATGTGTTTCTGAGTTCTCTGTTATAGTCCATTGGTCCCTATACCAAATCTACAGAATTTTAATATAACAGCTTTGTTTGAATTTGTGCCCCAAAACCAATTCTAAAAATTCAGCTTGTCCATGAAAGTTTTTTAAAGGGAGAATCATTTGAGGAGGGGGTCAGAGTCTTTGGGCTTTCCTGGTGGCTTATATGGTAAAGAATCTGCCTGCAATCTGGGAGACCTGGGTTCAATCCCTGGGTTGGGAAGATGCCCTGAAGAGGAACGGCTACCCACTCCAGTACTCTTGCCTGGAGAATTCCATGGACAGAGGAGCCTGGCAGGCTACAGTCCATGCGGTTGCAAAGAGACACGACTGAGAGACTTTCAGAGTCTATCATCTTCCACTGTTTGCAGACTTTCTTCTGGTTGGTTGGTGGTTAGGTACCAAGGTGGTGTTCCAGGAAGCTTGTGCTCAGCCCAAAGTTAGCATCCCCCGTGTGGGTGGGGGCCTTAGTTCCTACAGAAGAACTCAGTTATTGTTACATATAATGTATATTCCTTGAGAAGGAACCAGGACACTGCACTACGGTGTTTTTTTGACTGTTCCTCCTTTGTTACTGTATTCCCTCCCTTCTCTGGTTAGCAGCTGTTTGAATCTGCCCTTCAGAACTCAGGGAAGGTCAAGGATACGGAATGAAGTTTATTTCTTACAAACAAGCAATGGGGGAAATGGAACAAATTTATACCCGGGAGACCCCATTGGGTCCTGCTCTGTTTCGGTCCCTCCTTTTCTTTGATGCTCCTCAATCCTGAGAAGAACAGGTATGGGACAAGAAAAGGAATAACATTTTGAATAGAGAGGTAAATCCTAAACTCTGCAAAGGAACTAAATTTTCTGGGAATTCAGTTTCACTTCTTGCTAGTGTTTAGCAATGCAATTAAGTTGGATATATTGAACTCCTATTGAGCCGTGAACTCACTGTGTTCTCATTTATTATATATTGATGGTTTCTATGTTTGTTTTTCTGTATACAGTGGGGACTTTCTATGTGGACAATCATATTGCATATGTATGATAAGTTTTGTTTCTTTTTAAATCTTTTTACTTCTTAAATCCTTTTCTTGTCTCTGTTGGTTAAGTGCTCTGGTACAGTGTTGAACAAAAGCAGTCATAGTGTCATTCCTCATTCTAAAAGTAATGCTTATAATTTTTTTTTTTACCCTTAAAAGTAATAATTTGCTAATAATTTTTGGCATATACTTTTTTTCAGGTCAAGAAGCACCCTTCAATACTTATTTTACTATAGAATATTTTATATATTTTAATCATGAATGAATTTTGAATCTTATCAAATATCTTTTCCTCATATTGTGAGAAGTTTATGTGATTTTTCTCCTTTAGTATGTTAATGTGATAAAGTGTATGCATAGACTTTCTAATGTTAAACCATGCTTGTATAAACCCAACTTGGTCATTAAAAATTCCATTATGACATTTATATTTAAAGTGGTTTTCTTGCTGACAACATAGGAGAGTTGTGTTTTTTGGTTGACACTCTTGTGAATTTCATTTGCTAATATTTTGTGTAGGATTTATGTACCTATGGGCAAAAGTTGCCTCTTATCTTTCTTATACTATCTTTGAATAGCTTTAGAATCTCTGTATCAAGAATATTGCCTTTTTTTTCATACCCTGGAAGAATTTATATAAGATTGGAATAATGTTAATTCTTTAAAATCTGGTAGATTATATGTCTTGACTCAGGTGTATATGTATGTGTGTTTGTGTGCCTGTGTATTAAGATTTTTATTTATCAATTCAATTATTTTTTAAAATTGGACTATCCAGGCTTCCTATTTCTTGAATTAGTTTTAGGTTAAAATTTTGTCAATTATTTTCATTGTGTATATTTCCTAATTAAATGGCATAAGATTGTTCATAATTTTAAAAAATCTTTGAAAATTTCTGATGTGTTTGTTTGCCTCCTTTATTCTTTTTCTTGATCCATCTTGCCAGAGGTTGTCACTTTTAATAGTGTTTTTAAATATCCAACTTTTGGCTTTTAAAAAATCCTTTTGATTGTACTTTCGGTCTTTAGTTTCTTTTTTCTTTATCATTTTCTTCCTTTTATTTTCTATGGACTTATCTCATTGTGTTTTCCTAACTTCTTTAGCTAGATGCCTGTCTCATCAACTTTTACCCTCTCTTACTTTCTAATAAACAATTGAAAGTATACATTCCCCTCTAAGAATTGCTTTAACTTTACACACAGATATTTTCAATACTATTGTTTGTTTAATTTTTTTTTTGACAGACAAACATCAGGGTTTTTTTTTCTTTTCAATTCCCAAAACAAGGTCTAGCCAAGTTTATTGTTTAGTGGGCTTTTTCTTTTTTCAAGAGATGAATAGTGAGATTCAAAGTGTATACTACTGGCTACAACTGATATAATAGCTTGAAAAAATGATAATACAGAAGTATGAATATAATACAAAAAGACAAGATTTTAAAACTGTATAACTATAATAAAGACACATTAAAGCCAGGAGTGTGTTACACTAGTTCAGAACAGAACTCATAAGGCAGTCCAAACTGATGCTATTAATAGTTAAGGAAAAGGGTCTGTTTTTAGGAAGCATGTCCGGACAGATACCAACACAAAGAAATGCCAGCAGTAAGTACCTGTCCCCTCTTGTTACTCAATGAGGTGTCAAAGGTGAAATAACTAGGTTAACAACTTAAAGTTTCTCCAAGGATTTGTAGTACTGCATCAGCACAATCCAGGCCTTAGGAGCTATGAGACCTTCAAGAGATTTCTGGCCTTCTTAGGTAAAGTTTTTGCATTTGTGTTTTTAAGACAATTCAAAGTCTTCCTGGTGCTCACTGTCACAGTAGTCCATCTGCCTCTTTTTCTTGTTATAAGCTGCAACTTGAAAGGGAACTATTTCCAAGGTGATCAGACCAGGGGCCATAGTCAACATTTGGATGCCATGAGTCTGCTCATAAAGATCCTTCCCTGTTTCTGGATGGGGCATGCCAGCCGAGTCTCATCCAACAATGTAAAAGTCGGTTCCCACAACCATCAGTGCTCTACAATGCCACTGGACC
This sequence comes from Bos taurus, assembly GCF_002263795.3. Classification (NCBI taxonomy): domain Eukaryota; kingdom Metazoa; phylum Chordata; class Mammalia; order Artiodactyla; family Bovidae; genus Bos; species Bos taurus. The sequence continues at coordinate 42,959,508 of NC_037336.1, forward strand.
TCAGTTGGGACATGGGAAGATGGCCACCACTGTGGTCTCAAGATTGAGGACTCCTTCCTCCAGCACTGCAGCATGCTTCTAAGAGGGACATCATCATCCCTTGTCCAGCCACCAAGAGGGTGAGGGAGAAGGACAGGACACAGTTGCCCCTCTCTAGAAGCTGCTTATGGGTATCTTGCATTAATAGAGCATGGCCGTTGTGCACCGGGTTGTGTAATGGAAATGCAAAGACAGCATCTGCATTCATATCTTTAAACTTCTGCTATAACTCAGTAGGAGTAAAACAATACTGATCAAGACCATCATTCCAATAAATTCAATCTAAGACTTGAGGCTGTCCTTCAGTCAGCCAATCTCCTTGTTCCATAACCATCTTGATGTAAGGGTGGTTCTTGCGTGTTTTTCCTGTTTCCTGGCACAGCGCTCCTCCTTCCTGTGCTCAAATAACTCTGGATTTCTGGATTTCAAAGAATAGCCACACAGAGGTCCTTGTATATCAGAGCAAATGCTGTGCAGCCATCTAGTCTCTTTATTTTCTTGAGTAGCTGTCAGGACTTTAGGGTGCTGACAAGTTAATGACAGCCTCATCCAGAAGATAATCGAAATGAAGGTACTGCAAGTACTCATTTTCTCTCATAAAGCCATTCAGTGGGGTTGCCCAGTCTTCTGCCAAAACCTGCACCCACTACATATCCACTTTATTAATTTTCAGTGCCAGTAAGGTTTCTGTATGTTTTTGTCAAATGAAGTTTATTTTCTGGCACATACAGTTCTTTCACTTCATAAGAGGCATCCACAATATCCCATTTCTGTAGAAGCTCCACAACCTGCTAAACATAGTCATTTGCATCACAGAAATCTGTTTTTAGCACCAATTCAGGGGCCTCTGGTTTTTCATATCAGAAAATATGAGAATCAATCCCAATGAAACCTTTAATTTCTCCAGCCCGTGCTTTTTTGTAGAGTCCCTTGACATCCCTCTGTTCACAAACATTCAGGGGAGCATCAACAAACACTTCAAAGAAAAATAAACTTGCACCCTTGTGAATGTGCCTTACATTGTTGCATTTCTCAGTATTGTTGTTCACTTGCTCAGTCATGTCTGACTCTGTGACCCCATGGACTGCAGCATGCCAGGCTTCCCTGTCCTTTACCATCTTCAGAGCCTGCTCAAACTCATGTCCATTGAGTCAGTGATGCCATCCAACCATATTACCCTCTCTTGTCCCCTTCTCCTGCCTTCAATCTTTCCCAGCATCAGGGTCTTTTCCAATGAGTCACTTCTTCAAATCAGGTGGCCAAAGTATTGGACCTTTAGCCTCAGCATCAGTCCTTCCAATGAATATTGAGGATTGATTTCCTTTAGGATTGACTGGTTTGATCTCCATGCTGTCCAAGGGACTCTCAAGAGTCTTTAACACCACAGTTCAAAAGCATCGGTTCTTTGGCGCTCAGCCTTCTTTATGGTCCAACTGTCACATCCATACATGACTACTGGAAAAACCACAGCTTTGACTATATGGACATTTGTCAGCAAAGTGATGTCTCTGCTTTTTAATACAGTCTAAATTTCATAGCTTTTCTTCCAAGGAGCAAGTGTCTTTTAATTTCATGGCTGCAGTCACCATCTGCAGTGATTTTGGAAACCAAGAAAATAAAGTCTCATTGTTTCCATTGTTTCCCCATCTATTTGCCATGACATGATGGGACCGGATGCCATCATCTTAGTTTTATGAATGTTGAATTTTAAGCCAGCTTTTTCACTCTCCTCTTTCACCTTCATTCAGAGGCTCTTTAGTTTCTCTCTGCTTTCTGCCATAAGGGTGGTGTCATCTTCACATCTGAGGTTATTGATATTTCTCCCAGCAATCTTGATCCCAGCTTGTGCTTCATCCACCGTGGCATTTTGCATGATATACTCTGCATATAAGTTAAATAAGCGGGGTGACAGCATATAGCCTTTACGTACTCCTTTCCCAATTTGGAACCAGTCCATTGTTCCATGTCCAGGTCCAACTGTTGCTTCATGACCTGCATACAGGTTTCTCAGGAGGCAGGTAAGATGATCTGGTATTCCCATCTCTTGAAAAATTTTCCACAGTTTGTTGTGATCCACACAGTCAAAGGCTTTGGCATAGTCAATAAAGCAAAAGTATAAGGTGATATAAAATTTGTGATACACACTAAGCCAGCATCTGCAAACAGCTTAGCTGTTTCCGCCATGCATCGAACATTCTCTTCTCTGTCTTCAGGACTAAAGCCAAGATTTTTATTGAAACCTTGATGAATGTTGTCACCATCCAAAGTGTAGCATGAAATAATATGGCAAACCAAGTACTCCTCTAAAGCCATGCTTACTGTGGTCTTTCCTGCTCCAGATAAGCCTGTTAGCCATACTGTGTAACCACAGAAGCCACCCGTGGTCCCCACCACTTGATCTCCCTTGTTCCTGGTGACATGGTGAGCTTGGTAGGTGATATTAGTTGCTCTCTGCATCCCCCAGTTCTGTGCATTGTTGCTCAGTTTAACTTTCTTGCACAGGCTACTGAGGACCTTCATGGCTGCACAGTGTGTGGGTGCGGGGTTCTCCTATTTTTTTCCTTTTTTTTTCCTTTTGGCTGCAACAGATCTTAGTTTTGCTGCGCGAGCTTCTGTCTGATAGTGGCTTTTGGACTTAGTTGCCCCACAGCATGTGGGATCTTAGTTCCCCAACCAAGGATCAAACCCACATCCCCTGCATTGCAAGGTAGATTTTAACCACTGAACCACCAGGGAAGTCCCTTCAATACCATTCTCTGGACCACAGTTGGGATTTCTGGTATAGATTGATTTATGGCAGGTAAATGAAAAATTTTGAGTACTTATTAAGTATAAGCCACTATGGTAATCACCCTAAGATATGAACATCTACAGGAAAGTAAATCTGTTGTATACTTCTGTTGTGACTTATTTCCTTGAAGTTCTGCAGTCCTAATATTTTCCTTTGCTATAAGGATGTTGAAATCAATAGGAATAAGACAATGTCAATAGTAAGCAAGGAAGCAAAGTGACCCAAACCTATGAAACAATGAAGAGAAACAGTCTCAGCCCCCAAATATACTTAAATACCAAGGATTATTATTCTTGCCTGGGAAATCCCATGGACAGTGGAGTCTGGCGGGCTGTAGTCCATAAGGTCACAAAAGAGTTGGACACAATTTAGCGACAAAACAACTAAGGATTATATTGGGGTAAATGGCATTTTTTTTTAATGTGCTTCTTATTTGTTCTCTACTGTATCCTGAAATAGAAACCAAAAATTCCAGTTTACTAGTAAAATGAAAAGGGGAAGTTCTTTGGCCAGAAATTTTCTCAGTTCTTTGAACCATATGGTTTGGAAGCTTCTGAAGGCAGCTTTTCATACTCTAACTCTATAATTTGTTCTAATCTTCCATGAATATGCGCCTTGCCACCATTCATTTTCTTCTGTCCCATAATTTCAAGATCCATATGTGGGTGGATATTGGATAGGTAACTAGGAACATGTCTGTTATTGTTTCAATGACCAGGAAGTCATTAAAGTGCTGCACTCACTATGCCAGCAATTTGGAAAACTTAGTAGTGGCCACAGGACTGGAAAATGTCAGTTTTCATTCCAATCCCAAAGAAAGGCAATTGCCAAAGAATGTTCAAACTACCACATAACTGCACTCATCTCACATACTAGCAAAAGAAACTGAAGTTGCTCACTTGTGTCTGACTCTTTGCAACTCCATGGACTGTAGCCTACCAGGTTCCTCTGACCATGGGATTTTCCAGGCAAGAATACTGGAGTGTGTTGCCATTTCCCTCTCCAGGAGATCTTCCCGACCCAGGGATTGAACCCGGGTCTCCTGCATTGTAGGCAGACGCTTTACCATCTGAGGCACCAGGGAAGCTCAATAATGCTCAAAATTCTCCAAGCAAGGCTTCACGTACTGTGAACCAAGAAATTCCAGATGTTCAGGCTGGATTTAGAAAAGGCAGAGGAATCAGAGATGAAATTGCCAACATCTGTTGGATCATCAAAAAAATAAGAGAATTCCAGAAAAATATCTACTTCTGCTTCATTGACTACACTAAAGCCTTTGACTGTGTGGATCACAACAAACTGTGGAAAATTCTTCAAGAGATAGGAATACCAGATCATCTTACCTGCTTCCTGAGAAATCTGTATGCAGGTCAATAAGCAACAGTTAGAACCGAACATAGAACAATGGACTGGTTCCAAATTGGGAAAGGAGTACATCAAAGCTGTATATTGTCACCTTGCTTGTATAACTTACATGCAGAGTAAATCATGCAAAATGCTGGGCTGGAGGAAGCACAAGCTGGAGTCAAGACTTCTGGAAGAAATATCAATAACCTCAGATGTGCAGATGACACCACCCTTATTGCAGAAAGCAGAGAGAAATTAAAGAGCCTCTTGATGAAGATGAAAGAGAAGAGTGAAAAAGCTGGCTTAAAACTCAACATTCAGAAAACTAAGATCATGGCATGTGGTCCCATCACTTCGTGGCAAATAGATGGGGAAACAATGGAAACAGTGACAGACTTTATTTTCTTGGTTTCCAAAATCACTGCAGATGGTGACTGCAGCCATGAAATTAAAAGATGCTTGCTCCTTGGGAAAAAAGCTATGACTAACCTAGACAGCATATTAAAAAGCAAAGACATTACTTTACTGACAAAGGTCTGTATAGTCAGAGCTATGGTTATTTCCTGTAGTCATGTATGAATGTGAGAGTTGGACCATGAAGAAAGCTGAGCGCTGAAGAACTGATGCTTTTGAACTGTGGTATTGCAGAAGACTCTAGAGTCCCTTGGATAGCATGGAGATCAAACCAGTCAATCCTAAAGGAAATCAATCCTCAATATTCATTGGAAGGACTGATGCTGAAGCTGAAACTCCAATACTTTGGCCACCTGATTCGAAGAACTGACTCATTGGAAAAGACCCTGATGCTGGGAAAGATTGAAGGCAGGAGGAAAAGGGGACAGAGGGTAAGATGGTTGGATGGCATCACTGACTTGATGGACATGTGTTTGAGAAAGCTCTGGGAACTGGTGATGAACAGAGAAAACTGGTGTCCTACAGTCCATGGGGTTGCAAAGAGTCAGAAATGACTGAGTGAACTGATCAAGAAGAATGAAGGAGGATTGCATTTATTTATATATCATGCATGTTTTAAATTTTTTATTTTTTAATAAAAATTTTATGTTTATGCAACATGATGATTTGATATATGTATACATAACGAAATGATTACGATCAGATCAGATCAGATCAGTTGCTCAGTCGTGTCCGACTCTTTGCGACCCCATGAATCCCAGCACGCCAGGCCTCCCTGTCCATCACCAACTCTCTGAGTTCACTGAGACTCAAGTCCATCGAGTCAGTGATGCCATCCAGCCATCTCATCCTCTGTCGTCCCCTTCTCCTCCTGCCCCCAATCCCTCCCAGCATCAGAGTCTTTTCCAATGAGTCAACTCTTCGCATAATGTGGCCAAAGTACTGGAGTTTCAGCTTTAGCATCATTCCTTCCAAAGAAATCCCAGGGCTGATCTCCTTCAGAATGGACTGGTTGGATCTCCTTGCAGTCCAAGGGACTCTCAAGAGTCTTCTCTAACACCACAGTTCAAAAGCATCAATTCTTTGGCGCTCAGCCTTCTTGACAGTCCAACTCTCACATCCATACATGACCACAGGAAAAAACATAGCCTTGACTAGACGAACCTTTGTTGGCAAAGTAATGTCTCTGCTTTTGAATATGCTATCTGTGTTGGTCATAACTTTCCTTCCAAGGAGTAAGCGTCTTTTAATGTCATGGCTGCAGTCACCATCTACAGTGATTTTGGAGCCCAGAAAAATAAAGTCTGACACTGTTTCCACTGTTTCCCCATCTATTTCCCATGAAGTGAGGGGACCGGATGCCATGATCTTCGTTTTCTGAATGTTGAGCCTTAAGCCAACTTTTTCACTCTCCACTTTCACTTTCATCAAGAGCCTTTTGAGTTCCTCTTCACTTTCTGCCATAAGGGTGGTGTCATCTGCATATCTGAGGTTATTGATATTTCTCCTGGCAATCTTGATTCCAATTTGTGTTTCTTCCAGTCCAGCATTTCTCATGATGTACTCTGCATATAAGTTAAATAAACAGGGTGACAATATACAGCCTTGATGAACTCTTTTTCCTATTTGGAACCAGTCTGTTGTTCTATGTCCAGTTCTAACTGTTGCTTCCTGACCTGCATACAGATTTCTCAAGAGGCAGATCAGGTGGTCTGGGATTCCCATCTCTTTCAGAATTTTCCACAGTTTATTGTGATCCACACAGTCAAAGGCTTTGGCATAGTCAATAAAGCAAAAATAGATGTTTTTCTGGAACTCCCTTGCTTTTTCCATGATCCAGCGGATGTTGGCAATTTGATCTCTGGTTCCTCTGCCTTTTCTAAAACCAGCTTGAACTCTCTTGCTTTTTCCATGAACCAGCGGATGTTGACAATTTGATCTCTGGTTCCTCTGCCTTTTCTAAAACCAGCTTGAACTCTCTTGCTTTTTCCATGATCCAGCGGATGTTGGCAATTTGACCTCTGGTTCCTCTGCCTTTTCTAAAACCAGCTTGAACTCTCTTGCTTTTTCCATGATCCAGCGGATGTTGGCAATTTGACCTCTGGTTCCTCTGCCTTTTCTAAAACCAGCTTGAACTCTCTTGCTTTTTCCATGATCCAGCGGATGTTGGCAATTTGATCTCTGGTTCCTCTGCCTTTTCTAAAACCAGCTTGAACATCAGGAAGTTCACAGTTCACATATTGCTGAAGCCTTTGAGAATTTTGAGCATTACTTTACTAGCGTGTGAGATGAGTGCAATTGTGCAGTAGTTTGAGCATTCTTTGGCATTGCCTTTCTTTGGGATTGGAATGAAAACTGACCTTTTCCAGTCCTGTGGCCACTGCTGAGTTTTCCAAATTTGCTGGCATATTGAGTGCAGCACTTTCACAGCATCATCTTTCAGGATTTGGAATAGCTCAACTGGTATTCCATCATCTCCACTAGCTTTGTTCGTAGTGATGCTTCCTAAGGCCCACTTGACTTCACATTCCAGGATGTCTGGCTCTAGGTCAGTGATCACACCATCGTGATTATCTGGGTTGTGAAGATCTTTTTTGTACAGTTCTTCTGTGTATTCTTGCCATCTCTTCTTAATATCTTCTGCTTCTGTTAGGTCCATACCATTTCTGTCCTTTATCGAGCTCATCTTTGCATGAAATGTTCCTTTGGTATCTCTGATTTTCTTGAAGAGATCCCTAGTCTTTCCCATTCTGTTGTTTTCCTCTATTTCTTTGCATTGATCGCTGAGGAAGGCTTTCTTATCTCTTCTTGCTATTCTTTGGAACTCTGCATTCAGATGTTTATATCTTTCCTTTTCTCCTTTGCTTTTTGCTTCTCTTCTTTTCACAGCTATTTATAAGGCCTCCCCAGACAGCCATTTTGCTTTTTTGCATTTCTTTTCTATGGGAATGATCTTGATCCCTGTCTCCTGTACAGTGTCATGAACCTCATTCCATAGTTCATCAGGCACTCTATCTATCAAATCTAGGCCCTTAAATCTATTTCTCACTTCCACTGTATAATCATAAGGGATTTGATTTAGGTCATACCTGAATGGTCTAGTGGTTTTCCCTACTTTCTTCAATTTAAGTCTGAATTTGGCAATAAGGAGTTCATGGTCTGAGCCACAGTCAGCTCCTGGTCTTGTTTTGGCTGACTGTATAGAGCTTCTCCATCTTTGGCTGCAAAGAATATAATCAATCTGATTTCGGTGTTGACCATCTGGTGATGTCCATGTATAAAGTCTTCTAATGATTACTATAGTTGACCTAATTAACATATTATCTCGTTACATAATTATTCCATTTGTGTGTGTGGTGAGAGCACCTGGGATCTATTCTCAGTAAATTTCTATATTCAATACTGTATTTTTAACTATAGTTATCATATGGTATATTACATCCTCTTAGTCATCTTACATACCTGCAACTTTGTAACTTTTGACCAAACTCATTTCCCCCACCTGACACCATCTGCTCTCTGCTTTTATGTATCTGACATTTTTAGATTTCACATATCATTGAGATCATGCAGATTTTTTTCTTGTGTGTCCGGCTTATTTTGCTTAGTATAATGTTCTCCGGGTTCACCCATGTCATTGCAAATGGCAAGTGTATTGGGTATATTTACATTAGGTCGAACTGCATGAGATATTTAACCATTTTTAACCTACAAAGATGCCAATTTCATATGGCTCAAATGTGAATATTTAGAGCTTGAGTGGAAGCAAATCTATGGCATTGTCATGGAAACTCTCTTTTCTGCTAAGAGAAAAAAATGGGAGAAAGTTAAAGAACCACCATAAGTAATTGTGTCACAATTGGTAAACCTTAAAATCCAAGGCTACTAAATGAATGTTGAACTTCTGATAAACCATTGGGATCTGATCAAGAAATAAGCCTTTTTTTTTGTACTTTGAGTCTAAAGCAGGGAACTGGTGGCATTTCAGTTGCTCAGCACACTGTTAATGGGCTTTGTTTTCTTTTAAACAACTTGGGGGGGAAATGACTGATATGGGGAGTTGAGGGGGAGAGCAGAAAGAGTCAATATCACAAAGAACTAAGTACAATTCACTCATTTACTGTCAGGCAGTATTAACTGTCAAATGAAGAACATTTGAATAACTTCAAACTCTGATGTTCCAGAGTGCACTCTTATTATGTTGTTACTGCCATCTGTCCCCTAGAATAGTTTAGTTGTTGAATTGCAGTAGTCTCGTCTTCAGGGGTGTCATGGGGTTCCAATATCTGATGTTTTTTGCACTCCCCTTGTGTGTGTACTGTGCTGACTCACATTCTTGGAAATTATGAATCTGATTTTTGCTATAATCAGTAAATGATACCCTTGTCCTCCTTTTGCACGTCCCAGGTGGTGCTGCTGCCGTTGCTGCTGTCGCTTCAGTCGTGTCCAACTCTGTGCGACCCCATAGACGGCGGCCCACTAGGCTCCTCTGCCCATGGGATTTTCCAGGCAAGAGTACTGGAGTGGGGTGCCATTGCCTTCTCCGAAGGGATGGGCTAGGTGTTTCCAACTTATGTACACATGAGTCCAGTTTTCTGAGAACTTAGGAAGGAGATTTAGCATTTTCTCTCCTTGGAGCTGGGGAATTGCAAAGTGCTTTTTTTTCCCCTTTTCTTAACAAGTGGAAATTAGATAACAGGCTTAATAAACATGATTATAAACTCAGCTCGCCTTACAAGCCTCACTCTTTTAAGACTCAAAACCCTAAATGAAAGAAGCTGAATGATTTACCCCGACCCAGGTGGCTACCTGAGACAGCTCCAACCTGAAGAACAGAAAGGGCCTGAAGATGCAGTGCTTTGCAGCAGTGAGGCCTTTTCTCATTCTTCTTAAAGATTTAGAACATAGAATTTCCCCCAGTGACCTTAGGTGTTTTCAGTATGGTCATTTCACTCATAGGTTGGAATGATCCTACCGTTTGTAATTCAAACCTCTGGAATCCCTGTGGGTGCATAAGCCTATGCCTGCCCTTTCACCCTGGAAAGAGGTTGAGGGGTGCTTCCATCTGCTGTCCCTCCAGATGGTTTGCTGTGCAAAGACAGCCGAGCCCCAGAGCTTTACATCCCCAGAGCTCTGAGCTATCAGTCTTCCATTATCTAGTCCCTATTGCTGGCATTCACCCCACTCCAGTACTCTTGCCTGGAAAATCCCATGGATGGAGGAGCCTGGTAGGCTCCAGTCCGTGGGGTCGCTAAGAGTCGGGCACGACTGAGTGACTTCACTTTTACTTTTCACTTTCATGCATTGGAGAAGGAAATGGCAACCCACTCCAGTATTCTTGCCTGGAGAATCCCAGGGACAGAGGAGCCTAGTGGGCTGCCATCTATGGGGTCGCACAGAGTCGGACATGACTGAAGCGCCTTAGCAGCAGCATTGCTGGCATTACAGGAGAAGGAGATAATGGAAAAGTTGAGAAAGTTCTCAAGATTACCTAGTTTGTTAGTGGCTAAGTTTTGGGGGTTTTATACAGAAAAATTATGAAGTAGAACTTCCCTACAATGTTTTGGGTTAAACTTGTCTAAAGCTATGCAAAGGAGAAAAGGAAAGATATACCCATTTGAATGCAGAGTTCCAAAGAATAGCAGGGAGAAATAAGAAAGTCTTCTTCCGTGATCAATGCAAAGAAATAGAGGAAAACAACAGAATGAGAAAGACTAGAGATCTCTTCAAGAAAATTAGAGATACCAAGGGAACATTTCATGCAAAGATGGGCATAATAAAGGACAGAAATGGTATGGACCTTACAGAAGCAGAGGAGATGAAGAAGAGGTGGCAAGAATACACAGAAGAACTGTACAAAAAAGATCTTCATGACCCAGATAACCATGATGATGTGATCACTCACCTAGAGCCAGACACCCTGGATCACAAAGTCAAGTGGGCCTTAGGAAGCATCACTATGAACAAAGCTAGTGGAGGTGATGGAATTTCAGTTGAACTATTTTAAATCTTAAAAGATGATGCTGTTAAAGTGTTGCACTCAATATTCCAGCAAATTTGGAAAACTCAGCAGTGGCCACAGGACTGGAATGGGTCAGTTTTCATTCCTATCCCAAAGAAAGGCAATGCCGAAGAATGTTCAAACTACCACACAATTGCACTCATCTCACACGCTAGTAAAGTAATGCTCAAAATTCTCCAAGCCAGGCTTCAACAGTATGTGAACAGTGAAATTCCAGAGGTTCAAGCTGGATTTAGGAAAGGCAAAGGAACCAGAGATCAAATTACCAACATCTGTTGGATCATTGAAAAAGCAAGAGAATGCCAGAAAAACATCTACTTCTGCTTTACTGATTATGCCAAAGCCTTTGACTATGTGGATCACAACAAATTGGAAAAATCTTCAAGAGATGGGAATACCAGCCCACCTGACCTGCCTCCTGAGAAATCTGTATGCAGGTCAAGAAGCAACAGTTAGAACTGAACATGGAACAGCAGACTGGTTCCAAATCAGGAAAGGAGTATGTCAAGGTTGTGTATTGTCACCCTGCTTATTTAACTTAAATGCAGAGTACATCATGAGAAATGCTGGGCTGTCTGGAATCAAGGAGAAATATCAACCTCAGATATGCAGATGACACCACTCTTATGGCAGAAAGTGAAGAACTAAAGAGCCTCTTCATGAAAGTAAAAGAGGAGAGTGAAAAAGTTGGCTTAAAATTCAACATTCAGAAAACAAAGAACATGGCACCCCGTCCCATCACTTCATGGAAACAGTGAGAGATTTTATTTTGGGGGCTCCAAAATCACTGCAGATGATGACTGCAGCCATGAAATTAAAAGACTCTTGTTCCTTGGAAGAAAAGTATGACCAACATAGACAGCATATTTAAAAGCAGAGATATTACTTTGCCAACAAAGGTCCGTCTAGTCAAAGCTATGGTTTTTCCAGTAATCATGTATGGATGTGAGAGTTGGACTATAAAGAAAGCTGAGTGCCAAAGAATTGATGCTTTTGAACTGTGATGTTGGAGCAGACTCTTGAGAGTCCCTTGGACTTCAAGGAGATCCAACCAGTCCATCCTAAAGGAAATCAATCCTGAATATTCTTTGGAAGGACTGATGCTGAAGCTGAAATTCCAATACTTTGGCCACTTGATGCAAAGAACTAACTTATTGGAGGAGACCCTGATGCTGGGGAAGATTGAAAGCAGGAGGAGAAGGGAACAACAGAGGATGAGATGGTTGGATGGCATCACCAACTCGATAGACATGAGTTTGAGCAAGCTCCGGGAGATGGTGATGGACAGGGAAGCCTGACGTGCTGCAGTCCATGAGGTTGCAAAGAGTCGGACACGACTGAGTGACTGAACTGAATTGAAGGGTATGTTGTCCAATATAGTAGCTACTTGTCACATGTAGTTATTTTCAATTATTTAAAATTAAAAATTAAGTTTCTTATTTGCACTTTCCACATTTCAGGTGCTCAGTAACTGCATTTAACTAGTGGCTACCATTTGTGCAAGTGAAAACAGAGTATTTCCATCACTGCTGAATGTTCTGTTGGATGCACAGGTCTAAAGTGATCTACTGTTGGCACGTTATATGATTCAAAGTCACATCATTTGAATCACTCACTTGTTTGTGTGGAGCACAACAAACTGTGGAAAATTCTTCAAGAGATGGGAATACCAGACCACCTGACCCGCCTCCTGAGAAATCTGTATGCAAGCCAAGAAGCTACAGTTAGAACTGAACATGGAATAACAGACTGGTTCCAAATCAGGAAAGGAGTATGTCAAGGCTGTGTATTGTCACCCTGCTTATTTAACTTACATGCAGAGCATATCATGAGAAATGCTGGGCTGGCTGGAATCAAGATTGCCTCAAAGATAAGACTCAAAGATATTACCAAGAAAGGAGTGTAGGGACTTCCACTGGTTGGGGGCCTAGGATCCCACATTTTGTATGACATGGCCAAAAAACAAACAAACTGGTGAGAAAAGGTAATGCTCAGATCTCATTCAGCAGACTGAACTAAAAGGAAAGTGAGCTCCTCTGAGATATTCTAGATAGTTGCTCACATGTCTGTTGTTTACATGTTATTGTTCAGTAAATAGTACCTGTGTATATTCATTCAATTACTGTTTTAGTCAGTGTGCATTTATTGCATCCCTGTTGTGTTCCAGGAATAGTGTAGGTGCTGAGACACTGCCCTGTCCATGAGGAACTACTGTCTAGAGGAGACAGGCATAAGAACAGGTCATGGTAATGCAGCATGACATATTGTAATATATATGATGATGTGGAAGCTTTTATGGAGACAGAGGAAATAAACTTCCTGGGCCTGGAAGAGTTTGATAAAATATCACAGAGAAGGCGATATTTGAGATTGGTGCTGAATCTCAGCCTCAGTGCACTGGTGCCGAATCGAATCTCAGAGACAGAGTTTAGGTGAAGTAGAAAAAATAGCTTTATTGCTTTGCCAGGAAAATGGGAACATAGTGGGTTACTGCCCTCAAAACTTTGTATCCCAACCCAGGTGGATCTGGTGGGGAGTTTTATGGCAATGTTGAAAGGTGGCGTTGCTGATAAGGGTCAGGGTGTGTGCAGGGCCTCAGGTAGTCTCCTGATGAGCTTCTGTGGTCCCTGAGGTTATCAAACTGTGACCTCTCTGGAATGAAGAATGCCTCATCAAGTAGTTAATGTGTTTGTTGGGGATTTTGGTTCTTCGGAAGAGCTCAAAGATATTGTTAGGTGTATCCTTTGAGGTGGAACCAGGACCCTGCCCCAAGGCTGCACTATTGTTTCTGACTGCTTCTCCCTGTCTCCATATCCCCTCCCTTCCTTGTTTAGCAATGGTTTGAATCTACCCTTTGGAACTCAGGGAAGGTCATAAAGGCTAAAGCCTATTTCCTACAAACAAGAAACGGGATGCAGAAAGCCTTCCGTGCCCAGGAACCCCACATTGTCCTCTGTTTCAGGCTGAGGCTTGCAGGATGGGTAGGATTTTGCCAGTGGATTAAGGCATCCCCAGCCACGTGACATGACCAGTATGAGCAAAGGCACAGAGGCATGAAATGGCTGGTGTGCTAGGGACAGTGAGAAGGGCAGTATGCTGGGGGAGGGGGAGATTGGGTGACTAATTAGGGCCAGGAGGACACAGGTGGCAGGAAGCTTACTAGTAAGAAATGGAGTATTTTCTGCCATATCAATAAACAAAGATGTCACAGCTCAGTTCAGTCGCTTAGTCGTGTCTGACTCTTTGCAACCCCATGGACTGTAGCACACCAGGCTTCCCTGTTCATCACCAGTTCCCAGAGCTTTCTCAAACACGTGTCCATTGATGAAATGATGCCATCCAACCATCTTACCCTCTGTCCTCTTCTCCTCCTGCCTTCAATCTTTCCCAGCATCAGGATCTTTTCCAAGGAGTCAATTCTTTGCATCAGGTGGCCAAAGTATTGGAGTTTCAGCTTCAGCATCAGTCCTTCCAATGAATACTCAGGACTGATCTCCTTTTGGATTGACTGGTTTGATTTCCTTGCAGTCCAAGGGACTCTCAAGCGTCTTCTCCAACACAACAGTTCAAAAGCACTAATTCTTCGGTGTTCAGCTTTCTTTATGGTCCAACTCTCACATCCATACATGACTACAGGAAAAACCATAGCTTTGACTAGATGGACCTTTGTCGGCAAAGTTAATATTTCTGCTTTTTAATATGCTGTCTATGTTGGTCATAGCTTTTCTTCCAAGGAGCAAGTGTCTTTTAATTTCATGGCTGCAGTCACCATCTGTTGTGATTTTGGAGCCCAAGAAAATAGTTGGTCACTGTTTCCACTGTTTCCCCATCTATTTGCCATGGAGTGATGGGACCGGTTGCCATGATCTTAGTATTTTTAATGTTGAGTTTCAAGCCAACTTTTTCACTCTCATCTTGCACTTTCATCAAGAGGCTCTTTAGTTCTTCTTCACTTTCTGCCATAAGGGTGGTGTTATCTGCGTATCTGAGGTTGATATTTCTCCTGGCAATCTTGATTCCAGCTTGTACTTCATCCAGCCTAGCATTTCGCATGATATCCTCTGCATATAAGTTAAATAAACAGGGTGACAATGTACAGCCTTGATGTACTTCTTTCCCAATTTTAAACCAGGCTGTTCCATGTCTGGTTTTAACTGTTGCTTCTTGTTTCCACAGTTTGTTGTGATCCACACAATCAAAGGCTTTGGCATAGTCAATAAAGCAGAAGTAGATGTTTTTCTGGCATTCTCTTGCTTTTTCAGTGGTCCAGAGGATGTTGACAATTTGATCTCTGGTTCCTCTGCCTTTCCTAAATCCAGTTTGAACCTCTGAAAGTTCACAGTTCACATACTGTTGAAGCCTGGTTTGGAGAATTTTGAGCATTACTTTGCTAGCATGTGAGATGAGTGCAATTGTGTGGTAGTTTGAACATTCTTTGGCATTGCCTTTCTTTGGGATGAAAACTCACCCATTCCAGTCCTGTGGCCACTGCTGAGTTTTCCAAATTTGCTGGCATATTGAGTACAGCACTTTCACAGCATCATCTTTTAGGATTTGAGATAACTCAACTGGAATTCCATCGCCTCCACTAGCGTTGTTCATAGTAATGCTTCCTGAGACCCACTTGACTTCGCATTCCAGAATGTCTGGCTCTAGGTGAGTGATGTCACAGTCATCAATAATTCCAGCCCTCCAGGCCACTCAGAAAGGAAAAGAATACCTGTGGGATCTGGTAGCCATCAGGCTGCACCCACTCCCTATGGGGAGCCCTGAGGAACCTAGGATGTGGAAACAGGACACTGGCTGCGGATTGCAGAGATGTGTAGAAAGGAATAATTTCAATGAGCTCAGACTCTTGCATCTTCCCATACATAGAAAATCACTAAATCCCTTAACTTGAGATATCTGGTTTCCTTTAATTAATAATAATCTCTTGATATTCAGGCTACCTGCCCTTTGTTATAAAACTTCTATATGACCTTCTCCTTTCCTTTCTTCCTCCGAGCAGTTCTCTCAAGACCACTTGAGATGCTGCCTCCTGGGCTTAAGTCCTAAAAGTTTCTGCCAAATAAAACATAATGCTCAACTTTAAGGTGGTGACTATTTTTTAAGTCAACACTAGCCAGTTTGAACTTGCTTAATAAACTTAATGTGTGTGTATGTGTGCACGTATATGCATGCATGTTCAGTCATGTCTGACTCCCGTGACCCCATGGATTGTAATCCACCAGGCTCCTCTGTCCATGGAATTTTCCAGGCAAGAATACTGGAGTGGGTTGCCATTTCCTACTTCAGGGGATCTTCCCGACCCAGGGGTTGAATCCTTGTCTCTTGAGTCTCCTGCAGTGGCAGGGGGATTCCTTATCCCTGTGCCACCTGGGAAGCTATAGGCATTAATGCAACCCGCTAAAACCCAGTTCCACTGCTGAGTTTATGATCAACCTGTCTACCCAAAACTTAATTCCCTGTCTTGTCCCCTCTGACCACAATCCTGTGCTAACTGAATACTAATCAACCAGAGTCAGAGTACTGAAATTGCTGTTGCTGCTGTTAATGCACAGACTCAGGTTGTTTCTCCAGGGCAAGATGAGCTCACAGACCCCGGGGTCATGCACCACCAGACCAGAGACTCATAAATCATAGGCATCTAGACTCCTGAGATTACGATAAAGAAATGTCACAAGACGATAATTAATCCCAGCTACTTGGTTCTTCCTCTTTAAGACTTTCCCAACTCAGAGACCAAGTTGGAGTGGATCTAAGGCTTGTTGTCCATTTCCTTGCTCAATGCTCTACAATACACCCTGATTTTGCTGAAAATGCTTGCCGTTTGGCTTTCTGCAAGGTGGGCAAACGAGCCCATTGCTTAATTACATTAAAGGTTAAGTAGCCTCCCTTCTATAGCTTTAATATATTAAATCCTGTTAAAAACTGGTGTGTCATGTAGTTGAAGGCATCAGAGTATCTTAGATGCTTCAGCAACCCTTAATTCCTGTCCTTTTTTCCTTGCAGGTTTGATCCTCTCTTTTTTTTTTTTTTTGATCCTCTCTTAAGTTGCTTATCAACTTGTCCATAGTATATTGCTGTCTGCAGGAGTGACTGATTTCTCATTTCCCTGGTGATAAAGTCTAACAGAATCTTACCCTCCTGTCTATTAGGGGCTCATTGATACGGTCCTTTCAACAACAGTAAATATGTTTCCTTCAGTTTATCTGTTTTCTATCTCCTGCTGAGGTTTTCTTGTCCCTTTATGATATATGACCTTTTTGCATATGACTTTACAAAGGATGTCTCTGGTCTGTCTCTGTCCATGACATTCTGTCATAAGGCAGCATTATAAATGGACAATTTTCAGGAATAGCTTCATTTTTTAAAAAGACTCTCTATTTCTGAATGACCCCAGGGATTTCAGTTGTGAGTAAATGTGCCAGACAGAAACTGCTTTTAATTCTGATGGATTGGTAACAGGCACCTAATTCATCCTGGGTCACTAAAATGCAGGGCAAGCATTCAAATGGAGGCACATTCCAAGTGTCTACGTATTTAAAAGTTATAAATCAAGCTAACAGCTGTTAAATAAAGTATGCTTTGCCCTCCTACATTGATAAATATACCTTCATAATGACAAAAATAAAACATGTTTAAAGAGATGGTTTTTATATGACAGGAAGTTTAAATTTGACTACATCTTATTATTAATTGCACATGTTTGAGTGTTCTGTTGATGAGCTACTCATGTTTGGATGAGATTAAAAAAAGATACATAATTCATAAGTATTTCTGTAAATCTGTTTTTCTTTCACTTCAGCAAAATTACTAATAATGTTATCAAGATTTTTAGCAATGGCCTAGAGGATTAAAACCCCATTCCAGTACTCTTGCCTGGAAAACCCCATGGACGGAGGAGCCTGGTAAGCTGCAGTCCATGGGATGCCTAAGAATCTGACACGACTGAGCGACTTCACTTTCACTTTTCACTTTCATGCATTGGAGAAGGAAATGGCAACCCACTCCAGTGTTCTTGCCTGGAGAATCCCAGGGACGGGGGAGCCTGGTGGGCTGCTGTCTATGGGGTCGCACAGAATCAGACACAACTGATGTGACTTAGCAGCAGCAGCAGAGGATTAAAAATGAAAATATAGTTGTATTCAAGTATTATTTGAAGAGATTTCCATTAAGCTGTGTATGTGTGTGTGTGTGTATATATATTTATGATTACATAGCTTATGCAGGCTATTTTTTTTTATTGAAGTATAGTTGATTTACAATGTGTCAGTTTCAGGTATACAACAAAGTGATTCAGATATATATATATATATGTGTGTGAAAGTCTTAGTGGCTTAGTTGTGTCCAACTCTTTGTGACTCCATAGACTGTAGCCTGTGAGGTTCCTCTGTCCATGAAATTCTCCAGGCTAGAATACTGGAGTGGGTTACCATTGCCTTCTCCAGGGGATCTTCCTGACCCAGGGATCAAACCCATGTCTCCTGTACCTCCTGCATGCAGGTGGATTCTATACTGCTGAGCCACTGGGGAAGCCCATATATATATATAAAACATGCTTTTTCAGATTGTTTTCCCTTGTAGGTTATTATAAAACATTGAATATCGTTCCCTGTGCTATACAATAGGTCCTTATTGGTTATCTATTTTATATATAGTAGTGTGTATCATTAAACTGTATATTAAAGTTTATACAAACAATAGAAATTTTAATTATTTAATATATGTATTTCAACCTTACTTTCATTCTGAAATAGTCAAATTATCTGCTAAAATTAAAAAGTAAAGAGCAAATTTTTAATGAATATCAATATTTTAAATCAAAATTCTTCAAAGCATTAAAGAATAAAATAAAACATCTTGAATTTATTTTTTTTTAATTTAAATACTATTTAATAGTTTTGTGAAAGCAAAGCAATTAAAATTCTTGTGGTCAGTATCCACCTTGTTTCCAGTGTAAAGAACTGACATCTTGCTTCATGCATGGTACAGCAAGTTTATCTGTATGAAAATTTCTGTTTCATGTTGCAAGATGCTCCTCAGCAGCTGTAGACAATTGTGTTGAATCCCAGTCTCCATGACCTGCTGAAGGGCCATGAGACCCTCCAGAACTTCAAATGACAACACAAACAGCAGCAGTTTCAGGCCTCAGAGAAACTGTAGTCCATTATGTGAAAACCTACTGCATCTCAGAGGGAGGACTGGCAAGTAAATTAATTCAGTTTTTCTCTTACTTAAATGTTTGTGCCCTTCACATCTTTCCCACAGCCGAGGCAATGTCCATCTTCCACTTTGGCAGTGGCCCAACCCACCAACTGACCTGCCTTTGTCTTGAGGACAGAGGGTGAGAGATGTGGAGAAGTGCTTGGCCTTAGTCACAGAGTGGATGCATCCTAGAGGCACAGGTGCACAGGTGCACAGGCGCGGGCTGGGGCCGCCTCATCTGGGTGTAGCATAGGCTTAGGTGTGTCTTGTTGTTGAGCGAGACCGAACAGTTGCTAAGTTGTGTCCGACTCTGCGACCTCAGGGACTGTAGCATGCCAGCCTGTCCCTCACTATCTCCTGGAGTTTGCCCAAGTTCATGTCCATTGATTTGGTGATGGCATCCCACCATCTCATTTTCTGTTACCCTCTTCTCCTTCCCCTTCCATCTTTCCCAGCATCAGGGTCTTCTCCCATGAGTTGACTTCACATCAGGTGGCCAGAGTACATGCCTAGATGTGCCTACACCTTGTCTTATTCAGTTCTGGCTGCTGCAACAGGATACCACAGCCTGGATGGCTTATAAACAACACATGTATTTCTAACAGTTCTGCAGGCTGGGAAGTCCAAGATCAAGGCACCAGCAGATTCTGTTTCTTCCTACTTTCTGGTTCATAAATAGCCCTCTTCTCTCTGAGTCCTCCTTTGGCAGAAACAGTGAGGGCGCTCTATGGGGATTCTTTATAAGGGCGTTAATCCCTAACAGTTCCCTAGGCCCAACCTACAAATACCATCATCTTGGGGATTAGGTTTCAACATATTGTGGGATGGCAAAATATGCCACCATAAAATATGTCCCTTTGGATCATGTTGAGGGGATGATTTTGAAAAACAGTAGACACAAGAGAACCTCTAAAAACCAGAAGTTACCTTTTGTAAGGAGAATTTGTATTTACAAAGGAAATCTCCATTTGTAAGGGTGACTCCCTCCCTGTACCAGGAAGGGAAATTGTTGAAATTGAAATTGTTAGTCACTCATTCATGTCTGACTCTTTGTGACCCCAGGGACTGTAGCCCACCAGGCTCCTTTGTCCATGGGATTCTCCAGGCAAGAATACTGAAGTGGGTTGCCATTCTCTTCTCCAGGGCATCTTCCCAACCCAGAAATCAAACCCACATCTCCTGCATTGCAGGCAGATTCTTTTACTGTCTGAGCCACCAGGGGCTTTACCAGGAAGGGAAGATTAAATCGCTAAAGACTTGTCAGTGGTGAAGGCACCAAACTTCTCCTGGTCACCTACCCATAATTGGTCCCCTACATCTTTCCTTTTTTTTTTTTTAATTTAGCTGAAGATGACGTTTAAGCCTGAATTCTAAGCCACCTCTCTGAGACTTACTAATTTTTCTCCTGGCTATCTCCCATGTATACATGAAGTATGCATGTTAAAGAACTCTTTTTTCCTATTTTTTTTTTCCTTGTTAATCTGTCTTGTTACAGGGGCCCCAGCCAAGAGCTTGAATAATGGAGGAAAAAAATTACTTTTTCCCTTCTACAATATGAATTTTAGGGGGAGACATTCAGTCTATAGCACCCAGGGTCTGGAATTTTATTACTGAGAATTGGAATATTTCCTGCCATATCAATAAACAAATTGTCATAGTCATCAGGGATTCCAGCCCTTCAGGGGACTCAGAAAGGAGAAAGATTAGGCTGCAGCCACTCCTTTCAGGGAGTCCTGAGGAACTCAGGTTGTGAAAGTCACAGGATACTGACTCCAGATAGCTGAGATGCCTATGAAAGGAATGATTTCAGGGAGACTAGATTCTTGCATCTTCCCATACACAGAAAATCGCTAAATTCCTTAACTTGAGGTATCTGGTTTTCTTTCATTCACAAAAATACTTTTGATGTTCCGGCTACCTGCCACTCATTGCGAACTTCTATATAACCTGACTCCTCCCCTCCCACCCCTGACCTCCTTGGACCAATTCTCTCAGGGTCACCTGAGATGCTGTCTCCCAGACTTGAAGTCCTAAAAATTCCCAGCAAATAAAACAGCTCTCAACTTTTAGGCTGTGACTGTTTTTTAGGTTGATATTACAAATATATTAGCTCAGTAAATCAACTATGCTTCAATTTAGAATATACATATATTAGCTCAGGTCTTGGTGATAAATGAAATTTTGGTCTCTTAGAATGGTTTGATAAAAGGTAAGTGGAGGAGTATGATAACGTCACACCATCATGATATTCTTTGTTTTATACGATTTGTAAAACGATGTTACTCTTTCTACTATAAGAATTTAACGAGTGAGGACATTTGTTTCAGTACATTATCCTTCCCCTTCATTAGCTATTCGTCACATAAAATCAAATTTGGTGCTATCACTTCTGTACCCTGGGTGCCAGTTTTATGAATCTTATATTTCATCTGACTGTGAGTCACTGATGAAGATTTAGGATGATTTTGTACTACCAGTTATCGTCACCAGGGGAACCATGAGTTGGGAGTTTCTTTTTTCCGTTTCCCCAAGACCAGGAATGTCCCTATAGCCTTGGTGTTTGAAGAAGGGAGGGACTGACTAAGACACTGAGGCACACTAATGGAGTACTTCCCTTCTCAGAGGCAAGGGCTTTCTGGGACACAAGGGGAAAATAACTCTGATTCATTCATGTCTACATATATGATTATATACACTCTGTTGCTGCTGCTAAGTCGCTTCAGTCGTGTCCGACTCTGTGTGATCCCATAAACGGCAGCCCACCAGGCTTCCCCGTCCCTGGGATTCTCCAGGCAAGAACACTGGAGTGGGTTGCCATTTCCCTCTCCAGTGCATGAAAGTGAAAAGTGGAAGTGAAGTTGCTCAGTCGTGTCCAACTCTAGCGACCCCATGGACTGCTGCCTACCAGGCTCCTCCGTCCATGGGATTTTCCAGGCAAGAGTACTGGAGTGGGGTGCCATTGCCTTCTCCAGATTATATACATGGAGAAGATTAAACGCTTTCAAATTATGGGATCTATTTATTGTGTGGAAATAGCCCTGACCTGGGCAGTGCCACTGCATGGCTTCTGATGCACACCCCCCAAACCCCCCAACACACACACTCATCTTCTGTTCCACAGAACACCTCCAGTCCCTCACCTCACCAGTCCTTACTGAGGTTGACTAGCCCATGGAAGGGCATTTAATGTTTGACTTTGGCTGTTAGATATGCGGAGCGGAAAACAGAAGGGGAATATTCAGAGTGAAACATCCAGGAGACAGTTGGTGAGGTGGGACTGTAAATTCCCACAAGGAGTCAGGGTAGGTTTAGAGCAGTCTTAAGAGAAGTGACAGCAAAAGGCCTGAGAACAGATCACGTCAACAGCTGAAACAAGTGCACATTTGCATATGAAGTTAATGTTTGAACTGTATGTGATGTGGCCCGAAGAGCTCAGAGAAGCTGGAGTGATGGGGTGCGCAGGCTCTGGTAAAGAAGCCGTCCCTCTGCAGACTTCTCTGACTACCAGCTCATGCTCGGGATTGTTACGAGATAAACTGAGGCACATTAAACCTGTGAAGAGTTTACTTAACCAAACGTCCATTCCAATTGGGCAATATCAAACCAGAAGTGGTTCGGAGAGACCCACCGACAGGGGCTGGGGCAAGACTTTTAGAGAACAGATGCAGAAGTAAAGCAAGGCAGTTTTTGACTGGCTGTAGAGCTGAAGTGTTTGCCTTATTTGGGAAAACCTAGTTGGCTGTTTGTGCTGGCTTGTCTTTAGGTTTCAATTTCATAACCTTGAGGCATTGACAGGCTTGGGTTTGGGTTTGCTTATGTAGGCTGCCAAGGCATAGAGCCACCTCAGACTAATGGCATCCCTGTTTAATTAATTTAACAGGAATCAGATCCTCTTCACACAGGGCTCCCTCACACAGGGGTCAAGTGGGAAACTGGAGAATTGCTTGGAAAGTATCCCCAGCTTCATCCCTCCTCTGAGCCTCCTATTTCTAGTAAAATGTTTTGCAAGGATCGATTCTTTGTGTTGACTGGCTAAAGTGGTCCTGCTAGGAATCAAGGGGAAAAGTATAAGATTACTTACCAAGATATCTTCCTGGGAGCCCTGTGATATTATGGTCACCTAACCCTTCTGCAAATTGCCTTTGTTTAGCTCATTCTCTCAGCCTATAGGACTTGCCCAATAAGCCAGGGGAAGTGTGAAGTATAAAATTGTAAAAACAAATGCAAAACTATTTTCCAGGCTTTACATGATTTGAGGATCCAGATTTAAAATGATAGTACTAAGTTCTTTACCTATTAAAAGCAACAAAATATTTTTAAACTTCTATATCTTTATACTTTCAATTTTTTGAGTTTTAGTTATCTATATAAACACATTTTTTACATCAGTGTTTGGGTCCCCTGTAATTCCCAGATATCTGGGCTTAGTTATTACAGAATAGTGCAGCCCAATATGGTAGCCACTAGTCGGTGGCTACTGAGCATTTAAAATGTGGTTGGTCTTACTTGAGATGCATTGTAAGTGGAAAATACAAAGTGGATCTCAAAGACCCCAACTGTGGATAGACAGATTCTAGGATGGCTCCCAATAATCCTTGCCTTATACCTTTGTGGAATTTCCTCCCCTTTGAATGTGGGTGGGACCTGACTCACTTATACCTAACAGAATATAGCAAAAGTGATGGGATGATGTTTCTACAATCAGATGACATAGATTGTAATTTCCATCCGATCAGTAAACTCTTTCTACTGATGCTCATTTGCTGGCTTTAATGATACCTCACTAACCCACCATATGGAGAGACCCATGTGGCAAGAAACTGAGAGTGGATTCCAGCTGATAGCCAGCGGCAAGGTGAGCCCCTTAGTCTGACTGCCCACAAAGAACTGAATCCTGCCAACAGTTATGTGAGCTTGAAAGAGGATGGTTTCCCCAGTCAAGCCTTGGATGAGACCCTCCTCGGTTTTATACCTTGATTGCAGCTCTCTTGACTGAGAGACCTTGAAGCAGAGAACCTACTAAATCATGCCTAGATTCCTGATACTCAGAAACTATGAGATAACAAATGTGTTCTTTTCAGCTGCTAAGTTTGTAGTAATTCATTGTGCTGCAATAGATAACTAATAGAGAACCCAAAAAGAATATAAATTCCATCATCAATAATTTAATATTAAGTACATGTTGAAATGATAATATTTTGGATATATTGGGTTAAATAGAATACCTTACCAAAATTAATTTTACCTGTTTCTTTTTACTTTTTTAATGTCGTTACTAGAAAATTGAACATTTACAATATGTGGCTTGCATTATAATGATATTGG
Source organism: Bos taurus (assembly GCF_002263795.3). Classification (NCBI taxonomy): domain Eukaryota; kingdom Metazoa; phylum Chordata; class Mammalia; order Artiodactyla; family Bovidae; genus Bos; species Bos taurus. The sequence continues at coordinate 42,983,654 of NC_037336.1, forward strand.
ACAGCACAGGTGTAGAACCCCAGGGAGATAAGGGTTTCATGGAGCTTTTGTAACCCAGCATGCTGAAGGGAGTTGATTGTTATACCCTGAGTATCACCTGTCACTTCTTGGGGTATGCTATGGAAACAGTTCATCAGAAAATAGTTTGTCACATCTGGAAAAGAATGATTCACCCTTTTGAAGATGGGGGAAGTTGTTGTATAATTTTTGCCCGAAGCTGAAATCTGCTTAGTCTTCTTACTTTTGGATGCTGCCTTCGGGGTTTAATTTGCTTCAAATTAACAGCAGGTGGCAGATGCAATTAAAGGAAAAAATTACAAATTAAGCACTATATTTTGAAACTCCTTATTTGCAATGGCAGCTACACAACCAGGGAATAAATGCTAATTATTTTGAATTATTTGTTTACTCATTGGGTCATAGGTGTGCCTTTTACTGATTAATGCTTTATAACTTATGTTATACCCTCTGTGGTTAATTAATAAAGCTATAATGCTATCCCTAGTGATCTTAAACTCTAGGAAACTCTTTCAAACCACATGCCCTTTGAAGGCCTGACTTTCCCCAGACTTGTGCTCCCAATGACTCCCCTGGGAATTGGTTGCTGTCCAGAGTTACTGGGCTTCCCTGGTGGCTGATATGGTAAAAAATATACCTGCAATGCAGAAGACCCAGGGTCGATCCCTGGGTCGGGAAGATCTCCTGGAGAAGGGAATGGCTATTCACTCCAGTATTCTTGCCTGGAAAATTCCATGGACAGAGGAGCCTGGTGGGCTACAGTCCATGGGGTCGCAAAGAGTCAGACATGACGGAACAACTAACAGAGCTACTGGTGCTAATGTAGCTTGTTGGGGCAGAAAAAAAGTGCTGAGAATACGTAGAAGGTCACCAAGGTATTTGGGTACCCTGGGCAGGATGACTAACTGTTGTGCCTTCAATACTTTAGAATATTTCTACTTTTCTTTTTTATATCATAATTTTTTTGGACTGTGCTGGATCTTCCTCGCTGCACACGGGCTACTCTCTGGTTGCGGTGTGTAGACTGTCTTCAATATTTTAGAATATTTCTACTTTTCTTTTTTATATCATAATTTTTTTGGACTGTGCTGGATCTTCCTCGCTGCACACGGGCTACTCTCTGGTTGCGGTGTGTAGACTTCTTGTGGTGGCTTCTCTTGTTGCAGAGCAGGGGCTGTAGGCATGTGGGCTTCAGTAGTTGTGGCTCACGGGCTCCAGAGCAAGGGCTTGGAGGTTGTGGTGCTCGGACTTAGTTGCTTAGCAGCATGTGGGATCTTCCCGGACCAGGGGTTGAACCTGTGTCCTCTGCCTTGGCAGGTGGATCTTTACCACTGAACCACCAGGGAAGTCCATTTCTACCTTTCTTGAGAGAAGAGTTTCAGAAATTGAAGGAAGAGGGGCTCCCAGTGGCTGCACCATTCAACATGTCCTCCATTATCTCAAACAAATTAGCTGGCAAAATAAATAAGAAAACAGGTAACAGTTGGGATATTACTGCATTGAGTACTTCCCCATGTGCATATCAAATATTTCTTTTAACCACATACAGAATTTTCTGAAGAGGATGGTTTTAAAGAAAATGTTTTCTTTCTCATTTTACTTCTGATGATACTGTAGGGTCCCTTCTAGATTGGCACACTTGGTACTGTCTGGCCACCCTCAGCCTTAATTGGACTCTTGTCAGTTATAAGCATATGAGCAAACGCCTCACTCATATGAATCTCTAATGAGCAAATGATTCTTAATATGTAAAGAGTTCTTAGTGCTTCCCAGGTGGCTCAGTGGTAAAGAATCCGCCTGCCAATGCAGGAGACACAAGAGACGTGGGTTTGATCCCTGGGTTGGGAAGATCCCCTGGAGAAGGAAATGGCAACCCACTCTAGTATTCTGGCCTGGGAAATCCCATGAACAGAGGAGCCTGGCGGGCTACAGTCCTTAGGGTTGTAAAAGAGCCAGACAAGACTCAGCAACTAAACACCAACAGAGGGTTCTTACAACACATAAGAACAGAACAGGGAGAGCCTTTTAGCTGACTCAAGAACTTATTAGCTTGATACCCACAGATATGTGAACTAAGACCTACAGTAAATATTCTAACTTCCAAATGTATTTGAACTAGGATGTGTTCCTCTTTGAGGCTGAAAGTGATTAAGAGGACCAAGTTCGTGCCTCAGGGTACCATACCCTGTAATCATGAAGTGTGTAGTGTATCTCTAGGATTGAAGAGATGTTCCAGGTCTCATGGCTGTGGCCTGTAGTACATGTTTAGAGTTTACCTACAGAGTTGTTTTACTCTCATGTATGTAAGACCAAGTGTCAAGAGAGACCAGTAAGCTTACAGAAAGTCTGATCTCACCCTCATTCACCCAGATTTTATCACCTGCGATTATGTACCCCCAAGGATTTCAGGGTCTGAAGACATGTTCTGACTATCTTGGAAAATATATTGCAGATCTCTCTGTGAAACCCTGCTGACTACACTGACCTACCTCTGCAACCCTTCCATATGTAGGTTCTAGATGAACTAACCAAGTAACATCTGAGTCTACTGTCTCCTCACCCTGAGCACACTCATGACACGTCACTTTTGTGGATATGAAAAATGTATGCAGAACAATTCATAGAAAGAAAATTCCAAATGACTAACAAATAGCTGATAAAAACCAGTCAGTCCTAAAGGAGATCAATCCTGAATATTTATTGGAAGGACTGATACTGAATCTGAAGCTCCAATACTTTGACCACCTGATGCAAAGAACTGACTCACTGGAAAAGACCCTGATGCTGGAAAAGACTGAAGGCAGGAGGAGAAGGGGATGACAGAGGATGAGATGGTTGGATGGCATCACCGACTCAATGGACATGAGTTTGTGCCAACTCTCGGAGAGCGGTGAAGGACAGGGAAGCCTGGTGTACTGCAGTCTACGGAGTCACAAAGAGTCAGACACAACTTTGTGACTTAACAACAATAGTGAAAATGCAAATAAAAATGAGATTTTTGTCCTATGAAATTTTAAAAAATATATAATTCTCACATTTAGCAAAGATTTGTGGATTTGGCAATCCCACACATTGCTGTTTTAAGTGCACATTTCTAGACAACAACTTGGCAGTTTATTTCAGGATCCAAACCAGGAATGTATCGTAAGAAAATAGCTAGAAATGAAAACAAAATGCGTGTTAGGATGTTTATGAGGTTATCTATAAGAGGAACAAACATCCAATAAAAAAGAATTTTGTAAAGTCATTATGAATAATATTTTTGAAGAATATGTAATGACAAAGAAAAATACAGTAAAGCCTGCCAAAAATATGTCCTGAGATAACACGAATTCAGATACAATGCTACTGGCTGTCATCCTTATTGGCTCCTCTTGTCTAATGCTAATAAGGCTGAACTAAAGTCTTTCTAGGGTGTTGGGAATAGAGGGAGGACAAGGTTGGGCAGGGGGACCACAGACATCCCTTCTTGGAGATCAGGGATGCAGATACCCCAGTGTACTCCCAGCTCCAAAAACATCCAGAAATTGACACTGCTATCTCAGAAGTCCTGCCAACCCCCAAAGCCTGAATCATCCCCGTCAATATTTGGAGCAGATAATTGCTCCCAGTGCACCAAACTGAAGCCAGGAAGCCCTAGGTGAATTTGGATCTTGCAGAAACCCTGGTTGTCACCTGCACAGGTCACCCTATCATTTCATTAATCATGTAATGTGATTTCAAATTTTATGATTGTTTTTTACTATTTTCTATTGAGTGGGAAAAAAAGATAACTTTATGCACATTTGCTCCTAGTTCAGCAAAACAAGTCAGTCAGCAAACTCTAAATCTGAATATATACATATATAATCAAAAAGAAAATATTAAAAATTTATTATTAGTGGTTATTTCTGGTTAGCGGGCTATGGGTAATTTTAATATTCTTTACTATAATTTTTTTGTATTTTCCAAAATTTTCTATATTGGACCTATATTACTCTTTTAATGGGACGAGTTGTCATAGAATGGATGAACTGATGCAAAACTATAATTTCAAGAACCTGTCAATGATGGAAGGAGGGCTCCTTGGTGGGAGGGGGCATGCAAACACACTTGCTTTATAGGAGTCAGCTACAGAATGTATTGACATTACTTTATTTAAATAATTTTATCTATTTGTGAATGGAGTACAAACCAGCATGTAATGAAAAATGGCTCTTATTTCTTCTGTGGCCTGACCAGCCAGCTTCCTCCTCAGTGGCAAGTGCCACTATCTATTTCTCGCCTATTCCTTTGGAAATAATAATAATTTCTTTCTGCCTAGCCTTTTCTTTCTCTCTTTGTAAAACACAGTTCCCTAGTATATACATTATTCTGTACATTACTTTTTTTCACTTAAGAATTTATTTGGATATTTTCCTTTGTAGTACATATTGTGCTTTTCTAAATGATTTATAATATTTTGTGATATTTGGATATACTATCATTAGTTGGGACATTATCTGCAGATAATTAGGTAATTTCTAATGCTTTACTCTTAAAAGCAATGCTGCAAAATATCCTTGAACATATACCCTTTTGCATTTCTGTAAGTATATCTGTAGGCTAAGTTCCTAAAATTAGAACTGCTAGGTCTAAGGGGACATATATTTTTAATATTGATAAATATAAAATTCCATTCCATAATCCCATCAGCATGGATGAGAAGACTGGCTTTCTTACATCCTTGTCAAAACACAATGGAGACACCAAATTCGCCTAAGAGATTGATTGTTGTTGCTCAGTTGTGTCCAACTCTGTGACCCAATGGACTGCAGCATGCCAGGCTTCCCTATCCTTCACCATCTCCCGGAGTTGGCTCAAACTCATGTCCATTGAGTCGATGATGCCATCCAACCATCTCATCCTCTGTCACCCCCTTCTCCTGCCCTCAATCTTTCCCAGCATCAGGGTCTTCTCCAATGAGTCAGCTCTTCGGATCAGGCGGCCAAAGTATTGGAGCTTCAGCTTCAACATCATCCCTTCCAATGAACACCCAGGACTGATCTCCTTTAGGACGGACTGGTTGGATCTCCTTGCTGTCCAAAGGGACTCTCAAGAGTCTTCTCCAGCACCACAGTCCGAAAGCATAATTTCTTCAGCACTCAGTCTTCTTTATTGTCCAACTCTCACATCTATACGTGACTACTGGAAAAACCATAGCTTTGACTATAGAGATTTTTGTCATCAAAGTGACATTTGTTTTTTAATATGCTGTCTAGGCTTGTCATAGCTCTCCTTCCAAGGAGCAAGCGGCTTTTAATTTTGTGGCTATAGTCACCGTTTGCGGTGATTTTGGAGCCCAAGAAAATCTGCTGCTGTTTCACTCCCCCCCCGCCCCCGACCCCCATCTATTTGCCATGAAGTAATGGGACCACATGCCATGATCTTAGTTTTTTGAATGTTGAATTTTAAGCCAACTTTTTCATTCTCTTACCTTCATCAGGGGATTCTTTAGTAAAGTTTATTAGCTTTACAAGTCTTCAACATTTCAAGGCTTTTATGGTTCGCACAACAGAGGGGTTTTATTTTCTGGCAGTGAGAACTGAGGGGTTTATATGGCCAGTAGGGGGCAGCATGTCCCCACAGAGAGTCCGGCTGCATCATCTGCTGATTGAACAAACTCTAGCAAGGGGACTTGGAACCTACTCAACTAAAAATGCTCCTTCACTTGGTTACCTTCACTGCCATCTCCCAGCTGGAGTTCCTGGGTGTGGAACAAAAGCTTAGCTAAAAAACCAGGATAGATCAAAATTAAATACATGGAATTTCTATCACATTTCACATCCATTTTGTTGACAATTGCTAAACATGTCAAATAATATCTTCTGTCCCCCTAGAATTAGGATTACTATTTTGCCTTAAAAAGCAAATTAATCTGCTCCCTTAATATTAGCCTATTCAGCTAGTAAATATTGTTTGAGTGCTCAATGAAGAGAATGTGGGGTAAGGGAGATGGGCCTCTCAGAAAACACTTGGGACCTGGGTCAGGAAACCTTGGTTCTGGCTTTAGGTGAGGCACTATAAACTGGCTATGTGGCTGTGGGTAAGTAACTTAACTTCTCTGTGCCTCAGAAATGAAGTTTGCCTTACTGACCTCATAGGTGCCCGTAGAAAATACCACCTGCAAAGATGCTGAAAAAAAGAGTAATTGCTAAACAAATGAAAGATTTCAAAAGACACATTATAATTACTAGATCCTACAGCAGTAGAAATGGCAGCTTAGTGAGTCCTTACTATGTGCCAGGCACTCTGCTAAATGTACATGTCATCTCATTGAAGATCATAGCCCTGTGAGGCAGGTATTATTGGCCCATTTTCCAGATGAGAAAATTGAGTCATTGGAGGTTGGAAAACTCACTCAAAGTCAGATCCCTAGAAAGTGATAGAGCAGGGTTTAAGTCCAGGTCTGACCCCAGAGTCTACCTAGGCTCAGGTTCTTCATCACTCTTCACAGTTCTGCATTTAGAAATTGTATGTATCACTCCCTTAATTTTACTTAGAACTAGCATCTAAAAGTTGGGTCACATGCTATCTCATGAAAAAATATTAAAACTTAAAGCTACGATTCCAATTTATGGAATCCATCAGTTTCAAGATCATTCCATGAAATACTTTCTTTATAAAAATGTAAATTGGCCATGTGTCTTAAATATTCCAGGATAACCATTGAGATTCTCAATTTAGTCTTAGGAGTATGAACTATTATTGGCTAAAGGGAAAAGCAAACAACTATGGAAAACCAGAAAAGAAGAATGAATAGGAAGAAGGAATTCACTGAAAGAAACCTGGAAGAAAGGTTTAAGCGGTTTACTTGAGATTCTTGCCATATAGGAAATAGAGCAGCATGGGAGTTTGTAATGAGGACTTCCCTAGGAGCGTTAAGCCTCCAGGCCACAAAATGGCCATAGGTAATGCCCCTTATAGGATGTCCAGAGGAACTGCTAGACAGATCTGAAGGGTCTTGCTTTGTGAATTATGCGTGATCATTAACTGGTGATGAGTTGCCTTACCAGATTTAAGTACTTTTTGGTGCTTGGTATGTCTTTCATGAATCATACAGCTGCAAAGAAGGTTCCTGGCACCTTCAGGGCAGGAACAAACATTACCTGAGAGCTCCCAGTGTAAGACAGGCTCTGTTCTAACACTTTATAGACAACAACCCTTTAATATTTATTCACTAATTTGGCTGGGCCAGGTTTTGGCTGCGGCATATGGGAGTTTTGATCTTCGTTCTGGTATGTGGGATTGTTAGTTGCGGCACTCAGGATCTTTTAGTCGTGGCATGAGAACTCCCAGTTGCGGCATGTGGGATCTAGTTCCCTGACCAGGAATTGAACTTGGGCCCCCTGCATTGGCAGTGTGGAGGCATAGCCACGGGACCGCCAGGCAAGTCCCGCAATAACCCTTTATATAAATTTAATAATGTCTCCATCATCTTCAATTTAAAGATGAAGAAACAGGCTTTTTGCCGCAGGTAGAAGTAGCACAACCAGGATTTGGACCAAGGAGAGCTGGCTCTAGAGTCTTCTTTAGCACTCCATTAGTTCATCTCTTGAAATCAGTAACAAGGAGGAGGGAGGAGGAGGAAAGAAGGAATAGGAAAAGAAGATGAAGGACAAAATAATTAATGTATCCTGTGAATACCACCATTTAGTTCAACAAGCATTCTCTGAAGAACTTACTATGGGACCTCCCCTGGGACTAGGCACTTCTGGGCCACAGCCCATTCATGCCCTGGAAAAGACCAGGTTATTTCTAAACAGTGTGATAACACTGTAAAACAGGAAAGTCCACTGGTGCAGGACAGAAATTCCTGTGTTCCCAAGTATGTACTAAAGTGGAAAGTTACTGAGTTAAAGTGACTGGCCAGAAGGGCACAAGCCCATTCAGTCACAGACCGGGTACTGTGGATTCCATCTCTACTCTGCTCCCATAAAACAAACCTTGTTTAACTAGGCTGTTCTGCAAAAGTAACAGTTAAATACATTTACAGCCATACTGCTTCCCGGTGGCTCAGCCATAATGAATCTGCCTGCCAAGCAGGAGATGTGGTTTCATCCCTGGGTCGGGAAGATCCCCTGGAGGTGGAATGGGCAACCCACCCAAGTATTCTTGCCAGAAAATCCCATGGACAGAGAGGAGCCTGGCGGGCTACAGTCCATGGGGTTGCAAAGAGTTGGACAGGACTGAGCCACTAAACAATAGCTTTACTATGTCTGGACTCTGCTTCCAAGACCTGAAAACAGTCGGCAAACTTTAAGTAAAAAAGATTAAGTAACGCAATTACAAATTAAATTTTTAAATATCCACCAGTAAAATAGTTTCTACTTTTCACTGTATTCTTGAAAGTTTTCACAGTAGGATGGTTGGAAAATATATTCCACTCAAATCTGCATAATAAGGACTAATCTCCTACAGGCGCCAGTTCATTAAACTGCCTAATGGCAGCTATGGAAAAGTAATAGCCTTATCCCAAAAGCTTTTGCTCTTTAAACAGAAAACAACGAGCAAGTGCGTTGCAACAGAGGCCAAAAAAGCCTGTCCCCAGGAATTCCACTGGGGCAGCGAATTCTAGAGGGACCGCCAGGGAGGTTCCCGCTCCCTGGGTGGGACCTAGTAGCAAAGCCACGTGGGGAGGGCTGAAGGGGCCTTTAGGGCTGGGGAGGGGGACCATCCGTCAGGGCAGGTCACGGTCTCTTCGCCCCTGTCCGCCAGCGGCGGCAGGGTGGAGCGCCGAGAACCAAAACTCAGTTGTCGCCAGTGTCAGGGCAGCCAGTCTGCGCCCGGTGGGCGGCTCCCCACCTCTCGGGAGGATGCGGACGTGGGATGCCCCAGGGAACCCTCACAGACCGGCGAGCACGAGGAGCTCCAAAAACAAAGCGAGTGGCGGGGGGAAGGGGAAGGCGCGACCGGCGAGGGGCAGAGCACACGCGGTGCTCCGAGCGCGGGCGCCGCCTGCGAGCCCGACCGACCAGCCTGAGAAGGGAGCGCGCCTGCCGGCACCCGGTGCCCCTTGCCAGGTCCGGGACACCGCAAAGCCCGAAAACTCCCCTTTCCTATGGGGCGGAGATTTGAGAAAACCCAAGTCGGGGTCCGCGCAGCAGCTAGAGCCAGGACTGGAGGCTGCGCGTTGCGCGGGAGGCTGAAGACTTTTCTTTTGGGGGGATAAGATGGCAGGTCGGGGGAAACAAAGGAAACTTGGGCCCGGGCCTGGGAGCGGAGTGTGCGGCTCACGAGTTCGCCCCGGGTCCTGTGTGGGAGTCACTGGGCGCCCTGCGCCAGCCTGCACACTGCCCGCCGGGGGAAAACATAAAGCATCCCTCCGGGAGCCGGCGGCGCCGGCCGCCCACCTGCCGCCCCGGGGTCTCCGGGCCGGCGGAAGGAGAGGGCGCTGCGAACCCGGCCGGGGCCGGGAGGCAGGGAGGAGGGGAGGCGGCTGGCGGGCGCGCGCGGGGGGCGGCGGTGGAGGAGGGGAGCGCGGGTGGGCGGGCGGCGCCACGTCACGGCTATTGTGGCTGGCCCGGTATATAAGGTCCCGCCCGCCGGCCGCGCTCCCCACCTTGCCTGCACCCCGCCAGCGATCCTTCGGCACCCTGCAATCCAGCGAGACGCGCTGCGCACCGACGGAGCGGACATGGGGAGAGCGATCGTAGCCAGGCTCGGACTGGGGCTGCTGCTTCTGGCGCTGCTCTTACCTACGCAGGTGAGGTCCTGGCGCCCGGCGAGGGGGCTCAGGGGCCGCGCCCGAGGCGGGTGGGACCGCCTGAACCGGTCTGCGCCCCCACCTTCGGTTGTGGACCCGAACTAGGAGAGAGAATCTAGTACAATCTGATCTGGGGGGAGAGGGGGCGGCAATTTGGAGCCCACTTTCCACTTCCTAGCAGGCTGTCCCCACCCTTTAGGCAGCCCCGAGAACAAAGCACCTACACGCGTGGGCTAGGAGGACCTTGCCCCACCCCAGGTTTCGCATAGCCCTTCACAGGCTGCCTGTCGCCCACTGCCCGCTTTCATGCAGAGCGGGAAAGAAGGCGCTCTCCCTACCCCTGGAGCACCCAGAGACCTCAGACCCTTTGGGGAGGTCGTCCCTGGATCCCACGAGCGCCCCGCTTCCCTGTACGAGTGTCTTCGCGTCCCCTAGCGCATCACACAAAGAGAGAGGAAGATCCCCTTCGGGGGGCGCAGCTCTCGCCCATCCTCCACTCAGAGCTAGTTCGTGGATCCCTAGCAAGCCCCAGTTACTGACCCTGTTAAGCCACCCCAGTCCCGCGTGTTTCGGGGCTGAAGTCTGGGGGGGGGGGGGACCCTCTCCTGACCCTGTGCTATCCTGGGGACGACCTTACAAGTCACCAACGGAACCCTCTGTTAGCCAGATTGGCTATCTCTGGACAGGCGGCGGATGGGACATTTGTGTCCCGATTCCCCGCCAGGCTTTGTCCCTGTCCCCGCGGCCTCCTCAGATCCTCTGTCCCGGGAACACATCTTGCCCACGGTGTCCGGCGGGTGGGTGCGCAGCGGCCGCGAGGGAGGCCAGCGGCGGCTGAGCCTGAGAGACCGAAGTCGGGGGGCGCTGGGAGGGCAAGAAAGGGGCATTTGTCTCCGGTAGCTTGGACTTGGAGGGTAGGTAGGGGTGCCCGAGCGGTTGGGTCTCCATCGCCTTCCGTTGGGGCTTTCTGAGGAGGGTCTCCTTAGCACTTCTTCCGAAAAAGTTGGGTGCGCCAGGTCCCCAGACATCCAGCCGCCGGGCTCACCTGGGAGCGCAGCCTGAGAGAGGTGCGCTCCTCGTCTTCCGCTCCGCGGACCGGGTAACTGTACCCTATTGTTTTGCGGGTCGGCTGCTCTCCCGAGCCTTTCTCTATTCCTCGGTGGGGGAGGGGCGTGGCCACTGGAAACGCTGGTCTCTCCCACCCCGCCCCATCTCCTTTCCCAGCCAGATTCCGTCCCACACCCCTAAATTTCAGAGGTTTGAGGTTAAGCAAATAAATCTTTGATAGCTTAGTAGGGAAATTTATGTTTACTGTCAATTTCATATATTAACATTAGTTTTTTTCATTGGTGTGGAGGACCCTTTGATTCTCCTATGGATGCACTGGGCTCTGGTTTGTTTTTTTTTAAACTCACCTGATGCACCAAGGCTTTGTTGGATAAGAACAGATTACCTTCAGGGATCCCAAATCAGGTCCTGCCCCCAAATAAGGAGCCCTGTTTTAAATTGTTCCCCATATTATTAATGCTTTCCTTTTACTAGGAGTGCTTTTCTTCTTGGTAGCACACTCTGTTGGGTAGGTGCCAAATAAATATATTTGATTTCATTGAGATTTTTAAAATTAGTCTATTTTAGATAGGCTTTATAAAATTTTTAGTCGATGTTTGCTGAATGTCCTTATGGGTTTTACAACAAAAGAAGCTGGGTTTTCTATGGATTTACAACAAAGGATAAAATGGTTTTATCTTTGAATTGATTGGTAGCCAAACATACATGTGGCCCAGACCTGCTTGGTGCCAGGTTCTTGTTCCAGCTGTAATCAGAAGCCCTTTAAAACCCTCTCTTGCAGTGAGAGCTGAAATCTCCCATCTGCCTTTGTTCCCTGACAAAGAAGAGATTACCATGTGCCCTGCTGGACTGTGCATTTTATGACTTGAAAAACAGTGTGGTGAATGATGCCACTTAGGCACTGGGGTGCTGGGGGACCTTGGTCCTTGGCCACAGTGCTGGGCTTAGTGACCAGGCAGGAGGGCTGCTGCTCGTGAAACCAACATCAAACCGTCTCGTCTGTTGTGAAGTCATTCCGACTTTATGATGCTTTGGGTGAAATCATTTTGCCTTAAGGCAGAGGCTCATTATATTTTTCAACTTAAAACAAATATTGTGGCCGTTTTTGAGAAGGGCTGTATACTGTTTCCAGACTTCAAAGGAGCAGATAAGATATCCAGGGCCCCTTACTTTTAATGCAAGGTTGTATTAAACAGGTAGGTGAAAGTTATCCAGCGAATTCAGGAAGACAGAGACTCAATTCTCATAACATATGTCTCAAATTACTGTATTTTAAAATCCAAATTATTAGTGCAACTTTAAAATCTCCCCCTTCTTGAGAAAGTAGAAGAAGCCTATTTGTAACACCAGTCAGTCAGTATAATCACAGAAAGTGGGTTAGTTACCTTGGTTCCTTATTACTTTATAAAGAATTAAGGGTCAAGTCATATACTTGGGAGTTACATAGTTATTGAAGAACATTTTTGTTTGCTTGTTTTTGGTTATTGTTACTTGCAGTCATTAATCATCACTAGGTAGTTGTTTTTGAAACTAAAGGATCTTGGTGGGACTAAGAAATTCAGAATGAAATGATGTGGGTAAGGGAATAATGGGGAAAAAAAACCAACCTGAGACTGTATCATCTATCTTAATGGCATATAAAATGTATGTGGAGAGACAACTGTAATGTGGAAATTGATCAGTGTAACTTTTTATATATTTTAGACTTACTCAAATCAAACAACTGTTGTAACACCAAGTAACTCCTCCCAGACTACCTCACCTGCCCCTCATCCAGCCAATGCCACCACCAAGGCAAGCGATGGTACTCTGCAGTCAACAGCCAGTCTCTTTGTGATCTCGGTCTCCCTTCTACATCTCTACTGTTAAGAGACTCAGGCGAAGAAACATCTGTACTCCACCATCTTCTAAATCCAGTTCAAATGGCATCTATACATCCTGTGTGACAAAGGAAAAAAAAAGAGAGAAAAAGAAGTCTTCATTGAATAAATCTGCTAATTCCACACCTTATTTAATTGACAGAAATTATTGAGGATCCCAAATTTGTTTGAAGAGCATGTGAAGGGTCTGACTAGATGATGAATGCCAATATTAAATCTGCTGGAGTTACCTGTACAAGATGAAGAGAGACAACGTCCAAAATTAGTTGAGATGATTTCCTTAAATGTGGCTTAAGAAGTATGGACACATAAAGCTCTACCTTGAAAATGAGAATAGATTTTATCTTACTTAGAGATAAAGAATGGGCTGTGGAACAGATTCAGTTTGCATTTGGTTTGTTAAATTTATAAGGCCATAAAACAATTAGGTAAAACAGAAAGCTTCTATGATTCTATTTGTATGTACATTAGCAGAAACTTCCAGGAGTTCCTGTAAATTCTCAAAGTGTTGTTTCAGCAGTACTAATTTAATGCTGACATACGATAGATTAAAATTTTATGTTAAGCTATCAACTGTTCTCTTGGGAACTGAACTTTTCCTCTGGGGCTTTGGGCTGACATTGCATTTGACTTTTTATATAGTGCCAGGGCAAAGATGGATTAATCTACCCCAAATTCAAGCATAATGAATGCATTTTGCTTACATACTATTCCTATTCAAAAGAACACTAGATTCATTTAAACAGATAACAAAGAATAGAAGTACATTGCTGTCAATGAATTTCAAAATATTTTTTATTTCTGCATACATTGAATAACTTTTACAGTTTAAAAAAATGATCTGTTTTGAAGGTAAAATTGACAAATTTTGAAATGAAAAAGGCTAATATGTGAAGGAGCCAAACTAAATCAAATATTTGTGAAGTCAATACTGGAAGCTTGCTTACATTGAATTTAGAAAAACTTTTATACTCTTTTCTGTAAATACTTCTTTTTAAACTGAATCAGAGTAGCCACATTTGGAACACTTTTTGTTATCATTTGATATTTTTAGGTAGTTAGAACCTGGTCCTAAGCCTAAAATGGGCTTGATTTTGGAAAATAAATCTTCTCACAACTGCCTTGATGCACAGTAACCTTTTTAAAAATAGATACTCCCTAAAGTCTTTTGTTCACATGGTCACACACTGATGCTTAGATATTCCAGAATCTAATATGGCCACAGTAGTTTTGAAAACCAAAGTCATTTTTTTTTCCATCTTTAGAAACCAACACTGGAATAAACATATCCAACAGATCTCAAGCTACTGTGTGTGTGAATGAACATTCCCTTTTGTTTCACACCTGAATGCTGTATATCTGTTTTGGATTGTATATTGTGTTTGTGTATTTATGCTTTGATTCATAGTAACTTTTCATGTTATGAAATTGATTTGCATTAAACACAAACTGTAAATAAAAAGAGATGGCTGGAAGAGCAATCCATTGAATTATAAGTTTTTCCCAATGCCTGGAATACTTTGTGAGTTTGTCATGGTTGTATGAGTATTTAAACCACTAGGGACATACCTCAATATTTTCCTATTAAACAGAACATTTTAAGCTGTTTTGCATTGGCAACTAGCAACATGTCTTGATTAAAGGATTCATCTGAAAAATGACATCTTTCAGGCTTTAAGTGGGCATCCCTTACTCAGCAACTATTGAATGCCAGCTATGCGTCAGGATACTGAAGTTTGATTGAATGCTGAACTTGCTCGACAAGGCTTTTTACTATAATTGAGAAAAAGAGTATGCATAATGACAAATAGGCAGTACACTGGCAAGTAGTGCTGTGAGGAAAACAGGCCAGAGTGGCAAGTCATGAGCTGTGACTGAGTATGGATGGTCTTGGACATTTAAGCTGAGGTATGGAGGAGAAGGCAATGGCACCCCACTCCAGCACTCTTGCCTGGAAAATCCCATGGATGGAGGAGCCTGGTAGGCTGCAGTCTATGGGGTCGCTAAGAGTCGGACACGACTGAGCGACTTCCCTTTCACTTTTCACTCTCATGCATTGGAGAAGGAGATGGCAACCCACTCCAGTGTTCTTGCCTGGAGAATCCCAGGGACGGGGGAGCCTGGTGGGCTGCCGTCTATGGGGTCGCACAGAGTTGGACACGACTGAAGCGACTTAGCAGCAGCAGCAGCATGGAGGATCTGGAGGAAATCATGGTGGGGGGAACAACACAAGCTAAATCCTTTAGTCTGTTTAATCACTGGCACTATTTTCATATCTGTACAGGAGGCCACATTTCCATCTGCTCCTTTAGTACTGAACTCTTTTGACTCTTATTAAAGTGTAGTCCTGGACTTCCGCTGCTTAGTTGCTTAATCGTGTCCAACTCTTTGCAGCCCTGTGGACTGTAGCCTGCCAGGCTGTTGTCTGTCCATGGAATCTTCCAGGCAAGAATACTGAAGTGGGTTGCCATTTCTTATTTCATGAGATCTTCTCGAACCAGGGATTGAATCTATGACTCTTGTGTCTTCTGCATTGGCAGGTGGATTCTTTACCACTAGCACCACCTGGGAAGCCCTGGACTTTTAGCTCTAGCCAGAGAAAGGCTGCAATTTGGTAGTAAGTTCCTTGATCAGAAGAAATGTTGCGTGGGTCTCCATGATGGTTGATAGGATTTTCTGTGAGTCCAAGGATAGTAGTTTTGATAGACGCATTGTATGCGGGGAAGGCAAATCCATATTCAGAATAACTTTATTTCTTTAAGAATAAAATGCTACCCTTCTAGATGATGTGGTCCCATGTAGTCAATATTCCACCTGGCTGGTCACCTCAAGCAATGGAGCATATAAGGAACTTGGTGTTGGTTTCTGATGTAGCAGACTGAGCACTCAGCAGTGGCTGTGACCAGATCAGTCTTCACATATGCCAACGTTGCTGGGACCATGCATAATCTCTGTCCTGCCATTGTGGCCACTTTGTTCATGAGCCGACTGATAACCAGAACGGTCAGGGGTCTGCATCCACACCCATCTTATCCACCTGATTATTAAAACCCCTCTTTGCTGTGGTTACCTTTTAGTGAGCATTCACATGGGACACTAATATCTTCAGATTCCCATTTGGAGAGGTCTATCCACATACCTTTCTCAGCTTGCCTTGTCACCAGTTTTCCAATCATATTGTTTCCAAGTCCATCCAGCCAAACTGTTGGCCACAGACCACGAGTTAGTATAGATTTACACCTCTGGCCACTTCTACTTTGAAGCAAAATGAACAACCAGGTGCACTGCTTTTAATTCTGCCCACTGGAGGTATTTCCCTTTACCACTGTCCTTGATGGGTGTCCCAGAAAGGGGTTGTACAGCTGGAGCTGTCCACTTTGAGGTGTCGCCTGCTTATTGTACAGCACCTTCTGTAAACCAGGTCCAAGTTTTCTCTTCCTCAGTCAGCTGGTAATCATTAACTCCTCACAAAGACATAGGTACAGACTAGGAGAGAGATGGTAATGTAGCAAAATTACAGCCCAGGGGCATTTGGACCACTTTCTCCTGTAACTTACTAGTATATAAAGTCCCCTACATGTGAACTTTTGAAGATGCAAACATGAAGCTTACTAATGAAGAACTGATGGAATTGGAAGCCCAGAGAAAGGACAAAGAAATATGAAAGAAAGAAGTAACTGGATAACTGAAGACATTCACGATGCAGGAAATGGCAGGGAATTGTCTTTATTGGAGGAGCCACTGTTGGTTCTGAGGCACAGGACCCGAACTTGGAATGGTACACGAAGGTCTCAGCAGCCATTTAGAGTGCAATCCAGTGCTGCCGTGTCGTCTGTGATGAGAAAAAAGGAACTACACCTGGACATCGCTGGATCCTATTTTTTCAAGCAGTTAAATAGAAGGAAACGGAACCTGTGCCATCAGCATCAGGCATGATTGAAATTACAGCTTGCCCTCCATCTCCTATTGCTAACAATCCTTTGGCTCTACCATCTCCCACTTCCTCTCCCTCTTCCAGCCAGTAACTCCTCTTGCTTATTGACTCAATGCCAGCCCCTGTATGCCAGCTGT
Organism: Bos taurus; assembly: GCF_002263795.3. Lineage (NCBI taxonomy): Eukaryota > Metazoa > Chordata > Mammalia > Artiodactyla > Bovidae > Bos > Bos taurus. The sequence continues at coordinate 43,000,415 of NC_037336.1, forward strand.
TGTACTGTGCTTTTCAAGGCACTGTACTGTAAGATTAAAAATGTTTTCTTTATTTTTTTTGTATTTTTTTTATGTATTGTGTGAAAAATATAGACCTATGACAATACAGTACTACATAGCCAATTGTGTTCGTTGAGTACCTTGGGTAATTTTGTTGGACTTACAAACAAATTGGACTTACGAACGTACTGTCAGAACAGAACTCATTTCTATGTAGGTGACTTACTGTATGTATATTTAGGGCCTCCTGAAGCTCAACATCCTCCATGCCACCTTTATTTGACAATGGGGTGCTATTGTGCACAGCCAGTTTTATGGGTTGATGATTAGACCATACCCAGGTCATCATGGATAGCTCAGGCTGCATGGTGGTCTGTGGTTACGCATTCAGTCTTTTTTAAAAAAATATTTATATGTATTTGTTTATCTGGCTGCCCTGGGTCTTAATTGTGGCACACGGCATCTTTTGTCTTCGTTGTGGCATATGGGGTCTTTTAGCTGTGGCGTTTGAACTCTTAGTTGCAGCAGGTGAGATCTAGTTCCCTGACCAGGGATCACACTCAGGCCCCTTGCCTTGCGAGTTCAGAGTCTTAGCCACTGAGCCATGAGAGAAGCCCTTCAATCCCCTCAAGCATTCAGTCTTTACTAAAGCCCAGCAACAAGCCCAATCCTGCTTCTTCAGGAAGGGTTTCTGCCTGCCGAGGATGGCAGAGCTTTGCTCTGAAATCTTGAAAGAGACTATTGATACCAACCCTGGGTCTAACATAAATTTATAGAAAAGCAATGAAAAAGCTGAGTTTAGTTTTTTAAGAAGTAATCATCGATACTCATGGAGGACGAAATATAACTAGTTTTTCAACTGTTCTTTGAAAATAGCTTTAAACAAACATGAACTGTTTTATTAGAAAAATACCCAAATTTCTATTTTGGGGTTATACTCTAAATATTCATGCTGAAATACTAGTCATATAATTTATGGCTAAATTGAGTAATGAGTAGCCATTGTATGGGTGTCTCTCGAACTAAGTTGAGCCTTAGCAGATAAAAGCAGATAATTTAGGGAAAAGGTTAAGGATAGGGTTAAGATGAGAAAAATCTGTTTAGAACTAAACATATTCTAAACACACACACCCAATGCCACCGTCCTTAAAATAGAGCTCAAATATTTAGGTAGCTGAAAAGTATGTGTTTTTCGTTCCTCATAGACCTTATTTGGGGTTAGCTTGATTATTTTTGGATTCTTTCCTTAGTATAAAGAGAGTATTTTTTCTAACTTTATTAGGATGGCACTTTTTGAAACAACACAATCATCATCATGATTTACTTGTCAGTTTCTCTTCAAATTACATCTAAATTTAAAATCATATGCATTTCTAAGAAACTTTAGGAAGTTTCCATATTTATGATTTTGCAAAGAAATCTCTTTGTGAGCCCAAAGGTTTAACTGTTATGCCTGTTAGCAATTGGCAAATGTTAAGGTTTGCGGATACAGAATGAAGCAGGGCAAAGACTAATAGAGTTTTGCCAAGAAAATGCACTGGTCATAACAAACACCCTCTTCCAACAACACAAGAGAAGACTCTATACATGGACATCACCAGATGGTCAACACCGAAATCAGACTGATTATATTCTTTGCAGCCAAAGATGGAGAAGCTCTATACAGTCAGCCAAAACGAGACCAGGAGCTGACTGTGGCTCAGACCATGAACTCCTTATTGCCAAATTCAGACTGAAATTGAAGAAAGTAGGGAAAACCACTAGACCATTCAGGTATGACCTAAATCAAATCCCTTATGATTATACAGTGGAAGTGAGAAATAGATTTAAGGGCCTAGATTTGATAGATAGAGTGCCTGATGAACTATGGAATGAGGTTCGTGACATTGTACAGGAGACAGGGATCAAGACCATCCCCAAGAAAAAGAAATGCAAAAAAGCAAAATGGCTGTCTGGGGAGGCCTTACAAATAGCTGTGAAAAGAAGAGAAGCAAAAAGCAAAGGAGAAAAGGAAAGATATAAGCATCTGAATGCAGAGTTCCAAAGAATAGCAAGAAGAGATAAGAAAGCCTTCTTCAGCGATCAATGCAAAGAAATAGAGGAAAACAACAGAATGGGAAAGACTAGGGATCTCTTCAAGAAAATCAGAGGTACCAAAGGAACATTCCCTGCAAAGATGGGCTCGATAAAGGACAGAAGTGATATGGATCTAACAGAAGCAGAAGATATTTGGATCTAATAGAAGCAGAAGATATTAAGAAGAGATGACAAGAATACACAGAACTGCACAAAAAATATCTTCACGACCCAGATAATCACGATGGTGTGATCACTGACCTAGAGCCAGACATCCTGGAATGTAAAGTCAAGTGGGCCTTAGAAAGCATCACTATGAACAAAGCTAGTGGAGATGATGGAATTCCAGTTGAGCTATTTCAAATCCTGAAAGATGATGCTGTGAAAGTGCTGCACTCAATATGCCAGCAAATTTGGAAAACTCAGCAGTGGCCACAGGACTGGAAAAGGTCAGTTTTCATTCTAATCCCAAAGAAAGGCAATGCCAAAGAATGCTCAAACTACTGCACAATTGCACTCATCTCACACGCTAGTAAAGTAATGCTCAAAATTCTCGAAGGCTTCAGCAATATGTGAACTGTGAACTTCCTGATGTTCAAGCTGGTTTTAGAAAAGGCAGAGGAACCAGAGATCAAATTGCCAACATCCACTGGATCATGGAAAAAGCAAGAGAGTTCAAGCTGGTTTTAGAAAAGGCAGAGGAACCAGAGATCAAATTGCCAACATCCGCTGGATCATGGAAAAAGCAAGAGAGTTCCAGAAAAACATCTATTTCTGCTTTATTGACTATGCCAAAGCCTTTGACTGTGTGGATCACAATAAACTGTGGAAAATTCTGAAAGAGATGGGAATACCAGACCACCTGATCTGCCTCTTGAGAAATTTATATGCAGGTCAGGAAGCAACAGTTAGAACTGGACATGGAACAACAGACTGGTTCCAAATAGGAAAAGGAGTACGTCAAAGCTGTATATTGTCACCTTGCTTATTTAACTTATATGCAGAGTACATCATGAGAAACTCTGGACTGGAAGAAACACAAGCTGGAATCAAGATTGCTGGGAGAAATATCAACAACCTCAGATGTGCAGATGACACCACCCTTATGGCAGAAAGTGAAGAGGAACTAAAAATCTTCTTGATGAAAGTGAAAGTGGAGAGTGAAAAAGTTGGCTTAAAGCTCAACATTCAGCAAACGAAGATCATGGCATCCGGTCCCCTCACTTCATGGGAAATAGATGGGGAAACAGTGGAAACAGTGTCAGACTTTATTTTTCTGGGCTCCAAAATCACTGCAGATGGTGACTGCAGCCATGAAATTAAAAGACGCTTACTCCTTGGAAGGAAAGTTATGGCCAACCTAGATAGCATATTCAAAAGCAGAAACATTACTTTGCCAACAAAGGTTCGTCTAGTCAAGGCTATGTTTTTTCCTGTGGTCATGTATGGATGTGAGAGTTGGACTGTGAAGAAGGCTGAGCGCCGAAGAATTGATGCTTTTGAACTGTGGTGTTGGAGAAGACTCTTGAGAGTCCCTTGAACTGCAAGGAGATCCAACCAATCCATTCTGAAGGAGATCAGCCCTGGGATATCTTTGGAAGGAATGATGCTAAAGCTGAAACTCCAGTACTTTGGCCACGTCATGCGAAGAGTTGACTCATTGGAAAAGACTCTGATGCTGGGAGGGATTGGGGGCAGAAGGAGAAGGGGACGACAGAGGATGAGATGGCTGGATGGCATCACTGACTCGATGGATGTGAGTCTGAGTGAACTCTGGGAGTTGGTGATGGACAGGGAGGCCTGGCGTGCTGCGATTCGTGGGGTCGCAAAGAGTCGGACACGACTGAGTGACTGAACTGAACTGAACTGAACATGTCCAAAACTGAACTCATTACTTCCCCTCCACAGACCCGCTGCTTCTCTATTCAGAGCACCTACCTGCCAAGTCACTCTCATCACAAACCCAGGAGCTTCCTTCCTCTTCTCTCCCAGTCTCCAATCAGCCACAAAACCCTGTCACTTCTGAATCAGAAATGTCTGAGCATCTTGCCTCTCTCCGCACTCTGCTGCTTTCTTCTGACTTGCATCCTCTGTCAAAGCCGTGCCTTTCTGCCCTTGGTCTTTCCACCCTGTGGCGCTTCTCTGAAATATAGATGTGATCATTTTGCTCCTAACTTAAAAAGTTTGGCTACACTTGGCTGATAGAAGATAGAATAGAAACCTCCATTCACAGACCTTAAGGCTTTCCCATAGCCTGGTCCCAGCCCCTTTTCAGCCCCATTTTCAGTCATACTGCATTGCCCACTGTTCTCTGAATCAACAATGTCTTTTTATGCCTCCATGGCTTTGAATGCCTCCATGCATCCAACTGAGTATAGCGATTAAAGGTGTGGGTGCTAGAGCCAGGCTGCCTCAGTTTGACTTCTAGCCCAGCTGTGACTAGTGAAAGGAGCCCAGGCATGGACATAAATTCTCTGTGGCCCAGGAGTCCTGTCTGTAATGAGCTTGATAATAAAGGTACCTATCAATAAAGTTTTAGAATCTGGAACATTGCTAGTACTCAATAAACACTGGCCAGCATTCTTTCTTACAAATGTGTGGACATTGCATTGGCTTGTCTATGCCCCTTGAAGGCAGGAACTTTGCCACGTTTCATTTCTGGATTCCTGATGTGTGACTGAGAGTAGGTGCTCAGTTAATACTGAGTTAGTAAAACAGCCAGCAGTGGTATCTTAGCAGTGGTGTAACTGGGGGAGGGGAAGGAAATTCTCTGATACTATATTAGGTCTTGGGGGGAAGCACAAGAAGGTAGTTAGGGCTATTTCTAAACAGGCTGGTCCCTAGTGGCTGCTCAGCTTTCATCAGATAGGCAACCTGCTTATCTGCAACAATGGTTCTCAACTCTGACTACATATTAGAATCACTTGGGAAGCTTTTTAAAAAGGTGATGCCTGTCACCTTTGCCTACTTAGAGAGTTCTGATTTAATTGGTCTGGGTGGAGGTTAGTCATCGTAGTTTTAAAAAGCTCCCCAGGTGATTCTAAAGTGCAGCCAAATTGTGAAGCACGGGCCTGAGAGCAGCTTTGGGCAGCTCTGCTCTTTTAGATCATTTGGCTGGCAGTGGCTGGGGAGTCAGACACAGACCTGGCTCCTGGCTTCAGATCCCTGTGACTACCAAAGATGCTCACAGCAGGGTTAGCTGTGCTTGGAGGCAGGTAAGGTCACTTTAGTCCATTGTTTGGATTTCTACCCAACTCAGAAAGGACACAGAGACTCATGCTAGAGTCCTCTGGTTCTAGCGCTTCAGCCAGCATCATAAGTAGATACAGGTGCCAGTCCTGGTTCTGAAAACTTGCTCCATGGGCTCTGGAAGCCTCTCTGGGCTTTAAGAGGATTGGGCTTTTTGGAGATATTTTCTAGTTGAAAAATATAAAGATTTCATCCAACTTAAATTCTGTGATTCAGATCCCCGCCTCCCCCAACCCCCAAGCTTTTGGGAGCCTGTTCTCACATCCATGAAAAAATTGGTTCAGTACTCCATGCTGAGTCTACAAAAATTAATGCAAATTCATTGTTATTACTTGAGATACTGGGCGTTCATCATACTCATTTGTTCTGTTATTCGGTTGTCATTTTGCATTCTACTGCATTTTCTGAAGACTTGGAAAAGGGTTCTCTTAATGATAGATTAGCATAGTCTAATTGGTAGTTGCTGTTCAATTTAAATGAGATTGCAACAACTTTGAACTGTTTGACTGGGCTTGTGAAATGTGACCAGTGACACAACCTTTGTTGAGGCTTGGGTGTGAACGCAGTGAGGAAACAGTTTCCCTTATTAGCCTCCTCATTGACACTATGTTTATCAGTATGCATTTGGTTTTGTGTTTACTTATTACTTATTTATTCTATGTTTTATTCCAATTAAAAAATTTCTTGAGTCCGCTTACAGAAACATGCATTATACACCAGGTTACAAATAGATGAGGAATTTCAGGTAGAGGATAAATAAGGGTAGAAGGAAACCGTGAATTCATGGATAGGATTGAGAACGCTTGTCGTAAGGTCATGAGTAGCTCCTGTAGTCACTGGAAGAAAAGAGCCATGATTAGAAACAGAAGCTTAATTGCCTGTGCATTTAAAATATGTGAGTAAACCATAAGTACCGTGTTCTGGGGAAAGCTTCTAGTGTGGATCTGTAGGAGGAGGCCTCTGGGTGAATACGGTCAATGTCATTGACACCATTCCTGCAGCAGTGGCAACAGCGAGTTTCTAATGGATGTCTATTTCTAATCATTTTCATCCAGACAAGTGACACAGCAAAGCATAATTTAGCAGACATATTTTTTTCAGCAGCCAAAATAGTTTTAACCAAATCTGTGCCTCTCTAGTTGACTATTTATAGGGAAAAAACCCAGAATATTTAGAGGAATATATGGCCAACATGCTGCATGAATATTCTTTTTTGTAATTGAGCTTTTTTTTTAAAAAAAAAAAAAACTATTTATTTGGCTGCACTGGGTCTTAGTTGTGGCATGGGGGATCTTCAATTTTCCTTGTGGCATGAGGGTTCTTTAGTTGTGGCAAGTGGGGGATCTAGTTCTCCGAGGGGATTGAACCTGGGCCTCCTCCTTTGGGAACTGGGAGTCAGCCACTGGACCACCAGAGAAGTTCCATAATTGAGCTTTTTATATAAATTAAGCAGAAAATAATGGCAAATGGCATGTATCAGTAACTCTCCTAAATGCTTTTACATATAATTGTCCATTTAATACTTGACATATTTCTAAGGAGCCTAGTTGGCTACAGTCCGTAGGGTTGCAAAGAGTTGGATACTACTGAGCGACTAACACTTTGTCCCAGTACTTTGTCTTAAATAATCTTAGGACAAATATCGTGTGGTATCACTTATATGTGGAAGCTAAAAATGACAACAAACTAGTGAATGCAACAAAAAATAAACAGACCCCAGATGCAGAGAACAAGATAGTGGTTGCCAGTGCGGGGAGGGGCAGTACAGGGGTGGGGGATGGGAGGTATGAGATGGGCTCAAGGATATGTTGTACAACACGGGGAATATATCCAATGTTAGTAACAACTAAAAATGAAAAGTAACCTTTAAAATTAGTATAAAATATTTTTAAATTAAAAATAAAATAATCTTAGGAGCTCTGAGAAAAAAAAAAGAAGAAAGACATTCCATAGCTTGCCCAAGGTTACCCCATAGTGAACTGGTATTTGAAGCCATGTCCTGTGGCTCCTTCTTCTTAGCCACCGTACCATCATCACCTCTGTTGAGGATGTGAAGGGACCCCCATGAGGCACATGGGGTGGGGGCAGATGATGGAGAAAACTGAGCAGACTAGGCCTCACCACCTTTTCCTCTCCACTTCCCTCTCCCCTCTAACCCCTTCCCAAGCAGAGCACTGCCATGGTAATCTATTTCCTTTTTAGGGTTTATGTCTAAATGTCAATTAGGCAAAAATTTCCAAGGCAAAACAATTAGAAAATTAGTGTTCTCTGCCATTGCAACCACAATAATATTTTTCAGTCTCCAAATTTACTGCTTCTTTCTGATTACGTAAGCAGTATACGTTCATTTTCTGAATGTTGAGCTTTAAACCAACTTTTTCACTCTCCTCTTTCATCAAGAGGCTTTTGAGTTCCTCTTCACTTTCTGCCATAAGGGTGGTGTCATCTGCATATCTGAGGTTATTAGTATTTCTCCCGGCAATCTTGATTCCAGCTTGTGTTTCTTCCAGTCCAGCGTTTCTCATGATGTACTCTGCATAGAAGTTAAATAAGCAGGGTGACAATATGCAGCCTTGATGTACTCCTTTTCCTATTTGGAACCAGTCTGTTGTTCCATGTCCAGTCCTAACTGTTGCTTCCTGACCTGCATACAGATTTCTCAAGAGGCAGGTCAGGTGGTCTGGGATTCCCATCTCTTTCAGAATTTTCCACAGTTTATTGTGATCCACACAGTCAAAGGCTTTGGCATAGTCAAGAAAGCAGAAATAGATGTTTTTTCTGGAACTCTCTTGCTTTTTCCATGATCCAGCGGATGTTGGCAATTTGATCTCTGGTTCCTCTGCCTTTTCTAAAACCAGCTTGATCATCAGGCTTAAAGCTCAACATTCAGAAAACGAAGATCATGGCATCTGGTCCCATCACTTCATTGGAAATAGATGGGGAAACAG